>NC_137826.1:27810722-28203222 GCF_963921795.1 Nannobrachium achirus | reverse complement strand
TGAGCTGTTTAGGGGGAGAAAAACTGTAATGAGTGAGCTGGCTGCCTAACAACTCAAATATAATCTGCGAGTATTAGGTAGCTACTTGGGTCTGACCCAATAGGTGGCTTGTGGTTCTTTATATTACTGTGCAATGCTGAACTGTGCCTTTTCAACTGTTTTCAAACACTACTGATACTGTGTCCATAAATATTTGAATGCAATGTTCTTTTAGCCTTGCTTGATAAACAAAATAGCATCTTTTACATATTTTTGTTGGAATGACACATCTGTGGTATCATAACACTATTTATTCTTGGCTTGTCTTTTGGGATGACATCACCTGATTACTCCTGGTTAATTCACTGAAAAGTTAGTTAATCTGTATTTTGTTCTAGTTGTTAGCTTTGAATGAACTGTCAGAGCTAACAATTAGAACAAAATACAGATTAATTAATAATACAGATATTAAGTGTTAAAAAAAAGGGAAGTGGGCCGTGACTTTGATTCAGATGATTTTTTATTTTATTCAGGCTGATGTAGCATGAATTAAAAAAAACTATAGCAATGATTACAATCAGAATATTTAGTTATTTCAATCAGAATATTTAGTTATTTAACACTGGAATTTCACTTACTCTACCTTTAGCTTAGAATTTAGCTTTTGTCAAAATTATTATTATTATTTTTAATGTTGATATGTTGATCGAATAAAAGCGTGTTATTCTTGGCCAGTATTTTCTGCTGCAGGTTTAGACATGTCTCTTATTTTCTTGTGCGCTAGCATGCTTTCTTCCCACTTCTCGCCACAGAAGTTCTCAACTGTGATACTGTGCACAGTACCTGGGTCCAGACAGTGGGGAGAGACACCTAGGGAGAGAAAACAGCAGTAGGCTAAAAGGCTTGCTTGGTGTTTTTCATGTGATGCTTTGTGCCCATCTCCTGTTTGGTTGACAAATATGTCTTGCTTAACAGTCCTACTTACCATACCCATCAGGGTTAGAGCGAGGAGTGTAGAAACTCTGGACTCCACAGGTTTTACAAAAGCTGTGCTTGGCAACATGAGTGTTAAATGTGTAGATTGTCAGATTTTCAGACCCCTGAGAAGAGATGAGCAAAAACTGATAATAATAAACTTCCATCATCACCCAAATTATTACTTTTAGTTATTCAGTTCAATTGTATTCTCACCTGTAAAAGTGTGAAATTCTTTTTTGGCACAATAAAATGATGATTTTGCTTCTTGGTGCAAATGCTGCAACTTAAGAAGGAAACATAAATTAGTAGAATAGACTATTGTCTATTGGTTTGTTCATGTAGCCTACAGTGTGTGTATTTACATATTATAGCGCACGGCCGCGCGCGCACACACACACACACACTTTTCTTATTTGGGTCATCCTTACTTGCAATGGAAAACATGAAGGTCAGGAGAACTCCAGACTTCGAATCTGACAGTCCCACAGTGACAGCCACCAGTATGTTTCACAAGATCCATCCTGTAAACAAACCCATATAGGGTAATAATAAATCAGAATTAATGGTCATTTATTTGTATTAAATGAGAAAATGTATCAACACGAGTACAAGCCGGAAACCGGGGCATTTCTAGTAAGATCCATAAACAAGTGTGACCTGTTATTGTGTAAATTGCTGACGTGCGTCTTCTATAGGTGTGTGGGGCCAACACTATCAGCTATTGCTCAATGTTTCCCATCATGAAATCCCATGTCAACGTTGGCCTACACCAAAACAAAGTCCAACCAAGTTCTTGGTCGCCAGGAGCCTGTTTTGTAAGCAGCACTTTATTTACTCAGGGCAAAGTACAGTCAGGAGGCTTGCACAAACACATTCCAGTGAAGCTAAACCAGTTTAGTGAGGCAGGCCAGGCCCAGGCCGTTCTGCCTTGAGCACATGCACTGACGTAGCGATCACGCGTCGGGTGTCAGGTGACAGACTGCCTGCCTGGAGGGAATGCTGTGACCTAAATCACAAGCCACTCCTTGTCCTCAATATGTTTTCTTGCTGAGTCACTGTCTTAATACACTGTAAATTATTTTTTATACATCCATGGTTGGGAACACTGAATCACACTAACTTTATAGTCCAGAAGAAATCCTTATGCAATTGACTTTCTTTAGGCACAGCTATCAAGGCCCAACTAATATTAAAATGATTATGAATGTATTCACACATTGCTTGTATTTAGTTATGTATTCATTAATTTAACCTACTTTGATCTATTTTCCATTTGGTATGTCAGTTGACTAGTCATATTTAGTCATAGGGCTACTACCATCCTATCCTATATTAAAGGGGGGTGGGGTGGACAGAAGGACCAAAGCCATGACACTCTGACACAGACATAACCATAAATAAACCCAATACGCCTATATATAGGCATGTCACTTTGACTCAGACATGACCATAAACAAACCCTGATATGCCCATATATAGGCATACAGGAGATCAGGTTGTCCAGAGCTGAACGCTATGCCCATGGATTGGGATGCCAATATACAAGGTATTGGGCATACATCAGGAATCTCCATATATGGGCATAAAAGGGATATGGACTGACAGATACAGAAATCTCAAGTATATGGGCATAAGGGACACAGGTAGATGGACACATGCAAAGATCTCCATATATGGGCACAAAATGGTCAGACAGATAGGTCACTAGACTCGGAAATATCAGTCTGATTGGCAGTGTGACAAAGGTGTGAAGGCCACGTAGCAATCTAGTAATCATAAACGTCCTTATTAATAACCTACAATAACTGATGAAGTTCAACATTTTTTGGCCTTTAGCTGACACTGAATTGCCTTTCGGAAAAGTCACAGGCTGCAAACCAAAAAACACTATCTTTGGAAAAAAAGTGAATAAGCAAAATTAGATTTGCAGCAGGTGTTTGGTCTGTGTGGGGGTTCTAAACAGTTTTAAGGCCACACCAATGCAACTCCTTGCAACATGGTTGCCAGACTTTGCAAGTAGTTGCATTGCATGTTGCAAGGAGTTGCATTGGTGTGAACTGTATCTTCCCCCATCTTTAATCTGATAACAAACTGACTCGAACTAGATAATCTTGTTGCAACTTATTTTAGCCAAATTGAATTCATGTCTACCATCACTGATTGTTGTTCTTACTGTCTGTCATTTAAGCCTAATGTCTCTATGAATTGAGTACAAAAGGACCCCAATGTAAACAAGCCATTGTGTTATCTTGGGTTTAAATCCTATAGGCCTAAGAAGACCCTGTATCTGAACTGTACTGACCTGTTGTGCTTTTCCTATGAGAACTTCTAATAAAATATTCAATCATTCAACCATCTGTCTTTGGTGATTGTTTGGCATCCTCAGGAAATGTACTGACTTCAAGCACATTTAAGGCCAAAATGTAAATACACAATTTATTTATATCTGTCAAACCCAAGTACCCAACCTTTAAACATCTTATAAAAAGAAATAAAACACTATACATGATACCTGGTGTGTGTGTGTGTGTGTGTGTGTGTGTGTGTGTGTGTGTGTGTGTGTGTGTGTGTGTGTGTGTGTGTGTAAACAACATGGGTTGCCTTAGGAACAGTTAGACAAATGCACTACTTCAAGTCATTTTTATGCCAGGGCATGAATTTCACCAGTACAGGCCTAAGCTTTACCTGATACTGATGTCACAACCGTTGGTACATGTTTAGAAATAAACAGTAATCACATTTTCCATCTGCTAGCATATTTCTTACGCAATAAAAACACAAGTTAGCCCATAGTCACTTGCTTGGTCGTTTAAAGATTTTCACCAGCTGTTGTAGGCTAGACTAAGTGCATGAAATAAAACGTTATTTCTTTTTTATGCGAACTATTTGAAATGTAAAGAAAGGCGAAGCTGATGATGATGGTCAGAAGAAGAACTCATCAAACAATAATGTGATAAAAAATTAACCAATCATTGATGAAACAAACAATACCGCCATCCAACCAGAGGCTTGGTGGGAAGGTCCCAGTTGCTGTTGTTCTAGTAGGTTCTGGGAAGTTCTACCAAGTGTGTACAATGATATCAATCCGCGGTGAATCTTATATTTTATAATTCGTATGTAGTTTATCTGTAAATACTAATCATAGTTATGTGCAGTGATATTGTTACACATCACTCTCATAAAGATTATTTATATGAAACAATATGCGAAATATTACTTTGGAACAGCGGGGACTATACTCGAGTGCGGAAGGACACTGACATCACCGCTACGTATAAATACCAATGTTGTAGCCCCTTCCGGCATAGTTCCTGCGGAAAACAAAAGAGAAAAGAGCATTTCTGACAGCTGTTAATAGAAGACATTCGAATTGTAAGTATTATCCGTCCCATTTTGTTAGTGCTTCTCTTTTAAAACTTCAGTCGGCGATAGGCACACTAAACGTATGTTGACATAGTTTTATTTCGAGTGTTTTGTGGTTGAATTTGCGCTCTAGATGGACTGTAACCTGTATTGTGTATTGTGAAGTGGGAAATGTTTAGGTCGAGTAAAACGACATTTTCTGTGTAACTACAACAATAACACATTCGTTCGTGAATGTAAAGATCTTTAAACATGTTTTTATTAGACTGTCATCGAAATTAACATCGGAAACTAGTATAATGAGTCGTTTATAGAACCTGCCGTCACAATGGTAAAAAGCCCGCGTTTGTTAAAACTAACACAAATGTGATGTCTCTGATAATTGTTCTGCGTATTTTCTGTTTTGACCTCAATGTTCGAAGAAAAACCTGCTCGCGAAGCTAATGCTGGTAGCAATGACTAAGCGTTTTCAGCATCTGCCATTACCGTCTGGTTGGAACAAAAGGGAGGTCCATGTCGAACTATAAAATGGCGCTGGTTCTCGAATGGCGACTAGCTGTACTAACTGCTTGCTTCTAGTTGTAATTAATGCTCTAGCTACGGCTTATTGGAAAATAACGTATCTGTTAAATATTATGAGACTTATTTTAAAACGTTCTTGTATTGTCTTAAAGTTGGGTGGCTGGTATAATGTCATGATTACCAGTGGCGTAAAGTAACTAAGTACATTTACTCAAGTGCTGTACTGTACACTTTGTTTAGGTATTTCTACTGGTATTTCTACTTGAGTATGTCCAATTTCCATTACTTAAACTCCACTACTCGGATCCAAATATTGTATTTTACTCCACAACTTGGTTACGAGTTACTTTGTAGAATGATTATTAAAAATAAAAAAATATATATACCACTTCAACCTTATACATTTCGGCCATTTGAAAATGGCCGATCTACAAGTTCACAGTGCGTTGCGCTACGACTTAAATTGTAGATCTATTCAAAATATTTTAATACATTTGAAATCTTGAAATGGGTACTTTTACTTATGGTACATTTTGATGCCATTACTTTTGTACTTCTAATCAATTACGTTTTTAATTCTGTAAAATAGTTTCTATTTGGCTTTTTCCACCGCTGAAGATTATTACCTGAAATGAATGGCCCCTAACCACTTTTCTTTTTCTTCTCTCCTTTTCCCCCCTCACAGGTGCAAATATGCAGATCTTTGTCAAGACCCTCACTGGCAAGACCATCACCCTTGAGGTCGAGCCTAGCGATACCATTGAGAACGTGAAGGCTAAAATCCAGGATAAGGAAGGCATTCCCCCAGACCAGCAGAGGTTGATCTTCGCTGGCAAGCAACTGGAAGATGGCCGCACCCTGTCCGACTACAACATCCAAAAAGAATCCACCCTCCACCTGGTGCTGCGTCTGAGGGGAGGCATGCAGATCTTTGTCAAAACCCTCACCGGCAAGACCATCACCCTTGAGGTTGAGCCTAGCGACACCATTGAGAACGTGAAGGCTAAAATCCAGGATAAGGAAGGCATTCCCCCAGACCAGCAGAGGTTGATCTTCGCTGGCAAGCAACTGGAAGATGGCCGCACCCTGTCTGACTACAACATCCAGAAAGAATCTACTCTCCACCTTGTGCTGCGTCTGAGGGGAGGCATGCAGATCTTTGTCAAAACCCTCACCGGCAAGACCATCACCCTTGAGGTTGAACCAAGTGACACCATTGAGAACGTGAAGGCCAAAATCCAAGACAAGGAAGGCATTCCCCCAGACCAGCAGAGGTTGATCTTCGCTGGCAAGCAACTGGAAGATGGCCGCACCCTGTCTGACTACAACATCCAGAAAGAATCCACCCTCCACCTGGTGCTGCGTCTGAGGGGAGGCATGCAGATCTTTGTCAAGACCCTCACCGGCAAGACCATTACCCTCGAGGTTGAGCCAAGTGACACTATTGAGAACGTGAAGGCCAAAATCCAAGACAAGGAAGGCATTCCCCCAGACCAGCAGAGGTTGATCTTCGCTGGCAAGCAACTGGAAGATGGCCGCACCCTGTCTGACTACAACATCCAGAAAGAATCTACTCTCCACCTTGTGCTGCGTCTGAGGGGAGGCATGCAGATCTTTGTCAAAACCCTCACCGGCAAGACCATCACCCTTGAGGTTGAGCCAAGTGACACTATTGAGAATGTCAAAGCCAAGATCCAAGACAAGGAAGGCATTCCCCCAGACCAGCAGAGGTTGATCTTCGCTGGCAAGCAACTGGAAGATGGCCGCACCCTGTCTGACTACAACATCCAGAAAGAATCTACCCTCCACCTGGTGCTGCGTCTGAGGGGAGGCATGCAGATCTTTGTCAAGACCCTCACCGGCAAGACCATTACCCTCGAGGTTGAGCCAAGTGACACTATTGAGAACGTGAAGGCCAAAATCCAAGACAAGGAAGGCATTCCCCCAGACCAGCAGAGGTTGATCTTCGCTGGCAAGCAACTGGAAGATGGCCGCACCTTGTCCGACTACAACATCCAAAAAGAATCTACTCTCCACCTTGTGCTGCGTCTGAGGGGTGGCATGCAGATCTTTGTCAAAACCCTCACCGGCAAGACCATCACCCTTGAGGTTGAGCCAAGTGACACTATTGAGAACGTGAAGGCCAAAATCCAAGATAAGGAAGGCATCCCCCCTGACCAGCAGAGGTTGATCTTCGCTGGCAAGCAGCTGGAAGATGGCCGCACCCTGTCCGACTACAACATCCAGAAAGAATCCACCCTCCACCTGGTGCTGCGTTTGAGGGGAGGCATGCAGATCTTTGTCAAGACCCTCACCGGCAAGACCATCACCCTTGAGGTTGAGCCTAGTGACACCATTGAGAATGTCAAAGCCAAGATCCAAGACAAGGAAGGCATCCCCCCTGACCAGCAGAGGTTGATCTTTGCTGGCAAGCAACTGGAAGATGGACGCACCCTGTCCGACTACAACATCCAGAAAGAATCTACTCTCCACCTCGTGCTGCGTCTGAGGGGAGGCATGCAGATCTTTGTCAAGACCCTCACCGGCAAGACCATCACCCTCGAGGTTGAGCCTAGCGACACCATTGAGAACGTGAAGGCCAAAATCCAAGACAAGGAAGGCATCCCCCCTGACCAGCAGAGGTTGATCTTTGCTGGCAAGCAGCTGGAAGATGGCCGCACCCTGTCCGACTACAACATCCAGAAAGAATCTACTCTCCACCTGGTGCTGCGTCTGAGGGGAGGACAGTAAATCTAAATCATTCCAAACAAAGAGTCCACCCTCCAGCTAGAGGAGGATAGTAAAAGTATTCCTTATCTTTTTGAATTCTGTTTTGTTTTTGTTTTTTTACCCAATATTGGCATAAGATTGAAAAAGTTAAACATTTATGCAAGACTCGAAATAAAGAATTGAATTTACCACATTTGTGTTTTTTTTTATAAAACTTGAATATAACAATGTTTTACATGGCTTAATCCATTTAGACCTGGTGCTAACTATACATTGTTTTACCTTAAGGCTGGGACTCCCTCTGTCACATTAGTATTTGCTATATATGTAGCACTAATTTATTTTACATTTTTTGAATGAATTGAAGGTTTTCAGAAGCCTTAGGTTTTAGAAGGTGTTTTTAGAATCAGCCTTGGGTTTAAAAGGGTTAAAGGAGTAGTTCACACCAAAATGACTTTTTCTATTGATTACTCATGCCATAGACTTGAGTTAAATAATGTTTTTTGTTGTCGCATTCCTAAGAAAAAATGTATTTTAATCAACATACCGTGACGGTTTCCCCATCCAGTGCCATGCATTTGGGTCTCCATTCGGAGAGGTAAATTTACTAGAATACATTTTTTTTTTGTCTTAAGATTACGAATACAAAAAATATTATTTAACTCAAGTCTCTATGGCTTGAGTAATCATTAGAAAGTCATTTTGGGGGTGAACTACTAACTGGAGGGATGTCAGACATGTCATACATTTTTTTTCTCAAATCTTTCAAGTATGAAGGGATCAACACTTAAGCCCCATTCCCACTGGGCATGATAACTAAAAATATTGTTCACCATTTTGTGTGTATATACATTATGTGTGAACACTGCCATCCACTTGACTTATATACTTTTTAGTCTGGTTGGTGCTCAGTGTGGATGGCCTTTACGGTATGGTGCTAACTATGGTTGAGGGGAAGACCTACATGGCATGCTTTAAAGAAATTAAGAAACCTTAATTAGTTCCCTCGGTTGCTTTCTCAGAAGCAGGTGCTGCTCACTCGCCCTACAAACTGCAATGTAAGTTAACCACTTGTGAAGTGGATAAATTCAGAATTCAATAAACGATGACAAATGTTAGTCATTCTGTGCCTGAGGACTTTAGTTTCATCTGGCTGTCCATACAGAGAACACGATTATTTCCTCAGATTTGCATTCAACAGGTTTCATCCCAAGGAGTAACAGGCTTTCATTGTGCCTCATAGTCATTTTCTGTCTAATCTTCATTTGTCCACTTCACAGACAATTATGTTGTGAACCGAGTCCTTACATAGTGGCCAAATAATACATCCCATTAATGGTTATACAAATGCAAAGAGTAGTCATCTTTCTAAATGGGTCATGACGTTTTAGTAAACAAATAAGACGTGTTAGCTATTTAAGACACCATGTATCCTCCATGCTAGTTAGAATTACTGTCAGAATGGGGGCGTATGGCAGATACTTCCTGCATGCATATAAAAATATTGTGCAAAATAGAGCATTTAATATCTATGAGATTATATTCATAACTCCTGAAAGGCTACTCAGAAGATGACTGACTCATTGAACACAGGTACAGCACATCTAATTTAAATAAAGAGTGTCTGAAATAATCGAGAAGAAAAAGAAAGGTGAATATTGCCTGTCTGCCAACAATATATACACACCAATTGTATAGCTACTAGAGGGTCGCGGCCCTTCGGGCCGCTCACATCTAGTTAAAAAAAAAAAGTAAAAAAAAAAGGAAAAAAAAAGGAAAAAAAAAAAAATAAACCTTAAAAAAAAAAAAAATTGGGGGGGGAACTATTGTGGCGGAACTATTGTGCCGCAGCGCACGTTTCCGGTCGGACATATTTGACCGGCGGACTATTTTATACAGAGGCAAAATATGAGGGTAATAACGAATACAACTGTATACAGAGGTTTGGAAACGACATCTTGCAAAGGTGACATGGGTGTTTGAATTTTTAAGCTATATTTAGTACATATGTAGTACAACTTGGCCAAGTGGTTTGGTATTTAAGTTAGCGATACATGACCCGGAAGTAGATCACTTACTCTTTTGTAATATAAAGATTGATTGATTTAATACTTTATTAGAAGTTTGCTTAGGAAAATCACACCCGTGTGAACTGAGCGGTGGTTTACCCACCAACCCACCATCCCCCCCTCCCCCTGTGTGTGTGTGTGTGTGCGTGTGTGTGTGTGTGTGTGCCTGGCCTGGCCTGAAAACAGCGCCCCTCCCTTAACATGTGTGGTCATAAAAGGTACTACACCACAGGCTTGAGGCTACATACAGACCCACCCACATACAAACAAACAAACATACATACCTACACACACGGCCACGCTATGGAGACGGTGTGACCACCGCTCAAAAAGTACAGGACAGTACAGTTCACTGATTCAAGTTAAAATAAAAGGATTTGAAACAATGTCTCCAAAATTTCCAACACTAACCCTATCTCTAATCCTAAACCGAACCCCCATGGGAGCGTCGCCACTCCGACAATAAGAAGTCAATTTCGGAGTGGCGACATGTCGGAATGGAGAGAGCCTCCCGTTTAAATTGGGGTCCTTTGTACTCAATTAATGAGAGTTAAAAGTTTCTGACTGGCCGGTATTAGCTTTAGCAATTTCGTCTGCTAATTAGATACATCCATATTAATTATATAAAGTGCACATCGGGAAAAATAGTCAACTTAACAAAGCAATCAATTAAAAATATTGCGTTTATTAATAAGCTTGTCCACCCGGCTGTCATTTACTGCAATGCATTCAGCGGAGGAGAGGGCGAATGCTGACGAATCTGCCAACTTGAATTGACTCGGACCAAGAAAGGGAGCTTGCTTTAGTATTTCAGGAAGTGTTCATTTCTGTGAAATCATGCTTCATGCAAACCATGATGCAAACCAAGGAACATTCTTTCAAACTACTAATTGGACCACTAAAACAAGCTCATGCTGCTGTCGTCTGTGCTTAACGTTAATACAAAAAGATAGTCTGCGTCTCAGCGCCTGATGATGCGCTCATTTTTACCTGCAGTGGCAGAACAGCTTTTCGCTGACATCAAGAAAACATATGAAGAAAAGTCACAAAGTAAGACCATAGCCCATATTGTGGAGTGGTGTATGTAATTAAGTACATTTACTTAAGTAGCCTATTGTAAGTACAATGTTATAGTATTTGTACTTTACTTAGCTCCTTTAGGAACCTCTCCCCCCCGAAAGGAGCTATACTTTACTTGAGTATTTCCACTACATCTCAGTTACATTGCAGTATTGCTACTTTTACTTAGGTAAAACATTTCAGTAATTTTCTTGCTTGTTATAACCATAATACACCGCACGCAAATCAGCCATTCACAGCATTGCTAGTTGAAGTCGGTTCTAACATGATTACTCCATAGATTGTGTTAACACAACAAACATAATGGCCAAAGTCCCACCTACTGTACCTAACAGATCTCACATCATATCAGGCAGCCACATATTCTTTAAAAAGTTCAAATAACATGCAGTTTCATTTTTCGTGTGTAGATGGCACTGTTGCCTCAACATTTTCACATTTAGTAGACGCAAAACAAGACTTGTTTCGAATTGGCAGCAGCATTTACATTTGCTCTCCCACCACACCATTTTGGTAAAATAGCCTAGGGTTTTCTTTTTTACACAGTCTCATTTACAGCAATGGTCTGGCAGAGGGGTTGCATTCAAACAGAATCATAGTAATTAATTTAACAGTGGCACTTGTCTTTGTAGTTACTAGTTCATCAGATGAAGGCTATAAGCAAGAGCAAGTTTACCAAATCATTAGAAGATTAACAGATTAGATTAAGTTAATCTTCTAATGAGGAGACAAATGTGAAGCTTTGGTCTTCTAGTCACAAGATTGTAGCATCTATCCAGAAGACACATACTTCTAATATTCTGACTAGCCATATTTATTTGTAGCGCCTCTCTAACCTGTTGTTGTCCTTAGCTGAATAATGTTATCGTAATGTTTGGTTAATGTTTGCTTTGTCTTTTTTGTTGTTGCAGTCCCTGATGATCTACTGATAGCGTAAGTGTCCTGTAAAAAAAAAAAAAAAAAAAAAAAATATATATATATATATATATATATATATATATATATATATATATATATATATATATATATATAGGCTATATATGTATTTGCATTCATATAAAATACTGTTTTGCTGGCACCAGTTTTAAAGATCACAGTTTCTGAGTCATCCCACTTTGCATGTCTCTGAAAATGAGTGGTCAATAGTATGCACTTTTACAATCTGAATTTCCCTAGCCTTTATATTTCCTGGTAGTCTCTGTGACTTTGCGCCTCACATGGGTCATCATGGCCACATCCTGCCTGTGGTCAGGAAACCTCCTGTTTCTTTCTTTGGTCATCCTCACGTAGACCTACCGTCGGCTTTTGGGGTGTTATTATTAACCTTGCTGTTTTTATTTTTGTCCTATTTTTGCATCGTGTTCAGGCACACCACTGTCTGAGGTTAGGTCGCTCTGGGGAGACGTTGTTCTGGGTCATCTGGTAGCCGAAATACTTGAATCCCCATGTCCAATGTGTGTGTGTGTGTGGGGGGGGGGGGGGGGGGGGTACATAACCCACCAATAGGTGCACAACCCACCAGTATGGGTTACAGTATGTATTGATGTATTGTATTGTATTTATGTTTCTATAGACGCGATACGATTGTATCACGATATATTGAAAATTCAAGTCAAATAATATGCATGTACACATTATCACATTATAATGATAACTCAATGGACAAATTGAGTGAAAACCATTTTGATTTAATTATATTTTCATTTATTGAACAGCACCATCAGGACTGGAGTGTCAGGACTGGACTTCTACCATTTAAAAATATATTTTAACCATATTGGGGGGTGGGGTTTACCCCATTTCTTCCAGATTTCTTCATTGCCAATTCCCCGTTTTGGTCCCTGTTCACCTATAGTCTCGCAAGCTAGACTGTTACCTTTCACAATTTTCAAATGCTTCCGTCCATACATAGCATTCAGAGATTGTGGAATACCGGTAGTTGTCTGGCTCTTGGCTAAGTTAGACTAGTGCACACCCCACACTGTGGTCCTGGGGAGGGTGTAGACAACTTCATGCCTCGTCTGCTACACCAGTGTAGCAAAATGGCAGCTCAGTTGACGCATTTCTCCAATAAATTGCAGCGGCCCGGCCAATGCGGTCTCCATATATCTATTATGGTTCATGGTATGTCCCCCAGTTCCCCTTTTTTTGAGCGGTGGTCACGCCGCTCCTATACGTGGCCGTGTGTGTAGAGGTACGTGTATGTGGGTGCGTCCGTATGTAGCCTCAAGCCTGTGGTGTAGTACCTTTTCTGACCACACATGTTAAGGGAGGGGCGCTGTTTTCAGGCCAGGCCAGACCAGGCACACACACACACACACACACAAGGGGGAAGGGGGGGGGGGGTTGGTGGGTAAACCACCGCTCAGTTCACACGGGTGTGATTTTTTCAGGCAAACTGACCAACCATTAGGAGGTGCTAGTGCAGTAACAAATACATGGTCCCATGACAGCTTTCCACCCCATGGCTTGAAGTTCCTGGCCTCTGCATTGTGAATCCTCACATCACCTCAAATTGATCACCCTGGGCAAGATATGACTTCCGCTTGGTTCCAAGATTTCTAGCGGAAGTGCTGCGTTTAACGGACGTTACGTCATGCAGTGCGGGACTTTTTACATTGCCCAGTGAAAAAAATACAACTTCCGGGAAAATTCAGCCCCACCTCCTAGAACGGTCTCTGCCTCTTGACCAGGCTTTTCTCTTCGCAGATGAGTAAGCTTGGCTATGCGAGGCTACAAATTGATTAGCCTTTTCTGTTGGATGTAACGTGATTGGTAGGCTAATAGCTAGGCTCTGGTAGTGATAGTTCTGCTGCTGCAGCTTACAGTCTGACTCTGTTCACAACCCCAGCTCCAGCCTCTTCTACTTGCTTGGCGTTGCTTACTTGTAACCTATCTTTTCCAAGCCTTTGTGCATTGTAAAGAGAACAGCAGAACTTAGGCTTGATTTACAGTATATGTGATTGCATTTTGGTGTCACATACCGAAAGTAGCCGATCTACAAGCTCACAACATGTTGTGATACAAGGTTTTGTGAGCTTGTAGATCTGCTATTTTTGGTGCGCGCTACCAAGTATAAATCAGTGGATGACCTCTTTGACTGCAATAAATGTTTGAACACTTGATGTGATGGTAATGCCATTATTATTATTATTATTTATTATTATTATGACATTCATGTATTCATGCACACCACAGTTTATTATGTTTGTACAGTATGTCTTTCTTATCTCTTCCAGGTTGAGGTTTGTCTTTGGGTCATGTGCTCTGCAGGCATTGGACTTGGTGGACCAGCGCTCTGTGACTTGTGTGTCATCTCCCAGCGGTCGGAAAGCCTTTCAGGTTTGCTATGCTTTTGTCAGTGTTCTTCCAAAAGAAAGGTTGGCTACGTGTTGCCAGTACCATTAAAGGAACACATCACAGTTTTCAGCATTAGTCCTACATTTGTTGTAATGTTCCATTCCAAGAGATAATGTTCCATTCGCAGCCATACCACTGAGCAGTCTACTGTACGTGTCTGTGAATGCTGCTGAAATTGTGGTGAAACATGTACCCCAGTGTACTGGGGCACAATATGTGAATGTGAAACAAACAGTCCTTGCTTCCTGGTTTTTAGCCGTTATCCTCGGGGCCATGACAATGTGTTTACAGCAAAACACAGATCTTGATTTCAGAAAATATTAATCATGTTGGTAGCATAGACTTTATGGGCTGCCAGGCTGGTGCTTGCTGACTATTGCATCATGTACAAACTCCAAGAAAGGTCAAAGTAAACATAAAGATGAATTGGCTCTGATTGTATTGTAGATACACCCTGTATTTATTACAAACACACAATCACACACACATACACACACACCATTTCTCTCTACAATGGTACAGTGCTTATTTTTCATAGGCCAGACATCTCGCTCATAAATCAAATAACCAGGGTTACATTCATAACCTATAGTTTTCAGCTGGGTCCTGGGGGCTTGTCAAAGTATGTGAGACGTGATTCAGAAGTTCGGGGGAACGGGTACCGTCCTGAAGTTGGCTGTACGGTGCCACCGAGATGTTGGGACATCCCGAACTCATTTTGGCGTTCCGCCCAGCTGAATGAATGAATTTTGTCGGCAGTGAAGCCAAGGGACCACCGGTTCCCCTCAGACATATGGAGATTCGGTGCACCCCATAGATTCGGTGCATTTTCTGCAGCCCTCGGGACAGTTATTCAAGGTTTTGCTGGGCAACTGATTTTCCCTTGTGGGATAATCAATCTATCATTCTATCTATCGATTAAGGCCTTTTGGTCGGACAGTGCCTGAATTATTCCTGGGACACACAGACAGACAGACAGACAGACAGACAGACAGACAGACAGGTTTTGTGAATTAATAGACAGATTATGATGATGTTGATCATCATTATTTATTATTTATTATTATTGTATTATTATCATTTAATAGGAAGTAGATTACCATGTGTCTCCTATGATTCACAGACATCTCCAAGTTCAGTTTTCAATCAAATGTTTTACAGATAGTCATGTAAAATCTACTGGTCCTTTTCTGAGGCAAGACATCAATGTTTTGATAATTGTTCAATCTGCCTATTCTAAACTCAATACATTTAATTATTTTTGATAAACTACTAACAATGCCTGTTGGGTTATGCAATAACCATTGTACTCATAGTACATAGTTGTCAGAGAGCCCCTAGTGAGTGTCTGTCGGTAACCTCAGTAATAAAAAAGTTATGAACCTAGGCTGGTCCACTGAGGTTGTGGTCACTGTGACCCAAGTTTCCTGTAAACTGCTTCATGCCTCTGTGAAAATAGTGAGAATACAATGTGGCTAAATGCAGACATGATTCCTCCCTCTCTTTGAACACATAACTCCATTGTCATCTGAATTGTTTCACTCCTTAACCCTCCAGGCTCTCTTTGTGGTCCGGAAGGATTTGTTGGAAATTATTAATATACTATATTTAGTTATTGTTTCTTTTTCATTGTGACCTATCTACAGTAACCCTTTCCCTCATAGGAAAGCAATATTAAATATAGCTGAAAGCAGCGATAACGGGGCCAAGCACAAAAAGAAAAACAGAAAAAAGAAAGGGAAGAAGAAGGGGGGCAAGTGGGAAAGGAGATTAAACAAGAAAACATAGAAGCAGATGTGAACTGTTCATGATATACTTAAGTTAGTTAAGGTGCTAGAAAAACACAAAAACACCAAAAAGTCGTACATGGGAGTAAGGTACAAAATGTCAGTGTGTGTCAACCACATGCATTAAGCAATGAGAAACAAATATATGCAATATGCACAATAAGCCATAGAAACAGAAGACTGAACCTGAGAGAAAGAACACCATGCAATAAACACATTAGCATTTTGAATAGATGAGCAGAGTTATGAGGGATTGTCGGTATAAAAACGGCATGTCTTTATTATGTTGCTTAGAATTTCAGATTTCAAACTCTAAAACATTCAGTCATCAAGACGGAGCCTGGAATCGAACCTGTGACCTTCTCTTTAATAGGCATCACTCTACGCATTGAGCTACAACAGCCCGGTTTTGAAATTAAACTTTTGCAAAGTTGAAATGATTTGTCCCAAATTGTAATGGAAAGTTAAACTTGACATTACAGTCTATCTACAGTGAATAATATGCATAAATGTACGTATATAGGGCATTGCAGTTCAAGCCCCACCCCGTCCTCACTCTAGAGCCGAAAGCGTTTTCCCCATTCATTTCATCCATAGACATACGTGTAAAATATTTATTTAAACGTCTTTTAAGCCTCTGACAAAGTTAACCTGGGTTCTGAGGAATCATGACAATAAACACTATTTTTTGCATGCAACGATTAATTAGAAAGCTGAAAAAAAGGGCAGGGTACAACACTGTGTACATCATTTTTGTCAAAACTGCAGAAACTACACTCCCACAAAGCATTGCGAATTACATTTATTTCCTGAAATATATCCTATAAACCACGCTCAGTTTAGTTATCCAGGCCAGGATATGGCTGTGGACGCTCTTAGTTTGAGTTTGCATTTTCTCCCCATGTCCCCTAGGGTAGGTACCACTATAAGTTCATTGGTGCGACTGGAAAAACAGGACTGGCGGATGTGCGGAATATAGTGCGGAGTGTAGAAGGAACTCTGCCCCCTGTAGTGGGAAAGAGGGAGTCCCGCCAGTCCCGCATCTGATTGGCCTACCGAGCATCCCATTCTGTGATGCACAAGGACGCTGAAAAAAATGGGTTACAAAAATCGTGGGATAAGAGATGTCATGTCAGCTGGCCTTCCAACAGTGGCTACTAGGGGAAATGATGTCTATTCTATCAAAAGTGACTATAGTATACTCAGTGGAGCCAGTCTATCAACAATTAATTTATGAGTGAATAGAAGTGAGTCAGTTATTATCAACAAGCCTACAGGCATCTATCATGGTTCTGTACAAGTGTGTGCCAGAGTTAAGCAAGTCAGTACACAGAATAAAACACACAGTATGGGGTTCAGACTTGGTTGTGGAGCCTGATGGCTATTGACAGAAACAAATTGCTTTGGTGAACCAAATCTGTGGCCGGATGACTACTCATTTGGTACACCTTCAAGAACTATTCAAAATGCGAATGGAGCAACAGCCTCGGTGGCTATAGTAGGGCTGTGTGGCTCGACTTCCAATAACCTGGGATCTAATCCCACTGAGAGTAGAGGAGTTTTTAATATAATAGCACATTTTGGTCACCTTCTCCAATTCAGACTGGCTACTTTTCAGAGAATGGAAACACATTTTTCCACAAATGCACAACACAACACAACCTACTATGATGCCTCCTCCTTCCTCTCCAAGAGACCTCCGGTTTCCCGGTCAGTAATAATAATAATATAAAAGTAAATACAATAAAGTGAGTATATAGTGAGTATATACTTGGGGAGGAGAGGGGGGTACAATCATTTTGTAAAATAATCAGACAAATATGTATTGCCATTGATATCGAATTATTTGTGTCTTGGTGCCCAGGTTATATCCACAGTTATGTAGCACCCCCAATTAATAGAAATAGGGCATCAGTGCAAAACAATAAAACGGCAGGACACATGGCAACATGTTAACAATTTTCCTATTCATAGACGTGATTTTCAGTGCAGCTTCCAAACACTTTAAAACATCTTACTGGCGACTTCTTAAGTGCAAACATCAAACCGCTTCAAAACAGTTGAACATGGCAACATCTTGAGATCAGCACCATCTTATAAAATAAATAATATAAAAATTAAATTAAAGATTCTAATAAAAGGTAGGCAACATTGTGTCTTGATAGTACAAAATCTGTCATAAGGTGACCTTTTCTATGGCTTAAATAGTTCACCCAAATATGACTTCTATCAGTTATTCTTGCATGCTTCCAATGCTGAATGCCAATGCCTCCAAGGCACAAATGTTGACATAGTATTTGGTTACAACACACCAAACATGATGGGTAGCATTCTTAGCCTGTTGATTTAAGGTCTCACACTGAGCAGGAATGTGTATACTTTTATTTGCATTTTATACTTTGACACTGCAGGCAGAAATGTAATGTACACATCCGACAAAGCATCTAATGGCCTTTCAGCGTGCCAATGGAGTTCTATAATGGAACAAGTGTCTGCATGATATTGTTAATATGGTTATAATCAGGAGCCTGATGGTCTAATAAACATACATTCTTTTCTTTTAGGGTTGGCACAAGTTTGGTAACACTAATGATAACCATAACCCGGTAAAATGTAATTGGGGACACTTGTGTCCAATTTGACACAACAACCCAATCAACTGGTTTCATGTCAAACATTTGTCCCCAATTGTAGCCTACAGTAGCGGATCACACTACGATCCTTATGGTCTCAATATTGGCAACTCTTTTCTTTACATTAAACCCTATGAGAAATTACCAAAAGGCCACCGCACAGCAGCCACTTTTAGAAGGTGCCAATCATATAGTGCCTTTTTTCTGGGTGAATAGAGTGCTTTTTTATTATTATTGATAGATTTTGGATGGATTGTAGGTTGACAGGAAATGGGGAGCGAGATGGGGAGTGACATGCAGCAAAGACCGGGACTCGAACCCGCAACGTGCTGTCAGGCTACTTTGGTGCCTCGTTTACCTCGAACAGATTGCTTTTAAAGGTTGAAAATAGTTTAATATTTTCAGAAATATGCTTGTGACTTGGACTACTTGTTATCAGCCGTCCAATCACAACCTTACACTGTACAGAGAGCTGCTTGTTCGAGCTGATTGTCTCGCTATGCCCCGCTATCTGATTTGGATTGACGTTTTTTTTGTAGAACGGCCAGAAAACAGTACAAGTGCTGTTTTGGAAATACTTTGCATTTGAGGAAATTTAATAAGGAAAACAAAGGACTCATACAAACAATGTTACAGAGCAGTGCCAACCAAATGTGTTTCATATAGCAAATATACTGTACTATATTTGTTGTGCTACTTTGAAATAGGAGTATGATGATGATGATGATGATATAATTTACTTTTGAAACCACAGGGCAGCCCCCCTATGTTTTGTCATTTTAACCCCGTTTCAGAGAGTTTATAAATAATGGAGCAACCTTTCGGTCGTAAGACCTTTCTAAAGCTTGAGAAAGGTCTTGTGACCGAAATGTTGCTCCATTATTAATAAACTCTCTGAAACGAACAAGCAGCAGTGTGCGGGTTAATCTGTCTACTCGTCAGATCTCCTCCTAAAGTTTTGTTGCCCACACACCTGCTAGAGAGGAACTGGGTGTGTGAAAGCCTTCTCTTCATAGCTATATATATAGCAACACACGTTTTTCAGAAAACTGTTCTTATTTAGATAGTATATCAGCTCACAGCACGTCACTTCATGCCACACTGCAAACTTGTACATCTGCTATTTGTGAACATTTTTGAAACATGTTGACAAATTCTCTGTCTCTTCTGGGTGTCCCTGGCACAAAGACTGTTCAGAAGGGGGGCTCCACGGCCAAATACATATCATTTTGGGGTCCTTGACACATAAAGGTTTGTCCCTTTTGGAAATTGTAAGGTATATCAGAGTATGCAATTGATAATCAATATGAGCAGGTCACCATTAGAAACCAGTTGACAAGTTGGCCCTCCCATGTGGTGATTCTTGGTAGCATTCACTGTTTCCCAGAATTTTGTACCCACTCTCCAGACATCACTATACAATGCATCCTCTTAAAGGTTAGCACTGGTGTTGTTTCATGTTTTGATTCCTAGATGTAATTCATCATTGTCAAAACAGAATACATGCACGCACGCACGTGCACACACACACACACACACACACACACACACACACACACACACACACACACACACACACACACACACACACACACACACACACAAACTGTCACATTGGCTGTGACATCTGTGACTTCCTGTCTCTGTATGTCTATCTGTCTCTGTCGGTGCTTGTTCACTGTGTTTATTTACATTCCAACTGCTATTTTAGAGTAGTCCCCAAGTCAAGTTCGAAGTACAGTCAGTTTATGTTCTACCTTCTGCGTTGCACCAACTTTGCATTCAAGTTAAGTCTGCGCGCTACTCACCAACTCCTTTTCAAGTCTGAGTCTGTCTCTCCTGGGTCCTATTGCTACCAAACCTTATTGAAATCCATGTTGTTTTAAAGGATGTATAAAGCTGTTGCTTGTAACTAATATTATCTTAAATAACCATTTTTTATTGTGCCTAATAATTTAGAACATTATGGGGCTACTGTATGTCAAAGGTGTATGGATGGAGTGTGATTCAACCAGCATACCTGTCCCAAGCCATCATGCCACCCTGCTTGAAGTCGGCCATTGTCATTCCTGTTCCTAAAAAGACTATCTATGAGGACCTGAATGACTAACTAGACTGATTGAACACTAGTGATTATGAAGTGCTCTGTGAAACTAGTCCTGCATTACATCAAAACAAGCCTACCCACCTCCTTCGACCAACATCAGTTTGCTTATATAGTTAATAGATTCACGGAGGACGCTATTGCCATTGCAACTAATACCACACTGAGCCACTTGGAACACAGACTCAGTCTTCATTGATTATAGCTCAACATTTAATACTATCATTCCTGACTTTAATCAGCTAACTGCCAAACTAGGCCTCCCCTCCCCTATACACATGAATCAAATACTTTCTTATAAACTGATCTTATAGACTGGGTCTTCAACGTTTTCAGGCCAAGGACCCCTTAGCCGAGAGGGAGATACAGCAGGGACCCCCACTACATATTGTATAAAATTGTGTTGCAGATTTTCATCGATTTCATAGATACATTTTCAGACATTTAACAAATTAAATTGTCGATACTTGTACTTGGTCTGCTTGCGTTGAGAGCTTGTAGATCTGCTATTTTTTGGCTAAAGTTCTCATCAGAATAGGGATGTGAGGGTTCAAGTTGTTCACTTAAAACAATTGTCCTATCACACAAAGATTTGGCGGCCCCCCTGTAGTAACTCTGAGGACCCCCTGTTGAAGACCCCTGCCTTATCAAACATATAATTTTCCAAATGTCTGTCTGAGTGTCTGTCTGTAACAGCGTTTCTCCTCGGTGGCTGGAGCAATTGATCTGAAATCGCATCACCATTAGCATATGAACACACCTGACATAACTGTGAAGGCTGTTTGTCATTTTCACAAATCATATGCTGTATATTAGCATTTTTATGGTGTATCTATATCTATTCTGCATCTAGCATGAGGCATATCTATTCTGCATCTAGCATGAGGCAACATGTTTAACCAGCTCTCTGTGTGTGTGTGTGTGTGTGTGTGTGTGTGTGTGTGTGTGTGTGTGTGTGTGTGTGTGTGTGTGTGTGTGCGTGTGTACGTGTGTGCGTGTGTGCGTGTGTGTGTGTGTGTGTGTGCGCGCGCAGGCGGGTGGGTGGGGGGGGGGGGGGGTTGTCTGGCCCTGTTACAGATATTGTCCAAAAATCATGCAGATCGGTACACATCTATAGCCATTAAACGAAACGGGTATTTCTTACATTGATGCTCCTACATATTATCATGCAGTTAAAGTTACTTTCCATCCCTCATATACTGTGTGCACATCCCATAACCCACACACTGCACATCATTTCGGAGCTCATATCTTTGAACGGGTAAGGGCTAGTAGATTCAAAACCAGCTCCTAGATCTTCTCCCCCATCCCACTAAGCACTGGCACACCTCAAGGCTACTTTTGACTCCATATCTATACTTTTTGACTCCATATATACCTATGACTGTTCCTCCTACACATTGTGTTGCATGCATGCATGTATGTTTAAAAGGACGATAAAGGACAATTCTGTATAGTGCACAGACCATATCTGCTTTTGAATCCAAGTCCTGTCTTATCTCACTTGGTTTCCCGTCTCTCTACACATGCGTGCGTGCATGCATGCACGTACAGTATGTTTACAAGGACAATAATGGCATTCTGATTGATTCTGTATAGTGCACAGACCAAATCTGCATTTGATTCCAACTCCTGTCGTATACCACTTGGTTTCCTGTCTCTCTATACTCTTATCTTAAGAATCTCAAAAAGCATAATGCTGTATCCATGATAGTTCCCAGCTACCCTGGATTCTCCTGCTCCCTGATGCCGGTGTGGTCCGGTGTGGTGTTTGTAAAATAATGGGCCATCTAATGTCTTGGTGCCTGACATACAATGGCCTCCCTAGTGGCTGTACATACAGTACTACTGTATGAGAGCCAGCCTTTCTCGCAGTGATGAAGCCAGCACTTTGCTAGACCCCAGGCTTCTGTTTATGTCATTTACATTCACTGAACAGGAGGGCTTGATTTACAGACTTGTTGAGGAATTCTCTCCTTGCCTTTGGATTCCTGCCAGGTGGAGGAAGCAGATTACCAGTGTAAGCAAATGTGGCTTCTATGTTCCTGTTGCCACATCTAGCCAGCTTTGCAGGGTAACTTGCAACAACATACTGTATTACTGTTCCAGGAAAGTACAAAATAAAAGAAACTGCCCAAATGTGACCTGGATTTCTAGTCTTTTGAAACTTCAGCAGTACATACTGTAGCCTTAGTTGTTGGTTAGAGCAGTGTTTCTCAAAAGGGGTACGTGTACCCCTAGGGTTACGCAGGGGTACCGCAAGGGGTACGTGAGAATAAATTAGAAAACGTTAGAAAACGGAATTTGTATTTTATTGTTTTGGTTAATGATAAAACATGACAGCCTTTGTGTGAACCTGCTCAGATGTAAATTGTTAAACCAAATTACAACTGTTATTGAATAGAAAGCAATGTTTATTTGCCATTATGCTGTTTTATTTTGAACATATTGGTATGAAAACTGGACTTTTGATGTCAACTTATCTATGCAAAATGCTCTAGTCAGGGGAAAGGGGTACTCGGCTTTAGGAATCAGCATAAGGGGTACTGCAGGCAAAAAAGTTTGAGAACCACTGGGTTAGAGGTCTCCCCACTAACCCACCCTTACCCTGCCGTGTATGGTGCCTCATTGCACAATGCTTTGCTTCTCAAGCCTGTATCATTGTTCCCGCTGAGGCTTATTTATAAAGAAGAGTCACATTTTAAAAATGGGGTGCTTTTATCTTTTAGTAGATCACAGGGAAAGGTAATTTAGCAAGAGTCTAGAGAATAATGAAGCCTGTTCTGCCATCTTGGGAGACATTAATTATAGTGGGACATTAAGCTAATCTAGTGATTTAATGTCTTCTTGTGCCGTGTACAAGGACTTCCCTTGAAAGACTGTCCTGAGTACAGAATGAACCAGCATACACACAGACCACATAGTCTGTCAACCAAGTCCATTAGACAACATGTTAGAGTTGTTTACAAATGCACCCACCCCTGTCTTCGCTTTCTGGGTGATAAATAATCTGAAATGATGAGAAAGGTCGCCTCATCTTCAACGCAGCCTAATTCTCTCAGATCTGTGAAATATTTAACAGGGAGGGTAGGTGGGGTGTTCCTTCCTGCATATTTGAAGGTTCCTGGGGTGTGTTGAGACATGCTGAGGGACATTAGAGATGCAATGAGTACATAGCCAGCTAGTTTTCCCAAATTCCTGTTCACACTGTACGTTTGACTGCCTCCAGTGTTCCTCGGGTACATCATGTAGGTGGTGCTTTGAAACATTTACAGTGGCAGGACAGAATTCAGACAGGGCTTATTTGATTGAGGTACTTGCCTACAAAGGTACCACACCTGTAACCACTCATTTCTTTGTCAGAAAAAAGTGCCATGAAACCCTACTACATTTGTCAGGATTGTCAGTATTTACATAATATACTTTGCATGCATCTATGCCTGAATGCACTGCACAAACTCATCTGCGTGCCTCACTTGGTGGTGGTTTGTTTGTACTTGTTGCAGGTGATGGGAGGATCAGGACGTCTGTATACCTGCTTCATCTCGTGCCACTACTGTCCGTGTCCGGCATTCACCTACAGCGTGCTCCGCAGAAATGAAGGCCTACTGGTGAGGCTTGTCAACGCTTTCACACTGTCATATGCAAACATACAAACATGTATTTACTTAACCACATTAGAGCACCAACTTCACACACACACACACACACACACACACACACACACACACACACACATGCACGCGTACGCACGCACACACACACACACACACACACACACACACACACACACACACACACACACACACACACACACACACACACACACATACAGCTGGACAGTTTCACGCCCTTTATCCCTGGTCAGGCTCTGAAATACGACAGAGTCAAAGTTGAGAACAAGCACATGCTGTAAAAATAACAGATGTATTGAGTCCACGTCATGTTTTCGTCTGGTCCATGAGGGCGTCTCCATTTTGATCGACCGTTTTAACTGCAGCTCTAAATATCTGCCACCGAGCAACCTCGGATGGCTCCCTACCCTGACTGTCAGCCTGATGGGCTCCCTCGAGGGCACTGCTAAATTCAGTCTGAGAAACTGTGCTTGTAGCAGACCATGAAGACGGCCCATGAACATATCAACAGTACCACTGCCATTCCCCATGAAATGACAGGAGATAAACAAAAGACACTCCATTCACTTTTATGGTTAGCACAATGTCATGATTATTGGGTTGTCTTATATTGTAGATCCAGCATTAATTTACAATGGGTAAGCTTTTGAAGACAGTGAAAACGAGAGAAAAAAAGGAAATCTGTAGTCTGTACACCATTATGCAGCAGTGTGCAGATTTTATTATTATTGTCTCACTGTTGAATTTTTTATCCAGCACCCAGACCAGCAGGATAAGATGTGCGTTTCTTTTGTCACCTTTTGAGACCTTTTTCAGCTTTGATTGATAGGGTTACACAGAAACCACTTTGTGTATCTCATATAACATTGAAAGACAGACGGAGAGAACATAGTACTTTACATAGGATAACATCAATTACAAAAGCAGAAAAAGGGGAAACACATGCATCTTAATGTCGACCCATAAAACAACATTTCCAAAAAATGCCATTCTTTTAGCTCTTGACTGAGTGATTTGTTTATGCCACACAGTGAGTTTGAGCATGTGCTGTAGTGGTCCACCACTCTTGCTTAGAGGACTGTCTTTGTTGATGTAAGGGTGCTGTGGGTGGCACAAGACAGACTGTAATGGAGGTCACATCCTAGTTAGGTTAACCACATGAACCCTAGCGTCCCTATTTTGGGGGGAATACTTTGCGTAAATAGCCTATCTACAAGCTTGTAGATCGGCTATTTTCAGTGAAGAGATTTGGTGCAGAGGGGAATTACGAGGGTAATTACGAGGGGGGCCTAGTGTAGACCCCTGGGGGACTCTAGTCAATGGGGTATATAGTGATTGAAGGAGGGCTCTCTCTCTCTCTCTCATGAAGCCTAAATTCTCATTTATACTTAATTACAAGACTGTCACCATAAATAAACGGATAACCTATGAAAGTGTCACCTTTATCGCTTGAAAATCAGTTATTTACAGTGACAAGTGACAAGACCATGTGACAAAGTATAAATTCGGCTTATCCTCTTAAACACTATATGCTTTGTTGTACTGTGCATCAAATAATGTAAATAATGGCAGATCTGCAATCTTGCATGTCGCAACGAGATCTTGTGGGCTTGTAGAGTCTGCTAGTTTCGCTGAATGTTTGCCTATTTATTACATGCTCAAAATAGGGACACTAGTGTTCATGTGGTCAAAGCGTGCTGGTAGCCTACAATGTGCATAGCAGATGGGAGAAACTATTTTGCAACATCGTCCTCTTCTCATCACCTCTCCTTTGCTTTGTTACTGCAGACTTTGCACACATGACAAAGAGTAATTCATGTTATTATGGAGGCTCATTCTTGTTTAATGCAAGAAAGGCAGGGGCTGACAACAAGTGAATCATTGTTACTCACAATAGCATTGATGGACATAGGTAATCTTGTTCAACGTGCACGTGTCGCATAAACATAAGACGTGCATGCAATTGTGCAGACTCACAGGCACGTGCAGAACAGAACCAAGTTATCTTTTAGTACTGCAGCACACATACTAAACAAATTAATGATCCTCTCACATTGTCTTGGACTTTTACACGCTGTGCTACTGTCCAGACATTTAGGGACATGTACACATGTATTTTATCACACTGATTTAAATCATTTAGCCCACCCCCTCCCCCCTGTACACAGGAACATGTTGAAGTAAATATTATGTAATGTAATTTTCTCCTATTCATAACAGCTTACCCAAAGGATTTCCTATTCATTAGGTCTAGTCTGGTGTTTACATGACATTATTCAGCTGGAATAAAAGTGAATTAGCCATATAAACAAATTAGTAGTTTCCATGCAAACGTCACAAGGGGGGGGGGGGAGTGGGACTGAGTTACTAGGGCCCAAGGGTGGAGGGGCCTTAATTATTTTATACTTTAGCTATTGATAAATAGCGGATATACAAGCTCACAGCGAGCTTGTAGATCTGCTATTTTTGAAAAGTTGTGAAAATGGGTGCAAATCTTTGAATATATGTATTTTTTAAGCGAGTATTTTTTAACTCATATTTTGATTCTGGGGGTCCCTGGAACTAAATATTTTGAGATGGAAACTTAGGTTTTCAAAAAACCTTAGAAGGATTTGAAATATTTAAAGACTTGCACAAATGTTCAGGTTTTTTCAAAAATAGATCTACAAGCTTGTATATCTGCTATCCCCCTATGAAGAACATTCATGGGCGGCCCGCAATGAATCCTTGTACCCAGGGCCCAGAATTTTGTGTGACACCCCTGCATGCAAACGCAATTAATCAGTATGCCCCATCCTGTCTGCCAGTGTAAGCACATCCTGGCTGCTTACCTGTGCCAGGCCATGGGTGTGATTCAGCAGGAGACGGTGTCCGACCAGCAGATGTCCACGCTCCTCTGTGGGACGGCAGACACTTAAGGAGCATGCAGAGTGGTGGGTTGGTGCGATTGGTGCGTACCCCTGCCTCATAGCAGCAGTATGGTCTCTTGGACGTGGACTGATTGAGGCTTGTTGGTCACGGAGAGTTGTCGCACATGGGAATTCCCTCCTTCATTTACAAGAGACTCTCGAACAAATGCCAGATATGTTTTGTTTTGTTTTGTTCTGTTTTTGCTTAGTTTTTCCCATCTTTTGTCAGACACTCTACATCTGTGCAATGAATGATCTACTTTATTTTTAGGTTATTTTCTATCTTTTTTTGAGCGGTGGTAAACCGCTCCATAGAGTGGCTGTGCGTGTGTCTGTAGCCGCTTTCCCTCAGCGTTTTGCCTTAGCAATGTGTTTTCCTCAGCGTTTTGCCATAGCAATATGTGTGTGTGTGTAGCCTGTATTACATCACCAATTACATCCTAGACCAGCTGTAGCCACTTTTTCCTCAGCGTTTTGCCATAGCAATGTGTGTGTGTGTGTGTGTGTGTGTGTAGCCTGTATTACATCACCAATTACATCCTAGACCTATATCCTAGTCTGAAGACGTTATGCAAGCACGACACACCGCTCACTTCACATTGGGTGTGATTTTTTATCAACATGAGAATATGTATTTGACATAATCTCTGTCTATGCTACATTACAATTAATAACATTTATGATTGACTAAGTATTTTTGTAATTAACACATTTACACAGTTGATTTGTAACAATGGTATTTATAAACAATAATTTGCCATTCATAGCTACAGAACATAACGTATAAATAGCAGTTGTAGGAGTTGGTTTCCTGCTTCACTATTAACAGTAATGATACCTGTATAACACATTGACAAGTATATTTTCAAATGATAGGCAGAAATATTTAAATACTTCCAATTTGTTTCTGCGTATCTCTGAAATGTAATCGCCTGACATCAATTATGATCTGTTGAAAGCTTAACATCTCCACTTCAGTATCTAATTTCACACGGCAGTGAATGTTACATCCTTATGTAGGGGAAGGAGGGAGGCAACATAACATTGGTGAGGGAAACCTGGTTTTATTGAGGATTCCACATTTTAACAAAAGAAAGTGCTCAAACGGAAACAACGTATTAAACAGAGCCAGCTGAAATAAATAAAACAAACCAAATACATTTGATATCAATTACAACAAACCCTAAATGTTTCCCAACTTCACTATGCTAATCTAGAAACTGAAATACTCAAGTCCTTGAGATCTGATTTGTGTTTTGTGTTAAAGTTTATTCGTACACAGTATAGTGTGACTGTAGTATTAAAGCCCTTTTTGTATACAGCAAATCATTCATCATTGTATGCTGTTCTGTGGTTTTTGACCAGATCAGATGATGGGCAGCACCTGGAGTTAATAAACGCATTTAGGAAAATGCACAGACAGATACCCACACAATGCTGACACACCTTTAAAAGTTACATTTTATGCTGTTTTTCTAAAATGTATTACACTTTTTTTTTTTTTTTTAGCTTAGAAATCCACTCAAAAGAAGCGTTTTCATGTTTTCAGAAGCAGAAATATAATTTGCTCTGAAGTCTGAAGTCATGTTTGATGAAAGCATAGGAAGAATACCCAACCCACCTATTTTGTATTTTATTTCAAGAATTAAAATATATATATATATATATATCTTTATTCATATATTAAAACAAAATGTTAAAAAGCACCCCTGAATTTGTACTGTACGTCTGTGGTCTTCCATGTTTTTAAAGTTGATGCATTTCTCAAAATTGCTGTCTGCATGGATTCTGCAGCACTAATGCCAGACAGCTCATAATCCGCCAACAGTATTCTTGTTATTATAGGCTACACATTGTTTTTGTATCCATCGCCTTCCCTTCCTGCAGTATGTATAATATTCTATCTAAATGGAATCGTTATAGTAGACCGAAGGGAGCAGGCATGTTTTGGTGAGGTCCACAGTCTTCTCTTTATCTTTCTTTAGTGTTTCTTGGGACACCTGAGCTTTCCACTATGCTTCAAGTTGAAACAAATCCAAGTGATATTATTAGGTGTATTTAGGTTGTTTTTAGGCAGTATTGGTCTAGCATAGCAGCAGATAGGGCCTTAACTTTGAACATGACCATGAGTGAGACCACCCACCCACACAGTCCTTTGTTTACAGCCATGCAAGTGCTATTAATGGGGAATCACGATGACACACAGTGATTTTTATCTCCATCAATAAGCATAAACAAAGTGTCTCTAAAGAACAGTGTTGATACGATTCACTGGGAAATACTGCATAATTATATTTTATATGCACAGATTAACTAAAAACAAAAATTATAATTCTATAGTATGGTGCTAGAAAACATGGGGGATAGGGAGAAAATATTCCTCTGCCTGGTGGGTGTAGAAATGGGGAAGATGGAAGGGGTTATTACTACCAGCCAGGCTATGACATGTTATTTGGCATCAAATTAAAACAGCCTGTTGCATTACACATTTGAAAAAATAGCCAGCCCACAAATGACTGATTGTTCAAATTTCCTTTTTAAGGCACATCACAGAATCATTTAGCACGAACTATGACAGAGTGACATTTCACTACGTTTGTAGAATAGAATAAATGTAAAACCCCAGAAAACTAACTGAATTGCAGGGTTGTATACTTAAAATACAAATTCCTGAGACATAACTAGTGCTCAACATGACCAAAACGCAGATAAGAAGTGTATATCAACATATAAACAAGTAGTGCATATCAATACATAACACAACCGAGTATTGAAGATCACTACAGAACACATGCAAATAATGAATATCTTCACATAACTGCGTAGAGATCACTACATATTAACATAAGCCAGGAATCTATAGGAGTCATGACACAAACAAGTAGATAAAATCACTGCATGACACAAGCAGCAGGGAAGGTCTAAAATCTAAATTGAGCCTTACAAGTCTGCCTCAAACTTTGAAAGGTCTCCGCTTAACTTTGACAGTGTACAAATGGGGGTCCATTTGGTTCCATTTGTACACTGTCAAAGTTAAGAGGAGACCTTCAAATTTCAAAGTTTGAGTAAGGCTCAATTTAGACCCCCATAAAGGACCCAAGTGAGTCCCTGAAAATCCACTTTGAGAACCACTGCACTACATAGCACAAACAAGTAGCAGAGATCACTCCATATCAAAGAAGTTAAAGAACTGGGTCGCCACTTAATTACACGGAATGATCAAATATTGGGGAGACTGAACCAGTGGAAAGGAAACTGCTGTGATTAAATCTGAGGGTGCCACCATTACTGGCCTTTGACATGGCTCAGCTGAGCTTGGGAACTAGAACTGTTGTGGTATGGCTACAGGAGGCTTCAGCTTGATCTGCTCAGTATTAGCCTCCTGACCAGCCGGAGTGCTTTCACCACTCTGTTTAAAAGACACTTGACCACCATAGCTACAGCACACACCACTTTCAGACAACATGGAAAGTGGGTTGGCAGGACCAAACCCCTCACCTCCATCAGCCCAGTCCAGTGAATGACATAATCAAACAAGACAAGCCCCCAATTGTGATGGGGAAAGAGGGAGGCTACATAAGATTTTTGAGGCAAACCTGTATTGTTGAGGATTCCACATTGACAAAAACAAAGTGTTTACTGTAATTATCTGCTGTGTACTGTAGTCTCACTTAGTGTTGTCAAAAATATCGGTATATCGATAAATATCGATACTAAAAAAATCCATTCGGTACAATACGGCTTTTCCGTAGTACCGGTAGTATCGATATTACGTTTTACAGTTCGGTACGGCTCTCGTAGGTTGACTTCAGAGGAGCAGACAGACACATGCGCCAGCCCAGTACACACACACAACGTGCTGCAGGCAGCCCCTCGGCCCCTCCCCTCTACTAGTACACACTGCACTTTTTCACGTGTAATGTTGCCGCCGCGGGACATACTGCTTCGTATCGTCGCTACTGCTCGCTGCTAAAAGCACAAGATGGCATCTGCGCAACAACCACAACGACCCACGTTGGTCGAAAAACAAAACGCCAGGAGTGAAGTGTGGAAATACTTTGGTTTTGAATCGGATGATCACGGAAGGGCAAAGGACAGCTCCAAGCCAATCTGCAGGAGATGCTACAGAAACGTTCCGTGCAAAGGAGCCAACACCTGGCGACGCATCTCAAGGAGTCAAGGACAGACATCCTGATCTATACAAAGAATTAAGAGAGGTTGGTAACAGTAACTTGGCATTAAACTCTGCCCGCGAGCCCAGTAAACCTGTTGACGAGTGCATTGTTGTCCTGTTAGCAATAAGCTAACCAACAATAGCTGTTGCATTATGCATATCCGGTCTGGAGAGGATACGGAAAAGATTCTTAGTTTGTGTGTTTGGGAGGGAGTGGAACTACTTTGAGTAGGCGGGCTTTAGACCGGATGCATGGGTTAATATGTGATTAGAAACCAAGCTGATGCCGTTGACATGGTTACAGTGTTAGGTCCGTACCAGAGCCAAGTGGTTATCAACCTGTGGGTTGGGACCCCCAGGGGTCTCAACAGTAAACAAACCAACAAAGTTTTGTTTAAAGTGACAATTTGAGGACTTTTTAATACTTTAATACTAAAATGACAAATTAAACAAACTGTATTATACAGTTGACTATGGTCAGAAATTAATTAATGCTTCACTACTTTACTTTTATGTATACTTTGGTTTATTTCTTAATTTCTCGATTAATTGATAAGATAATAGTAATTTTAAAGGCCTAATTCAAAGAGAAAAAATGTTTATAAAAAGACTAAAAAATATATTCTCTCTCTTTTAGCACCAGAGAGAAGCTGAGCAGACTGAAGCTCAACATGCTGCAGCCAGACCAACACAGTCACAGCCTAAAATAACAGATGCCATAGAACAACAGACCAAGTATGATGACAACTCATGTGAAGCCAAGAGGCTGGACAGAGCTGTAGCAACCTACATTTGCATGGATCAGGTCCCTATTGTTGAGAAACCTGGATTCCGACAGCTTCTCAAACAGTTAAATCACAGATATTCCCTTCCCTCACGTAATTATTTCATGGACACAGAAATCCCTGCCCTCTACAATGAAATAAATACAGAAATCCTAGACAGTCTTATGGGCAGTCCCTTCTTTTCATGCACCACTGACCTATGGAAGCCGGAAGCTCTTGAGTGTTACAGTATTTTTTGCACTGTTTTTGTTTGTTGAAAATGCAGGTCCTGAAAGCTCTGAGTAGCTTTATTTTTGCACTTTTTTATTTTCCAAGGGCAGTAAAAAAGTGCCTTTACAGTGTGACAATCTGAGGCTTTTGAATATGCACACTACCTCAATATTTACAAGTGCAATGCATGCCATGCACTCACTGTTACTGTGAAAGAAAAATATTACTGTGAAATTTCTTCCAGACAGTTGATAGTTCATTTTTCTATTTGTGTATTTTTCTTTAAATAAAAATATATATTTTTTGCACTAAATTCTCCGTGGTTGCGTGGTATCGAAAATGGTATCGAGTATCGAAATTTTTCAAAATATCGTATCGAAGTTGAAAATCCAGTATCGTGACAACACTAGTCTCACTAGACTGTGTACGACTAAACTTTAACATGGAACGAAAACCAGATCTCAAGGACTCAAATAATAAAGGAACGGAGGGTTAAAAAAAAGGGAGTTAACAAACCTACACAAGAAAATACACACAGATCCCCACACAACACTACTGACACACTTAGCAGTGAACAAAGACAATACTAATATGACAGAGCAGTTACAGTATAGATGTCTCCATTGGAATGTACTAGAAGGTTGGCACACTCCTACAGAATATTTTAGCCCTTAGAGTTGGTCAAATACACAGAAACATAATGACAGAGAATACTGAAGAAATGGGAGCAAGTGCACTTGCTCTCAAGAACACTTGTGGAACACAAACACACCACAGTCCAATGTCAAATACTGTAATACAATGAAGCGCACCAAACAAAATAACAATAGCCTAAAACATCAGTGCATTGTATTTCCATTTGACTATAATGATGGCTCACATTGGGGGTTACATAGACACGCTGCACAATATCAGTCACTTGTCAAGCTTGTAGATCAACAACTAAATATAAATCACCCGTGGCTGCATTCGCTGTGTCACAGTTCAGTCAAAGACAACTGTAGCCTACAGTGTTCTGCTTTAGTGTTCAGTTCAGTCTGTCTGAGCCGCTTCCTTCAAGCATGCCAGCTGCCCAGCGTTGACATTCCCACAGAAAGTTAATCTAAAGTTAATCAGCGGCTTTGCGGTCATTTTCTTTTCTTTATTGTTAATTGTGTTTTTCATTTCTGGATGGTAAATTATCAGATTTAAACACTGTAGTGATGTTCGTCTATCTTAATCATTTGTCATTACTTGCTACAAGTCACAGCTCAAAATATCATAATGTGTTTTTTCCCCATTTGTCTGTTTCCTATACTTCCTGAGCCTTGTCATTTAAGAAAATGTATCGTTAAATTCATAGAGGCACACCATATTTCACAGTTGTAGTGTTAAACTGCTTCCTAATTCTGAGCCTAGGTTATTTCATGAAATGCAAGAATAAAAAAAGGAAAATGTTTTCCTATGTAATACAACCTCTTCTGGGTACAGTTTAAAACAGATTTAGCACATACAGATTTCACCTCACTCATACATTCTTAAATATGACACATAAATAAATAAATAATGAAACACTGTTGACAGTCAAATGTTCTGGAATTAACGCATAAAAAAAAGCGTTTGAGTTCATGATAAATGGCATTTCATAACATATAATTGTAGCATATTCACTCATGGAACATTTTCACAGTCCTGCAAATCCAGTTAGCTTGAACTTTTCTTCTTTTTTTAAATAACAAATCCTTCACAATACAAAAAACGTGATATGAGTCCTCTGCACTTCACTGCCTGACCCCTGATATTCAGCGCAATTCATAAATATTTCCACATTCAATGCATGTTTGAAATTCACCACTTTATCTTCACATATACCTTTGTTTTGTAAACGTTTGTTCACTGAAAGTGGAATTCAAGAATGAAACAACAGAATGAACATAGTGTTTGAGGAGCTGGGGAGCCCCCATTGCCCCTTCCCCTAGAGTTGAGGGTCAATATTCATGTGAATCTGGTCTCTATTCCGCCTCATTCCATTGGAGTTCAAATACAAATCCTCCCTGTTACACAGGACGTATTGAGACAGAATCTTGCGGAAGGTGTTCCTGAAGTCCTCAATGCGGTACGCGTAAATAATAGGGTTGACGGCCGAATTGGCGTGAGACATCAGAATGGCAATGTTCATCACAGGCGTCGGAATATCCAGGTTATATAACAGCGTCAGGCAGTTGAGGATGTGAACAGGCAGCCAGCACAGGACAAACAGGCCCACGATGATAGAGAGGGACTTGGCCGCTCGAATCTCCCGCTGCAGCAGACTGTGGCTGTGGCTGTCGCCGTAGCCCACACACTTGAGTTTGATCTGCCTGAGCTGCTTCCTGGCCACGGTGAAGATCTTCAGGTAGATGCCCAGCATGATGAGGAGCGGCAGCAGGACGCAGACAAAGAAGTTAAAGTAGACCATGTAACTCATGTCCACCACACTTTCAAAGAGACATCTGAGTTTGCAGGTCTTTAGAAAGTCTCCTTCGCCGGCGCCGCTCGTCCCGTCCACAGGGCATTTTGTAGTGTTTTCCTCCCCTGAGGTGCAGTTACGGCTGCAGGCCTTATCTGAGTTCTTTAAGTTCCAGCCCAAGAAGGGGATGAGGCCGATAACAAAAGACAGGACCCATAAAATAGCAATGATCTCTCTGGCTCTCTTTCCTGTCATCAACTCCTTGTACCTGGAAAGGAAGTAATGTTGGTTAATGTTTCATGTTTTACCTGTAAATTGTGACTTCAAATACAACTTAAATGAAAAGGAAATGTTGCCCACTCTGATTATTATCTGGCATATTCGTTTTAGTCGTTTTTAAGTGGTTAAGCACATGATCCAACGGAAACCAAGCTGACGCACACTTGCATCATCGTTGCCATCACCTTTTACCATTCATTCATCACACGAACACTTTTGAAGCATATGAGTTTCTTCCTCAATATATTCAGAGCTACTGCATGACAATGAATCACACTAAAATGCAGGCACCAGCCCATTTCAACTCGTTTTGGTAAATCTGGCTTTATCTCACATTTCCTGTGCTTAAATAAAGCATAATAATAAAACAAGCTACATTTCTGACTAAAAGTGACCTGTGAAAAGGGGCAGTAGGCACACATTTGACAGGAAATTGTGGGTTGGGTGAATTCCTTTTTACTGCAAGTTGATGCCACCAACCACACCCACATGGAGGAGAATTTCCCAGTGGAACAGCTTTTCAGCGTTTTAGTAATCCAGGCTGTTGATAGCCTGGCAAGCCAGCCTCACACTGTGCATTCACTCACTCGTTCCCACAATACGAGTCTGGACTTTGGTCTATAGGCAGCTTGAAAAGTGGGTGGGAGTACTTGCCTTGACAGACAGACTCCTCTAACCAATCAGCGAAGCAAAACATCTGTCATCACAGTGCAGCCAGTCGGAATAACGGCAAACAAACACGTCTTTTCGGCCGATGAACTCCGCTAGCGCATACTCCTGTTCCTTTTTAATTGTTGTAATTGATTCCAACTCTGAAATAACTTCACTTATTGCTTGTTTTATCATTTCAGCCTCAGCTGTTACACTTGTTGCATCGAGGGCAGCCATTGTTGTTTTGAAAATGCCGCAGCATGCATTTACGTCACCTTCTACACATGGACCAATCAGGGGAAGCTTTTCACTTGTTGTGCGGACAGCAGTTGAAACGCAGTCACTGATTGTCCCCGATCATTTTCAGATTTCTCGGTGCCTATATGCCGAAGTCCAGACCTGATACTGGGAAAGGAATGAGTGCAAGCACGTATCAGGGTTGGCTTGCCAGGCTAGGCTGTTGATACATTTACAGGTCCAATGTATAACTTTCGGCAAACAACGCAGTCATATGACAAAGTATAAAAAGTATATATAAGTATATATTAGACTTCACTTCAGTGATGTTCTCTTGGCCTATCCCCTGCAAGAAGGGAGGCTTTGCCCAAGGTAACATTAATTAACAAGTAGCCTATATCCTCAGGCCACGCCAACTATAGCCTACACATACCCCCCCCCCCTGTTCGATATCTTTCTCCATATCTGTCATTCTCCTTGTGAATCTATGAATCTATGAACAGATGTGTGGGCAACAGAGGGCTGCCCGTCTATCTCTCTCTCTCCCTCTCTCTTTGATAGGGCGGTTAGTGTTTCTCTGTGAGAGCCAAAGAAAGGATGGCTGACTGAATGGATTAGTTCTGGCAGGACAACAGCACGCTGGCATGTTTTTCTTTACCCCGTTCACTTCTTTTCTCCTCTGCACTCCATACGTCCCTCCTCTCCCCAATGTCTGAGCTTCCGCCGGGGGCCACAGCCCTCTGCCAGGCAGCACACACAGTAATACTCAAAGCTCCTATTCAAATGGCCACAGTCATCCCCAGCTTAGCCCCTTACACAACAAATCAGGTGGCTATTCACACCAAGATTTCAGACTTCAGTTAACCTTTATGTGTGCGTGTAAATAAGCCAATCCAGGTAAAGTATTGGTATTATGCTAATACATGGCAAAATATGAGTGCAAATTGTGTGTTCAGTTGTTGTGTGTCGTACTAAAGTTCAGTTGAGGACATTATCTCTCCAAGGAGTCATTAACCACAGGAATAGTCAATTAAAAGCCTTGAATTGGAATGGATTTCCTTTTTTTTTCTTTTTAGCATTCCTGAGCCAATAATTAAGCCAAATAGCCATTCCACATGCTCACAAGTTATGCATGAAGGGTTTATCTTAAACCTTATTGGAGATCAATAAAGCTAAACCCTGCCTTGTTTTCCTCGGTGAGTACTGATTACCAAAGTCTTTAAAATGTTTATTTTCATAAAGAAGTGGAAGATGTCTTACCGGAGCTTTACACATAATTATGGAAGACATTTGGGACACAGTATGAGCTGCGTTTTGGAGCTTATAAACAGATTTTTGATATATAGTGTTGTTAGATAGGGTCTCTGATTCATGCCATTCATCAAGTTTTTCTTATTGCTTTTTATTCTTCATTCACCATTATCATTCATTTACCACTATTTTACAAACAACAAATATCTGTGACTGAAAGATATCACCGGGTAAGTAAACTATAGAAATATCATTGGGTGAATTATTCATTTAATTTGGGGGTCCTTGTCATTAAAAGGTTTGAGAACCACCTCTCTACTCTGGATGCAGGTCACCCAAGGACCCCCAGGGCTTGTTGCTGAGGAGAACATACTGTATCATCCACGACATCCAGCTGACCAGCTCAGTGGTTTAGTGATTTAGAATGTCCACCCTGAGACAGCAGGTCGGGGTTCAATCCCCAGCCGAGTCATACCCAAGACTATAAAAATGGTACCCAATGGCTCCCTGCTTGGCAGTCAGCATCAAGAGTTGGATTGTCTGGGTAACTCCCCGTGACACACTAGCATCATGCCCAGGGCAGGGGGTGTTGTACATCAAGCTGCCTCACACTACATCAGTGTTTCTCAACCTTTTTTCTGCATGGGCACACTTTTCATGTCCCAAGAATCCATGGGCACACCAACATAATACGGGGGTGTAAATATCATCACTGTCGGGAAGAAACCCTGTATCTCTAAGTTTCAAATGTGTACGTTTCTTTGCTAAGTAAAGCCCTGCTTCATCATACAAGGCTGTCGCACAGCAGTAGTGAAAACAGCAGATCTACAAGCACACAACGCCTCGCTTCACTAGTTTAAATCATTTTTAAAATGATAAAGTACAATACTGGCTTTCAAGCCGTTTCAAGGGGCACACTTGACCCTTCTCGGGGGCACACCAAAGTTCCCCAGGCACAGTGGTTGAGAAACACTGCACTACACTACAGAAACAGTCAGTTCCATAATATGCAGCGGTTTTCAACCAGTGGTCCGGGGACCACCAGTGGTCCTTGACCTTGAGGGGGTTCCAGGCTGTCCCCAGCTAGATGATGGACAGTTGGTAACCAAATGGACCCTTATAGATCTAACTCTTGAGAGTGTAAAATTAAACCAAATGGACCCATAAATCATTGTTAAACATCTGCATTACTTAATTTAAGAGAAGTCTACACAATCAGAGAATGTAGATTTTGTTTTATTTTGGTCAACATTTGCCTGTTATCTCTCCTATGGTACCACATTAATAAGGCATGGAATTGTGGAAAGAATCGTATCCAACGATGACAAAATATTCCAGGTTTTGGGTCTGACAGGCTACATCTCATCAAATGGTGGTCCATGGCTTGAATACCGAATAAATAATGGTTCTTGATATGAAAACGGTTGAAAAGCACTGCTATGGTGAAACGCCATGAAAGCTGTTTAGTCACAGCAATGAGGATGTGACTGTTTTCTTTCTGACTACAACTATGTGATCCTGCAAGGTCTGTCACCTCCTGCAAGAAATGTTGCCAAATCTTTACGCATAGGCGCTCAAACCGAGCACAGAGAATAAACATTGCTCAAATCTCTATTTCTGGGAACTGAGCAAAAGGAAACAAAGGGTCTTCAATAGTTTGTCAAGTGGGTGTGCAGTTCGACCATCTCATGGGGTTTGAAGCATCTGGATCTGGCCTTCGACATCCACTAAAGCCATCTGTGAAAACACTCTAATCTGCAAGAAAGCCACAAACCCAATGGACTACATTGGTTGGACTTACATTACACAGACATACAGACACACATGTGTGCGGGCGCACGTACACACACACACACACACACACACACACACACACACACACACACACACACACACACACACACACACACACACGTGCACACCACACATATGCATATACAAGAAAGGAGATGTAATTTGAGCAGAGCACACTCAATGTTCTCATTACTGCACCTGTGATGTGGGCTGGAGTTGTTTTTGGGGGGGAATAACAATAAGCCATGTTCAAAACCTTCTGCAGAGTGTTGTGAGAATTACAACAACAAAAGATATTCTGAGGAGGTAGAATGAAAAGTAATATTTTCTCTAGTTTGCTCTACAATTTGTAATCATTACACATTCCCTGCAACAATTTAAATGCTCAACCCAACTTTGTGGAAAAGAGACATCATGAGCTAGTGTTTTAAATAACAGTAAATCATAGCCAAATAGCCTCAAGCACTAGTAAAAGTGTCTATAATCCTTTTACTTCCATGCTTGCAAAAACACAATTCCTATGCAGTCAGTGAAAAGAAAACCACTGTGGACATTAATGTATGCATGGCACCCTATTAAATCCACAAAGCGATCTACTGTATATCAACCTACAAATGTCTAAAGGTAGCCTGGCTACCAACTGGTCCCTGTTATCCAACAAATATGGTTTCTATTTCCTAACCATCTAATGCATTGAATAAGCTTGTTGATCACAGTGCTTCAGTATTGATCAGTGAGCTAATGATGCATATCAATCCTACATGGGTGTTCATTTAATACGTGTTCATGAATCAAGGGTGTCAGTGGTGGTGAATTAAAACCAGCCAGCATGTTGAGCATTGACTGGGCAGGTCAGCAATTTCCTTTTAGGGAGGATAGTGTTTTAAAAAAACTGAAAAACACTTTTCATACAGAATATAAACACAAAATAACGATCGATATACCCTATAGGAGCTGTAGAGAGCTCAGAGCCACAACAAGCACAACCAACTTGTCAGACTGTTTAAACTAAATTATAAGGCTATTAAAGTTAATAAAGCAATATAGGCCTGCCCTCCACCAAATAGAACTTGGAGAAGTTGGGCATGTATAGACTTTCATTCTGTCCAAAGAAATAGTTAATATTGCCTATATCCTTACTGGTCCAACGACATAATTTATAATGCGATTCATGTAGCTATATCCTTAAGGCTAGAATTCTGTAGAACCTAAACAAGGCTTTCAGTTTCAGAGATGGCAACATGAAGAATACATTTGTTTTGCAGGAATACAAACAAATACAGGTTATTAAAACCTGTCTCCAAGGAGATCCTCATAAATTAGAATACGGTTCTGAGTAATTCTCAAATGTTTTCATGTCAAGGACCCCCAAATTGACCCCCATTAGAGAATATTTGTAAAGCTCTAGCAGTGATTTTCGACCATTTTAATTTCAAGGACCCCCAGTTTTACATGCATTATAGGCTACGGACCCCCATTTAATGCAATTTTTATCTCTGAGACCCCAATTTACTGTATATTGTAAGTCAATGTTAATTTAACTCTGAGTGTACAAATGGACCATTCAGGTCCATTTAGTTCCATTTGTACATTATGAGTATCCAATAAGAGTCCATTTGTTTCCGACCCCCTAGAACTCCCTCAAGGACCACTGGGGGTCCCCGGACCACACTTTGAGAACCAATGAATTAGAAGAAGGTTCTGATAAGGCAACTCACCTTAGAGGAATTTTGACAGCCATATACCGGTCAATAGCAATGGCAAGCAGGCTGAAAATGGAGCTCTGTGTCAGCACTAAAACAAAGCATGCCAGGAAAAGACATCCATAGAAGTCCAGCCATATGCCCATACTTATGGTTATGGCAAAAGGAATTGCAAGACAACCAACCAAGATATCCGCCACTGCCAAAGACACCAAAAAGTAATTGGTTGCGTTTTTCAAAGTGGTGTTTATGGCGACAGCCCAGCAAACTAACACATTGCCGGATATGGACAAAACGGCAATTATTAATTCAACTGTAATATATACGATTTGTTGTCCAGGGTGTTCGGAATCGGGTGGGTAACTCATCTCAGCAAATAACTGGACTATACATATGTATGGGCTGTTCTAACTGTCATGAGCGAGACGGAGGTTCTAGATATTCCAAAAGGATAAAGTAGTTTTGCTGTAATCCAAAGATATTCCACTTGTGTGATTTACCAGTCCGGCCATCTGCAAGGAAATAGAAAAGAAAATGTAAGTGCAAAGTAGCCTAAAAATGTTTTATTAGAGCAGTGGTTTGGTTATCTTTTCAAGCCCAAGAGCACATTTTATTCCCAATTGTAAGCCATGATCTACCACTAAAATATTGTCTCAATGCATGTCCATACATCTATTCCACAGACAAAGACTAGTAGTTTAAATAATAATAAACACTGATAGTAATCAATACAAAAAAAATGTGCATTTCACAAATTGTTTCTCTTGTGAAATACACATTTTTTTGTTACATAAATAAACGAAATGATATAGAATCTTAAAGCAAGACACCATTTGATGTTGGCTTACCCTATTTAATCTGTGCATTGTCTGTCGCTATTTTCGCATCAGTTTATAGTCTATGCGTGTCCCCGGTGGTTGCACATGCAGCAGCTGTATGGCAGCAGCAGAGCATACTGTGTGTCACTGACTGAACTTCCCCAAACGCACGAGTTTTGAAGTAAAGAGAGAGAGAGAGAAAACCCCCACGTGGCCACGCCTCAGAGCTGTGATGTCTGCGGATGATTAGGCTACGCACACACACACGCTTTTAAAAAATACGAGATTTCCAGACTAGCGTCACCATGTTAATGCGTAATTACGCGCCAATAAAGATAGCCTCTGCCCTCCTTGCATGCAGCAGCCCCAGCAGTGGTCGGCTACTCACATTTTTAAGTAAAAGTATCAATACTGCAATGTAGAAATACTCTGTTAGACAAGTAAAAAAACATTTACTTGAGTAAAAGTACAAAAGTATTGGTATCAAAATGTACTCATAGTAGCCTACCAAAAGTAAATGTAGGCTCTTTATGCAGAATGTCCCATTTCAAATATGTTTAAAAATCTGTTAAAAATAGCAGATCTATTCGTCTGTTTTCAATTGGCCGAAATGTATACAGAGCTGAAGTAGGCTAGTAATCTACAAAGTAGGCCTAACTAAGGGTTTCAATAGTGGAGTAAACTAAGGTTTTCAATTGTAGTGGAGTAAAAGTACAATATTTGCCTCTGTAGTGGAGTAGAAGTAAAAGTATAGATCTATTGAAAATAATGAAATGAAATATTCCAGTAAAGTACAAATACCTCAAAATTGTATTTAAGTACAGTACTTAAATGTAGGTATATTTATTTACTTTACACCACTGACTGACTACGCACACACGTACGCTTTTAAAATACGACATTTCCAGACTAGCGTCACCATGTTAATGCGTAATTACGCGCCAGCCAATAAAGAGCCTCGCCCTCTGCCCTCTTGCATGCATCCCCAGAATTCTTTCAGGTTTATGTGTAGGCTACTCTTACAACAACATATCCTTCCAGACAACACACAGAGCGCAGCGCTGCATCTGTTTTTTATCACCCCGAAATATTTGGTGTGAGTGAGTGAGTTTTGTCTTAAATTAGGCTAGGGGTGTTCAGCGCCAGTCTTTCTCTACGAAACTGCTCTGTCAATTAGTCAAAAGCAACAATCAGAGGAAAAGAAACGTAGGCTCAAGTAAAAGTAACAATGCAGCAGCAAGCAATCAATGTAAAAAGATACTCATAGGCTACGTATAAGTTGTCCTGCTTGAAAAACTATAGCATATATAATATGCATAATGTATTTGCAACACGTGATAGACAGATGAACACATCATTTCACACATCAGTTTTTGTTCCCCTCATTTGAATATTTATCGAAATGAAACCATGTGAGAACTCTAGATGGAAAAAGTGTGTATGACTCAACTCATAGACATCTGAAATGTGGCCACAAGTCTACATTTAATTGTGTATGATGTTGGAATTGGAAACCACTGGATAAATCTTTAAAAATGTATTAAATGTGTGTATTCTTGTTATACAGTCTCATCCATTGTGTCTAATATAATATTTATAAAGGGTCATGGTTAAAAAAAACACATTAATAGTAGCCTAATTAAAGCTGTCAAATAAATGTAGTGGAGTAACAACTCTGAAATGCAGTGGAGTGGATGTATAAAGTTTGAAAGCACAGTTAAATTAGATCTATGTAAGGTGATTTTTTTAATCCATTCACAAGTTTCCTCACCGTAGCCTATTATTTTTTCATATAGTATATACATTTCAATACGTTCAGTTAGCAGACACATGCAATGTGGGCACAGTTCCCAATAATGATGACTCAACCTGGCTATCCGGTACACTTTAATTCTTGAGATTGTAACTCCCTTTTCTGTGGAAGTTATTTTTTCTTCTTTTTTTTAGCACATACTTCCCAGTACTAACTGACTACATTGACGTGTCGGGGACTGAGCATTGGTTAGACCTCCCATTGGTCCAACCAGGTTAACATTCACCAGGTTAGCATTCACCAGCGTTGGCAGGTTAGCATTTCACCAGGTTAGCATTCACCAGCGTCGGCAGGTTAGCATTCACCAGCGTTAGTTTTACTGAGGTTAGGGTACAATATCATGTTACCATTGATGTGTCATTTTAGGTAATTTAGTGCTGTTTCTAGTGGTCTATGGTATGGTTACGGGTGGTCCATGTCTGTCTCTTCTTGGCTCTATGGTGGACAGGGACTCATGTCATTTTCTGGCTTGAACCTTGCCCTATAGGCCTACAGGTATGCCAGCATGAAAATACTACTGTCACAGACATACATGGTTACATAAGGTAAAATACATTTAGCTTTTACTGTAGATCTGGAATTCTGCCTGATTAGTCACACGGAACTTCACAAGGTACTGAGATCTAGACAGACTCCATGAACTGACCCTCTTCTGTAGTTTTGGAAATTGAAGCATAAGCTTCCCCAAAGGATCAGTGATAATAATGTCTTTAATTCCTCTGCACTCAAATACCAGGGGGTACAGTATGAGTGCACAGTATATGAGGGATTGAATGTCCCCGACCGGTGACCGTTGGGCAGAATAGTCACCATTGACATCCAGTTGTGCAATACCCGTTGTCTGTCTGTCTGTCTGTCTGTCTGTCTGTCTGTCTGTCTGTCTGTCTGTCTGTCTGTCTGTCTGTCTGTCTGTCTGTCTGTCTGTCTGTCTGTCTGTCCTGCTGGCTGGCTGGCTGGCTGGCTGGCTGGCTGGCTGGCTGTCTGTCTGTCTGTCTGTCTGTCTGTCTGTCTGTCTGTCTGTCTGTCTGTCTGTCTGTCTGTCTGTCTGTCTGTCTGTCCTGCTGGCTGGCTGGCTGTCTGGCTTTCTTTTATGCCCATATGGTGTTCCGTGTCCAGGCCAGTCTGTGATGTCATTTCCAACATCTCCAAATTTGGGCACTGTAGTGATGTCAGTCAGTGATCAGAGTCATGTCCAAATTTGGTCACTTGTTTTATCATGTCAGACAGACATTATTTGGGCATTGTTTCAGCATACAGCTGTTACCATGGTGGCAACACTGCCCAATGCCCATACAAGGATATATGCACGTGTGTCATGTTTGATATACCATGAGAAGTGAGCGCCGTATACAGACCATATCACTTTAAATATAACAATACATAATACATGAAATATTTACAAAATAACATTAATTAAAGCAGAAAAGAAGGCAGTGTGCATATTGTAACTACCGGTATATTAAGAAATGTAACCCCACGTCGCCTGCCAGCACAGAGATATGCTGTGTGGCTGTGACTGAATATGTTTGATTGGTGGAATCATGTGGCAGAGCCAATACAAATACCAGTCAATCTCTTTGGCTGAAGCGAGAGAATGAAATTGAATGAACATTTCACACACAATGATAATAATAATAATAATAACCCAAATAAGGGTAAAACTAAAATAAATCTTCACAAATGCTTTTTGTAAAAGTCCAATCTAATCAAAACTTTCCTCAACTCCTAAGTTTAAAGCCAACAAGCCACTAAATTGAGAACATTTACTTCATACCCAAATCCTACAAGGTTACGTATTCCACTTCAAACCCAAATCCTACAAGGTTAAGTATTTACTTTTCATCAATACCTTCAGTCCCAGGGTGCACTAAACGCATAGGTCCTTTGTTCAATGCCACTGTTTAGAACATGTTCAGTCTGTACCTAATTATCCCATGAGGATTTAGACACGGATGAGGATTAGATTAAAAGAGGATTTACTTGTAACTAAGTTGTAACCAAGATATCCTCTACGGTGCAGGTGATATGCCAGTGCTTTATTAAGAGAAGCATCTTGGTTCATAACCAAGCACAAGGCTTTTTCCAAATTTGTACCTGGATGTAATATATATTTCAATGAATAGCATTAATGGACAGAACAGGAAATATTGTGGTGCAGTAGTAAAATGACTCTCCGTGCAGAGGTAGGTAGGGAGTTCAAAAATCTTGCCCTTTAGTTCTTGCTTAACTGGGGTCTTTAGTGTAGTCTTTAGAGGAGGAAGGATTGAAAAAGCTAAGTATTCATCAAATAATAGCATTGGGTCAAATATTAGTAGGCATGACAACCGTGTCAGTTGGAAATTATTAATGACCTGTACAAATCTTAAACCAACTTTAGCCATTAAGATTAGCTGTTTGTCGAAGCCATTACTATTATTAGTAATAACATAAATATTAGTGGTAGTAGTAGTCAATAATGATAATAATTAGTAGTAAATTATTATTTATTAGTAGTAGTATAATACTACGGTGCCATGGCATTGATCCGAAGGTTCATTAGTCCAAAGGTTCATTAGTCCAAATTTGTTAAGAATACTATGGCTAACCCTAACCCTAACCTCAGTAACCCTAACTAAATTCGGACTAATGAACCTTCGGACTTATGGGCAGTCCCCTAATACTACATCATTAGTAGACAATTAGTAGTAGTCAAATATTAATATCCCTTGTGGTAGAATATACTTACTATCTATTGTCATTAATTACCTCTCTGGAAACATTGGGGGCAAGCACAGGTCTGCCGCACTGGATGATCTCAATAGGAATTTATTATGCTTAATTTAACTGTATTATTTGTGAGGCATCATTGTATTTAGCCCAATCATGTTATGTATTATGCATATCTTGATGTAGAGTATGGATTGGTTGATTTGTACTCATTTAAAATATACAGAGGGGAAAACCTGATTTATATTTAATGTGTGAATAGTTTTTATATTTGTATATGTTTTATGTGTTTGTAGCCTTTAGTATAATGCAATATGCGTAGGCCTAAATATCACGTTGGCATTCACGTCTTTTCTTCTCCTTTTCTTTTTACAGCATAGTGTTGAAAGATGAGAGCCTGGTATAGTATAGTGGTTATTTAATATTTTTTACAACATAGCATAGTATGACTCTAAACATGTTTACGATATGGTTAGCATGGCAACTAAACTAAATAAAATGTACTGTCATTTTTGCACAACTAATGGAACGGATTCTCTGCGAAATACACACATGTGCAATCTACTTTTCCAGTATAATGTATTCTCGTATTGTTTTACTGCCCTGGCACAGACTTTTAATGTGCATGGTGGAAAACCAATTAAACCTGGTACCAGAGCATTCTCAACACCGCTGACTCCAAAACATGATGTTACAGTTGCATAGGTGCTAGTCTAAAAAAAACAGAGACTTTCAGAGAACCTTTCACTGTGAACAATGATCAAATGAACCTTGGATTATTTGTAATTAAAGCTACTGAGAAATAAAAATGATAAAACTTAACAATTCTTTATTAATTATATTCTTCTAAGAGGCTCCAAAGCTGACATCTGTAAATACAAAACGGCATACATTTCTGTCCTAATAGTCACTTTGTAGGACACACGTAAATAAATAAATAACACTTTAATCTCTGTGACAAAACATGAGGGCATCTTCAAATGTAGACTTGTATAAATCATGACCACCAACAACATAATATCTCAGCTCTTACATGTAAATTATATTCATTTCATTCAGCATTATTATTATGTAATACAGCAGGTTTGTGTAAGAGTACCATAGATAGAGCTGAGAGAAATCTGTTGGAAAATCACAACATTTCTTGGGGGGGACACACACAAACAAGATACAATGGTTTGATTGAATCAGTAATTAGTGTTTAAAACAGAAACAGCAAGGCTGTCTATATTTATTTATTTTCATAAAATATATTTCTAGAAAACTATTCTGCAAGTTCAATAGAGTTAGATCTTTTTAGTGTAATATCACAGATGGCAGCAAGTGTCTGATCTCTCATTTTGGACAAACCATAGTACAGATAATCAAACTTCAACATATAAAGGCCTCAATTAAAACGCAAAGCAGTTATTCTGAAAATACTCTCAGGGCTGCAGCTCAAAGAAAATCCCAGCTTGTTTTATCGTTCTAATACTAAGACCCAAATTCATCCAAGGTTTCAATGAGTGCAAACAACCTGTGCACCTGAAAATGAGAAAATTATTGCATGCCATCCACTAATCATGCGCAATGAATGGAGACTGCACATTGCATGCCCAGTCAGTTGGCCATCATGCATAGATAATCTTATGACAAATGTGTTTTGGCAGAACAATTGGCACGTACGGTATATTAAGTATGCAAAATAGACTAGTCACAGAGAGTGACTGACACTGCAATAATAATGGGCAGATTTAGCTTCCAAAAGCAAATGACAGTTGGTCAGATGGATTACCAGTATATTTGCTTATGTACAACTGCAACTGTGAAAAGAAGAGAATAAAGTTAAGTGGACTAACATGTCACAGCAGTTTGTTTATAGAATGAGTCACCAACCACTGGTGCTTTGTGGCCATCTACAAGTAAAACTAAGACTAATTCCATTCCATTACTGTTGAATCTAAACAACTGAGTGATTAGTTGAACTTCAGTATCCTGTATGAGCTGTAGACAACAGCATAACTAGATTAGATTCACAGGGAGGCATCTGTTTACAGTATCCCCAGCAAACAGGCCAAGTCTGCTATGTAACAAATTAGATTGAGTTTCTTTGTTTCTCCTTGTGAAGTAGATACCAACCAAAATAATGGTTTACGAGTGAAGTGGGGTTAGGGTTAAACTCAACGAACAATTGGTTGAGTGGTATGTCAAACACTCCTTTTTTTTAAATGGTCATCAATTATGTTTTCAAATCTGCAATGTGTGTCCAGTGTCCACAAGGCTTGTTCTACTGCCAACTAATATGTATTTATCAGTGAATCAGACACTCCCTAGCCTATAGTCACTGATATAGCAGGTTAGAAAAGAGCGGTCAGATTTGCTCCCCCAGTCTCAGCTGTAGCCTCAGCAAATTCAGGGCCCCAATGTCAACTGTAAAGTCCTGTAAAGGAACTTGAGAAAATGGCGAGATTTCATTTCTAAAGAACAGAAGGATCCTTGGTAACTTGTAGAGTGTTGTGTAGTATGCAGGAAGGGGTGGGGGGAAGGGGGGTGGTCAGAAAGTCTGAAAGGGTAAAAGGTACACAGCAAAATCCTCAGTGTCAATTTAACTCAGACTTTTGACCTAAACTGAGTCATTTGGGTTAAATGAACACTGAGGATTTTACTATGAGGCATCAAGAGAATGGCGTGCTTGGTTGGACCGGGCAGAAAGTGCTGCAGTGCCTCCAATCTTCATTGTCCTCCTAGTCCCCTCTTCCAGCCTTGGTCAGGTCTCAAAGTACTTGTAGATCTGCGCAACGTACTGCATGACGTTCTGCCAATCAGGACGGTCCGTCTGCATCAGTTCCTCAATATCCTGTGTGTTCAGAGAGATGATTATTCATTATTCATTGTTATTATTTATTAACTCAGCAGCACTATGGTGCACACGTCATCCACAACACGTAGAAGAAATATAAGCTACTGGGCGTCTATTTAAAAATCACACCCGTGTGAAGTGAGCAGTGGTGGTGCTGCATGCTGCTGCTGATGGACAGACATAATGTCAAGGATATCAGTATTATTATATTTCTTTGGATATATTCGGGGGATTTTCTTCCTTTATTGATAGCACATAGTGTAGAGTGACAGGAAACAAAGACGGGGGAGCAACACACAGCAAAGGTCACTGGGATCGGATTCGAACCCGCGACTAACTGTGGTATGCGCCTGGACTGCTAGGCCAGTGGGCACCCCAGGATATCAGTATTTGATACCATGAGAAGACACTTGGAAAAACACATAGACATAGACATACACACAAAGTTACGTATTTGGAGCGATTAGCACAGCAAAAAAAAAATCCATTCTGTTAATCTTACTCTCAGAGATAGATTAACACATCAGATTTTTTCGGTGTAGACTGCACTGGCGCAATGTTCTGCCAATGTGTATTTAGTCTTCTCTTGTTCAAAGGCGCTGATGCAAAGCTTTCATGTAGCCGCCCAACATTACCACAGCCAGCGCCAATCATAACAAACAGTGACGACTCAAAAGGCAGAGCAGCCAGCCACATGGCTACCTTCTGTATACACAGTCAAGTCCATTTCTAACTCTGAGTTAAGAAAGATATCTGCAACAAAGCAGAAAGCCTGCAACACTCCAAGTTAGATAAAGTCTTTTTGGTGCACAGCTAAAAATAGCATAAGACAAAGAGGAAGTCGCCAGCACTCAAGGAATCTCCTTTTCACATGATTTTATTTACCTCAACTGAACAGAAGCAACGTACGCGTTTCAACCCACAAGACCCACAGGGTCGAAACGCGTACATTGCTTCTGTCCAGTTGAAGTAAATAAAATCATGTGAAAAGGAGATTCCTTGAGTGCTGGCGACTTCCTCTTTGTCTTAACTCTGAGTTAACACATTTACATTTCTACATTTGTAAATGGATACTAAGGATTTTACTGTGTAGACCTGATGTCCCAAAGGACTGCCATACATGATTAATGGAGCAGGACAGTCACCTCCATCATGTCTGCTGTCAACTGCTCAGCTCTAATGTGCTTTCAATAAACCAGTCTGTGTGCTGTAAACCTGACCCTGTTTCATCAGGACAGCCAGAGAAAAGCTACCCTGACTGGCACCCACAGACAAAATATAAATAAACATTGCGTGTACTACCATCTGTTGTCAAGAGCCACTAGCAGCTATTTTGTTTTTATGAAGAGGACATGGGAAACATTTTGCCTGACATTTAACCCTGACATCCCAATGTAACCTCAAGAATCCTGTGGTAACTGTGGTTTCTTCAAAAAATGTCAACCCAATTAAATGCCTCTGTCGCTCCAGCTCTTCAGGATTTAGAGATGATAATGTTTGCTTTGACTCTTGTATTTCTAAACCTCTCACATGAATAATTTGACTATTTTAGATGAAGGGTCTAATAATAATAATAATAAAATAACTAGAAAGATGCAATTCTGAGAAATTGCAAGTGTGGTTGACGCGAGTCACGAGGAATACGATGGGAAAAGAATTCTGTCTTACCATTTATATTATATATTGTGATGTCAAGTGAAGCATGACCAAAAGCTTCACTTTTCTGTTGTGCAGCTGCCCAACCCGCATAACATCAGAAAGTTTACAAAACACAGGTTCACTTTGCAGGGAAAGAATTCTTGGACCGAATACAATAGTGTGTTGCCTACCACACTAATAATTAGAACTGCACTCTGTTGAAGTGCCAACTTGCGCCTTGTGCACCTTGCACCAGCAGAGCGCTCCATGAGGTGCGCTAACCACTGGCATCACCACTGGAATCACCAGGAATGCTGGGCCCCCATTGGCTGTTTATGATGACGTTGCGAGAAATGCTGGTTGGGCTACAGGCTTAAACAAAGAAGGATGGGTACAACATACATACCCAGCCGATCGCAGTAATTGCATGCTCTGCTGGCACAAGTAATAACTAGAAAGATGGTTGTGTGGTTGCCTATTTATTGCCTAGTTAGCCAGAACGTCATGTGAAGCTCGAACAAACCTCGCTAGCACCCCATGGAACTCAACTACAATCAGCATCAATGACATCACTGATAACATCACTGATGACATCAGATTGTCTATACGGAATACTATGAACAATGGGCTAGAACAATAGTCTCGTTGCCCTACTGGCAAACACACTAACTAACTAGAGAAAGATGCAATTGGAAATTGCAAGTGTGGTTGCCTACTATATATACTGTAAATCCGGATTACCTAGATAGCCAAATTGTTGGGAAAAGGATGACATCACCATGACATCATGGATTGTGTATTCAGGAAAATAATAACTAGAAAAATGAAATTGGAAAATGCAAGTGCGGTTGCCTGGATAGCCAGATCGTCATGTGAAGCTCGACCAATGGCTCAAGCTTGCACCACTCCCCCAACTACACTAGAATCAATGACATCACTGATGACATCAGATTGTGTATCTGGAATACTATGAACAATGGGCTAGAACAATAATCTGGTTGCCCTACTGGCAACCACACTAATAACTAAAATATGCAATTCTGGGAAATTGAGTGTGGTTGCCTATATATTGCAGCTAAATTATCATGTGAAGCTCGACCAATCCTCAAGCTAACACCACTCCCCCATTGAACTCCATGGACTTACTATTTATAGTCTGGATTGTTTATCTAGGAAAATAATCTATCTATAAATTAGGGGAAATCTACGTCCGCATGTGTGTCTGCGCTGACGTCATCCAATGGGAAAACCCTTGGATGACGTCCACGTGAAGTCATCAATCGAGTGATGACGTCATCATCTATCTATAAATGCGAGAAGTCTCTGCGTGTCTGTCTGTCTGTCTGTCTGCGTGTATGTAATCCGCGTATCTCGAGAACCGTTCGTCCCACCGGCTTCAGATTCGGCACGCACGTTCTCCGCCGCGGCGCGGAGTGCAGTGCCCGGCCTCGACCTGACCCGACGCGCGTTTTTTCCGAAACGGCGCAAAACGTTCGGAATCTCCTTATGCGGAGCTGATTGTTGACATCAGGCTGTTCCGGAGGAAATCATGTCATTGTGACATCACTTCATAAAAGGCTCTGACATCACGTACACCACATGACCCCACACTCCTATGACAACACGGGCATATTTACATTGTTCCCGAGTTGGCCAGGGCGCCGACTAGACGCTCGGCCGCCCATCTCCATATATGGGCATAAATGGACGTATCGGCGCAAGCGCTGACTCATTGTGACATACAATGGACGCAATCTCCGTATATGGGCATAAAGGGGACACAGATACAGTGATCTCCATATATGGGCATTCTGACATCACTTCTGCTGACTCAAAGACAAACAGGCAAACAGATGGTCAAAACGGGTCCTACAGAGATCTCCATATATGGGCATATTTACATTGTTCCCGAGTTGGCTAGGGCGCCGACTAGACGCTCGGCCGCGCATCTCCAAATCTCTGCGTGTAATGTGTATGTATCTCTGCGTGTATGTAACCCGCGTATCTCGAGAACCGTTCGTCCCACCGGCTTCAGATTCGGCACGCACGTTCTCCGCCGTGGCGCGGAGTGCAGTGCCGGGCCTCAACCCGACCCGACGCACTTTTTTTCCGAAACGCCGCAAAACGTTCGGAATCTCCTTATGCGGAGCTGATTGTTGACATCAGGCTGTTCCGGAGGAAATCATGTCATTGTGACATCACTTCATAAAAGGCTCTGACATCACGTACACCACATGACCCCATACTCCTATGACAACACGGGCATATTTACATTGTTCCCGAGTTGGCCAGGGCGCCGACTAGACGCTCGGCCGCCCATCTCCATATATGGGCATAAATGGACGTATCGGCGCAAGCGCTGACTCATTGTGACATACAATGGACGCAATCTCCGTATATGGGCATAAAGGGGACACAGATACAGTGATCTCCATATATGGGCATATGGGCATTCTGACATCACTTCTGCTGACTCAAAGACAAACAGGCAAATAGATGGTCAAAACGGGTCCTACAGAGATCTCCATATATGGGCATATTTACATTGTTCCCGAGTTGGCTAGGGCGCCGACTAGACGCTCGGCCGCGCATCTCCATATATGGGCATAACGGGTCCTACAGAGATCTCCATATATGGGCATATTTACATTGTTCCCGAGTTGGCTAGGGCGCCGACTAGATGCTCGGCCGCACATCTCCATATATGGGCATAAATGGATGTATCGGCGCAAGCGCTGACTCATTGTGACATAAAATGGACGCAATCTCCGTATATGGGCATAAAGGGGACACAGATACAGAGATCTCCATATATGGGCATATGGGCATTCTGACATCACTTCTGCTGACTCATTCTGACATCACTCCTGTACTTTGCACGTGTTGAATCTCTATATATGGAGATAACCGACGCATCTCACAAGCCATGGGCATAAATGGACACACGCAAACAGATGGTCAAAACAGATCCTATGACAACAGGTATAATGGGGTTTGCATTAAAGGGCGGGGCATTCATCCCCTATTTACATTGTTCCCGAGTTGGCCAGGCGGGCGGCCGAGCTTCTAGTCATCATAAAAGCCAATGAGGGACCAGCACTCCTGGTGACGTCACCATCAATATGTGCGACCAGATATAAACGTCGTAGAGGCTGATGTCATAATATTGAGGCATACAATACAGTATATAAGGGCCATGAGAGGGGCCATCTATGCCCGTAGCATAGCATATGCCAGATGGGCATAGATGGGAATATGTCCGATAAGCTTGAGGATTGGATTGATGAGCTTCACATGAGACTTTGACCAGACTATAAGTGATTGGTCAGGTTTCACTTACTATAAAACGGGGCGCAAACCTCTAGTAACTATTAAACAACGAAATGTCTGTCCGTCCATCACCGTCAGCCAAAAAAATTTTAAGCGAGAAATGTGTGCAGACTAAAAATGCTATATAAAGCCAAAGTCACTGATGGATGAAACGCAACTGTGTCTGTGTAAATTGATGTTGTTAGGAATTATGTCAACGGTTTGTGTTTTGTGACATCCGACCAGATCTCTGGTCAGCCTGAATAAGATGTGACACAGTTTTTAAACATCACATTTAGTCTGGGTACGAACAAAAGAGAGTTTTAACAGTGAGGCAGGGATATATAAATACTTGAGGCGTAGACAGAGATTGAAAGAGAATATATCGAAACCAAATCTTTCCAGCCCGCAATAGACAAACGCAAACGCCTTCCAATTAACAGTCCAAGTACCGGCAGTGGTGTCCATGAATTAATCTTCCAATACGTAGGTCTCCTGTTCTGAGTTTCCATACGCCTTCACATATCAGGTTCTCCTCCATGAAGACATGAAGAGGAGCCACAACGACCTCTAATGTCAAATGATGAGCAATGGACAGCGCCCCTCATCTTCCTTTGTAAACAGCCAGGAACGAGGAGACACAGACCAACCAAGATCTTGTGAGGACTTCATCTCAGCCAGGAGAAGTACAGAAACATCTGATAACTTACACAGGAAGGAAAACCTCATATGTGAGAAGGGCTTCAATGAGGTATCGACTCTGAAGAAACACCGGCGTGTCCACAGTGGAGAAAAACCTTTCCAGTGTAAACAATGTGACAAGGGTTTTCACCTGAAGACACACCAGCGTACCCACACTGGAGAAAAACCCTTTGTGTGTAAACAATGTCACAAGAGTTTCAGTAAGCTAGGCAACCTCAAGACACACCAGCGAGTCCACACGGGAGAAAAACCCTTTGTGTGTCAACAATGTGACAAGGGTTTCAGTAAGCTAGGCAACCTGAAAACACACCAGCGTGTCCACACTGGAGAAAAACCCTTTGTGTGTTAACAGTGTGACAAGGGTTTTAATCAGCTAGGTTACATGAAGAGACACCAGCGTACCCACACTGGAGAAAAACCCTTTGTGTGTAAACAGTGTGACAAGGGTTTTAGTGAGTTAGGTACCCTGAAGACACACCAGCGTACCCACACTGGGGAAAAACCCTTTGTGTGTAAACAGTGTGACAAGGGTTTCAGTGTGTTAAGTAACCTAAAGTCACACCAGCGTGTCCATACTGGAGAAAAACCCTTTGTATGTAAGCAGTGTGACAAGGGTTTTAGTGAGTTAGGTACCCTGAAGACACACCAGCTCTGGGGAAAAACCCTTTGTGTGTCAACAGTGTGACAAGGGTTTCAGTGTGTGAAGTAACCTAAAGACACACCAGCGTGTCCATACTGGAGAAAAATGACACAGTCCTTTTATACCAGCTTGGGCCTTGTGGACTAGCCTTGCCTTGGGGGTGGCCGTAGCTGAGTGGTTAGGGAGCCTGCCTGGGGAGCCAGAGCTCCTGGTTGTCGCAGGTATGATTACCAGTCAGGCAGCTATGTGTCGATGTGTCCCTGAGGAAGACCCTTACCCCCTAATTGCTCCCCGAGCGCCACATATGGCTGCTCACTGCTCCTAATCGTTATAGGATGGGTAAAATGCAGAGAATACATTTCACGTATATGCAAATGTACTGTGACAAACAAGTCCCCAAGGCGTGGGGCCTATATTATTGTGGGCTCGCCTGAAAGGCGAGAACACTATGTTATCTTCATTATTTATTTACCAAGTTCCGCCACAACAGTACAAAGGCTGGGCCCTTAGCCAATGAGGTGCAATTGAGGTGCGGAAAAACATCTGGGAATGGTGTTAGCTGGAGTATTGGTTGAGCTTCACATGACAGTTAGCACGCTGCAGAATATAGTCACGAGCGAGCCCACACTGTTTCGTAGGAACAGTATTTCTAGTTATTATTATTATTATTATTATTACTCTGAGCCACCCCACTCTTAACTGGTGAGTAGTGGTGAGGTGAGTCTGATAGGAAAGGTTAAGCAGGACCCTAATTAGTTTGTATCCTGTATTGGAGGAAGGCAGAAGTCCTTATATGGACCCAACACTCTATCGTAACTAGTAATAAGAAAAGATGCAATTGGAAATTGCAAGTGTGGTTGCCTATTTATTGCCTAGATAGCCAGAATGTCATGTACAAGCTCGACCAATCCTCAAGCTTGCACCACTCCCCCATTGAACTCAATGCAGGACTTTTTATAGTCCGGATTGTGTATCCAGGAAAATAATAATAACTAGAAAAGATCTCCATATTTGGGAAAAGTTACATTTTTACATTTTCCCATTCAAGTCAATGGAGAAAATTAATTCACAGATACATTTATATAAATTAAACTATATAACGTATCAGACGAGTCCCGATGAAGCCGGTCGATTTGAAATATGGCCCAAGTGTGTGCAACACCGAAACTATGGTAGGAGTAGTGCTGCAAAATAAAGTTTATCCGGAAATAAAGTCGGACAAGTGCTATAGTCAGGGCAACCACACACTAATAATAACCAGTAAGACTCCCTAATCGGGAGATAAGCGACCGTCAGGTCGCAGCGTGAATTTAGGGAAAAATCTGTAGGAGCAATGTCCAAAAATGTGTTTGAAAAAATTGGCCAGATGGTGGCGCTATATGGGACAGATCCATGTTGATGACATGAGTGTAGACATACTGTGTACCGATTTGCGTGATTTTAGGGCAAAATCTGTAGGAGCAGTGTCCAAAAATGACCTAGAGGAAGCATGTTAATTGAAAAAAGTAATGGACCCAGAATTGAGCCCTGGGGTACAACAATGGGGCCTGAGAAGATGAGGTCCCCCCAATGATCATGAGAAGCTAATAACAGTGTGAATCCCATGTTGATCTTGGTCGCTTGGATGTGGTCGGTCTATGACGTAAATTATCTACAGTATGACGTATGACTATCTGACTCCCATTGTCAAATTAATCTTGCATATTAAAAACTGATGTGAAACATTTGCATAGAGGTACTTCCATTGTTCTAAGTGTTCACAAGACCCCCTTAAACCCCCAGCACTTCACTTCAGATATATGTCTTCCAACGCACCCTGATGTTCTCTGAACACCATCTGGGGAGTTGTACAATGAATATTTATGTTGTGTTTTCAAATTATGTGATCTAGAGGAAGCATGTAAATTGAAAACAGGAAATGGACCCAGAATTGAGCCCCGGGGGACACCACAGGACAAGGGGGCCTTAGAAGATGAGGTCTCCCCAACAGTGTTGTATTGGTGATTTAATGTTAGGGGGGACGGTATTTTAATGACTTTAATCGCTTAACACCTACCCTACTGGAGTTAACAGACCATTGATGTGCACCCAGACTCGCCCCAATGTTAATGCAGGCTGGTGTGACACCTACAGCTTTTGAAAACGTTGTTGAGGTATGAATTAAGGTTTGTTTTACATCGATTATGTCTGTGCGTGTAACATAGACAAACCCACTTATAGACGACTCGCCTCCAACAGAGAAACTCTGTAAAAATCCTCATACAGCCAGTTATCATAAAAACACCTCAAAACAGCAGAGGCGTGCATGCTCGTGCATGGGTGTTTCTGTGTATGACCCAGTGCATGTGCAGTGACCCACCTGTGATGACATCCTCTGATAAAACACCACTGAAAATAAAGACTGTGGACATTTCTGGTGCTTTTCTGGTTTCAAGTTAATCCTACAGTAGTGTGCAAAGTCTCCCACATATGCAATGTATACTTTATGCAGCAGTTCTCTACTGATCAGTGTAGTTGACATTCTGCCTTTGGAAGTGAGTTTTCAGAGAGGTTTTCATGCTGATTAAACTTACCAAGATAATAGACATACAGTACAATAATGTGCTCTCTGAATTCTGTACCAGGCTAGATTTTTGCTTTAAATTAAGTAAAATCTTCTGTACTGAAACACAGTGCTGTTGCCCAATGTCATCTGACAAAATTGCCTTAAGGCCATTCCTGTGCTTAAGCTTAAAGCCCCATTCATACTTTGCTTGCTGCACGACGTTGTTGTGTGCCAAAAATAGCAGACCTACAAGCTCACAATGTGAAGTTAGATGCAACTCGTTGTGACCCTGCAGGTTTAGTATGTTCGAGATGCCATCATGTGACAGAGCATAAATTCGGCTTAATACTGAAACCAAATTTTCTGCAAAGTATTGTGTGTGTGTGTGTGTGTGTGTGTGTGTGTGTGTGTGTGTGTGTGTGTGTGTGTGTGTGTGTGTGTGTGTGTGTGTGTGCGTGCGTGCGTGCGTGCGTGCGTGCGTGCGTGCGTGCGTGCGTGCGTGCGTGCGTGCGTGCGTGCGTGCGTGGGTGTGTGTGTGTGCATGTATATTGTCTCACCAGGGAGGGTTTGATGCCAATGCTCTCGGCAGCCTGGAAAGCCAGGGTTAGATTCCGTCCCTGGAAAGAGAACAAACACAAGTTTGCATTTCAACAAACTGCTATTATGACACATTAATGTATGAATGCTCATTCATTGAATCATGACTCTATGACTTTACTTAAAAGTTGAGGGAACATTGCTAATGCTTACAATTACTGTCTCTAATCTGAAATATGAGCCCTGCGTGGTACACAAAAAGCAGTGGTAAGGGCAAACAAAGACAGTAATGGTTATTAGAGGATTAAAGAGAATATACTAGGCAGAGGCTAGATGTTTTTGGTTATCAGAGTGTGCTCCTAGCAAAGTCACTCAACAAGAGTTGGTTCCCAAACTTTTCAGGTTGAGACCCAAAAGAGAGATTAGATTTTTGCCCGGGACCCGAAGTAGTGAAAATAGCAGATCTGGGGTGCCCGCTGGCCTAATGGTCCAGGCGCATTCCACATAGGCATTGCACCATAGGCATTGATGCCTGACGGCGTCGCCGGTTCGATTCCCGATCCGGACGACCTTAGCCGCATGTCACTCCCCATCAGTCTACTGTCCTATCACATAAAGGCATAAAAGCCCCAAAACAAATCTTAAAAAAAGAGAAAATAGCAAATCTACAAGCGCACAACTCGTCGCTTCATGCCGTGTTGCAAGTGTGTAGATCAGCTATTTTCACTACTTCTTGATTAGTATTATTCTTTTTTAAATTATGTACTTTGTTTTTTTGTTTTTATTATGTATTAAAACAATCTTTTAAATAGCCTATATACATTTTCTTTTAAATAAATGTATTCTTTTATATTTTAATGTAGGAAAAGAAAATGGATTTTTACTTGAGTCGTGACCCATGAAAAACAGTGATTAAGCCAACATGGTCCTGCTGAATTATTAACAGAGATGGGCTCCATAATGTCTCTGTCATCAGCTTAATGTTACACGAGAGAGAGATAGGAACTGTGTTGTTTGTCCATTTCTCTGCATATTACATATTCATTATTTCAGGTCAGTCAACAGTAAGACATACTGTATTATGTTGTACTGGTCTCAGGCTCATGTACTGAAGGGAAGTATGGGACCTGTAGAGATGGTGAATCTTTTGACATTTGGAGGATTTGACAGACCTCTAAATTGTTTGTGTATTTGTCAAGAAACAAAATAAGTGTAGGCCTAAATGTAAGCCTGGAGAATGCCTCTTTCTACACATTTTCCTAAAAGTATCCACCTAGTTCACTTTAATATTTCAAAGCAAAGTGAAAGTAGAATGTGTTTTACCATCTTGGAGCAGGTTTCGTAAATTCAAGATATATATTTTTTTTTATCAGCTCGCAGGGCTGATCAGTGAACTGACGCAACACTTTGACACTTTTGCAACACTGTCATAACACTTTCTCAACACCTTTTCCGCATTGGCTCAATGTCCTGACGCAGTGCCCAGCTAGCCTCATCCTTTATGTCCGTTTCTGACCTCGTCTGTGAACTGTGGGCCCCTGTAAATGTCCACGTTGCTGATGTGGTCCGCCTATGTGACACCAAAAAGTGCCATTCATAGCAGTCTTGTGTAGACACCATCCAGGAGCATTTCCTGCTGTACTGTGAGCGTCCATGTCTCAGCCCCATACAGCAGTACTAACTCCATTGTAGTTATGAACAGCTGCCTCTTGAGGTCATCTCCCAAGTCAGATTTCCACACTCTTGTGATCCCATGCAGGGCATTCCAGAAAAGTGGCCTCCAGACCTTCAGGTCATGCTCTGTTGAAGCAGTCCAGGCACCAAAATATATGAAGTCCTCGACTACCTCAACCCGCCGCAGTGGTTTTGTCCACCGTGTTAAATGCCCAAACTGTTTTCTTGGTATTGAGCTTGAGGCTGAACCTCCTGCACTCCATTTCTACTGCCTTCTCTCTTCCTTTCTCTGCTGTATCCAAGACTAATGCAGAGACTATGTAATCTGCATAGTCACGGTTGGTAATCGTGATTGGATGTACTCTGTGCTTGGTCTTTCTCTGGACCAGTGTCTCTCCCTGCCATTGTCTCTCCCTGCCACTGCAAGTCTCAGGGCATGGTTCATTGCTACAATAAACAGGAAAGGTGTCACTCTGTAGGGTTCCCGTGAGGATCTCACTCTTTAGTGTCACCATTGTGGGTCTGAACCTTGGCTCGAGTCTGGATATAGCTTTCCTCTATCTATGAACCATCTTCTCATGAACACAGTAGGCCTGGAGAATGTTTACGAGTTTCCCCCGGTGTATGGTGTCAAAAGCTTATGGAAATCGATGAAATGTTCACCGATGACAAGTTCTGCTCCCTGATTCATCTCTTGAACCACACTGGCATGGAAGATGCACCTGAGAATGTAATACTTAATCCACCTTTGATAATTTATATGAATGAGTGAAAAATGTTCTTTAGGAGTTTTGAATCATAAACCTTCTGTTTATAAACCCATGAACACCTCTTGAGCCACAGAGACATACAAGTCATGAAGGAAATACTTAACCTTTAAGAATTTAGATGCTGAGAGTGATCTTAACAGTGGCATTGAACCAAAAACTTTCACATCTCATCAACCACAGAGTCATGGAACACTGTTTAGTGCTGCTTCAACCAGTGACGTAGCTGCTGAAATAGCTAAAGATATGACAGAAAGGCCTTGGTGTTATTAGAGACCTTGCTCTACTATAATGACGAATACAATGAAACACCATGACATGACGTTATTACCACGACAAGAACCATAGTTTCATAACCAGTTTACACATAACAAACACCGTTATGGCGAGGGAATAAACCTGTAACCTGTAAAATTTCTGTCTGTCTGTCTGATGTCTGTCTGATATGCCCGTATGCAAGCTTGAGGATTGGTCAAGCTTCACATGACATTTTGGCTATCCAGACTATAAATAGGAGCTCTCTAGGCGTGAGTGGCCTGAAGGGCCGCGAACTTCCAGTATTCAATAACACAATAAACAATAAATGTCAGGGTGTACGCCATGAGGCATGCTATTCCTTATTCATCCAATGACACACCCCAAGATGCTTTGTAGACACAATTTATTGTGAACAAAAACACACATGACAGTGATTAACAAGACAATAATATACCAGCCATAAAGTTCACTTTCCCTTCTAATGCATGAAAAGAGAAAGTTAAATGTGAGGTTCCTCTAACATTTTAACAGTCATCGCATTCTTTCACAATGAGTATAACTTGTACCCTGCACTTCACAGATGAAAACTATTAAACTAGTTGAATCAGGGTGCAACACAATACCGTCAGTCTACATGTGTGGCTAGGACCATATCTTCGTTTTTTATTAACATGACCTCATACTGTATTTCATGCATAGTTTGGGGGCTGGGGTTAAATAAACAGTAATAAAGAAGTGTTATCTTGACCTCAGTGTAATATGTGTGTCTGACTCACAGTATGCTCTCTATAATTTCACAGCGACCCACGACACCCACACTAACTCGAACCACAAGGGAGATCCCAAGGGGGTGCGTAGCTATGACGGCGCCAGAAAGCGCGAACAAGTGTGTGTGAAACATGAAATGGAATCTGTCGGTCTGTGGCTGACTGGGTACTTTAGGTGGTTACTACATGCTAATGCATATATGGAAAGAGGATGTACGTGGGTGTGCAGTGGATCCATGCGTGTGTGGGGCTGGGTGGCTGATACATACAGTACAGTATGTTGCTTTAATACAGAGATCAGGTCAGCTTATAACAACAACACAATAGTGAGAGAGAAGCTGCACTACCTGTCATGTCTTAATAAAAACAAGAAACATAACCTTGCTGAGTGAGTGTCATTTGTTACCTTGTCTTGACTGATGAGTTCCTGGTAGGGAATGTGAGCAGGTAGGTAGGTGTGGAGCAGAGCGCAGAATGCCAGGCCATCACTCCAGCTGCTGCTGAAGTTGGTCACATCAATATTCTGTGGACAGAGTTACACACATAAGGGATAGGCAAATACTGAGAGAGAGAGAGAGAGAGAGAGAGAGAGAGAGAGAGAAAGGATTGATTGATTGAAGACTTTATTAGAAGTTTGCATAGGAAAAGGTACAGTTTCATGACGGTACAGTTCACTGGTACAAGGTCTACTAAAAGGAGATCCATGAAAAGACTAAGCTTATTTCCACTGGAAACCATTTAAGTATCTCATATAACATTGAATGACAGACAAATAGAACACAGTACTATGCAGAAGATATGTAAAGAAAAACAAAAAAGAAAACAGTAAGTCTAAACAAACAGTATATACAAAGAAGGGGCAGGGGAGGGTAGGGTTGGGCTAGGTTCATTTTTTACCAGTTGCGAACGGCTGCTGCCTGTAAGTGGTTTTTTAGGGCAATTTTAAAGGATGCTAGTGATCCACACTCCTTTATGGCCTTCGGTAAGGCTTTCCACATTTTGGTGGTATAGCAGAAAAACGGGTTTGACCCTTTGTTGGTTTTGACTCTGGGTTGGAAGTGATCTGTGGCGCTGCCTCTGGTGTTGTAGTTATGGACATCCTTAATGTTTATAAAGTATTTTGACAGGTACTTGGGTATCATAGTGGTGTAGTGTATCTTGTACACCAGGCCCATTGCAAGTTGCTGTACTCTGTCATCTACTCTGAGCCACCCCACTCTTAACTGGTGAGTAGCGGTGAGGTGAGTCTGATAGGGAAGGGTAAGCAGGACCCTAATTAGTTTATTTTGGGCTGTTTGGAGTTTAGTTTTAAGGGCTTGTGGGGCGTCACGATACCATACGTGAACTCCGTAGTCAAATAGGGGCTGGATTATTGCACCAGCTATGGTCTTCAGTGTGTTGAAATTGACCATTGGGGCGATCCTCTGTAGGAAGCGAGTTCGTTGGTTGATTTTATTTATTACTTTAGAAGTCATCTTTTCGCTGGAAAGATTAGCTTCAAGGATACATCCTAAGTAAGAGATTTCGTTTTTTCGTGTTATGACCTTGTCACCCACTTTGATTGTGAAGTTATCGACTTTATTGAGGTTATGATTTGTTCCAAAGAGGATGGACTCAGTTTTTCCCAAGTGAATTGATAATTTATTATCGTTAAGCCATGTGCAGATCTTACTTAGTTCAGAGTTAAGTGTCTTTTCAACCTGCAAGTGGTCCTTGCCCGAGACTAGGAGAGCCGAGTCATCCGCGAACAGGAACAGATTGCAGTCGCAAGCAGATGCCATGTCGTTCACGTATATTAGGAACAACAGAGGCCCCAGTATGCTACCTTGAGGAACACCACAGCTTACTGGGAGGGGGGGGGACAGGGTACCGTTAATCTCCACCACCTGTTCCCTCCCCACCAGGTAAGATTGCATCCAACTCACTGCTGCGCTGTCAAGACCGATGGCTTTTAGTTTCTCAATCAGAATAGAATGATTTACGGTGTCAAATGCCTTCTGGAGGTCCATCATGACCATGCCGCTATATTTGCCGTCATCCGCTTCGCGTTTGATTTGGTCAGTCAAATAGAGAAGGCATGTGTCAGTGGAATGAGATTTTCTGAATCCAGATTGGAACTCGTAAATCAGATTATTCTCATCAAGATATTTTGCAATCTGTTCGTAGACTATTTTCTCCATGACTTTGGATATGGAGCTAAGAATGGAAACGGGGCGGTAGTTTCCAGGGTCTAGTTTGCTACCTTTTTTATGCAGGGGGGTTACTTTTGCTAGTTTGAAGTCCTGGGGGACATGACCCTGTTCAATGGAAAGGTTAATTATGTGGGTAATGATTGGAGCAATGGTGGCGGCTGAATCTCTGAGAAATCTAGCTGGAATTTTATCAAGGCCAGTGGCCTTGTGTTGAGGTAGGGCACTCAGTTTCTTAAACACTTCATCAGTTGTCACTGTGACAAGTTTAAAACAGTTTTTTCTGACGCCCAGTTTTTTGTAGAATTTTTTAACAAATTTTACACCATACCGCCCAGATGGGGCAACCAGTCTTTCGACCAGTTTACGGGCTGTGGTGGTAAAGGTTTTGTTAAGATGGGTAGCCACTTCACATTTGTCAGAAATGAGAGCTTCGTCCGTTTTGATGTTTATGTTGTGGCAAATGGTTTTAGGTTTTAAGCCTAATTGGTTGTTAAGCAACTTCCATAGGTCTCGTGGTTTGTTTTTGTATTCGTCGATTTTTTCGTCGATGTAGTTTTTTTGGGCGGATTTGACTAGGGCGGTTGTCTGGTTTCTAAGCTTCTTGCACTGAGCAGTAAGATGTTTGATTTGTTTATTGAGGTCATGGTTGAATTTTTTTCTGAGCTTTTTGCAGCACTTTCGTTTTTCATCGTACTTTTTGTCTCTGAGTTTAGCTGATTCGGCAATATCTGAGTTATACCATGGCTGTTGGCGGGCTTTAACCCTGGTGGTATTCAAGGGGGCCACGTCGTCTAGAGCATCGGTTAATTTGGTTTTAAAACCACACCATGCTCCTTCGACATTTGTACACTGCAGTTCTGGGGTAAAGTCTGTACTCGCTAGTTTGTGATTAAGAGCCTCACTGGAGTAGTTCTTAAGGCTTCTAGCTACGACAGTTTTGTGGCCACTAGCCTTGGGTTTGTGTATTTTTCGCGTAGCGTAGATCATGTAATGATCACTAAGACCGCATACAATAGCCCCGCTAGCGGTGACTTTGGACTTGTCAGATGTTACGACGAGATCTATGAGGGTTTGGGAGTGCTCTGTCACCCTGGTGGGTACGGTGACCAGCTGAGTGAGGCCATATTGATTACATAACCCATTAAAGGACTTGAACAGGGGTGCTTCTTTACGCAAAACATCCACATTCCAGTCGCCCAAAATGTGGTACTCAATACCGTCCACCTTTGTTAAGCTCTCATTAAACAGCTCAAAGAAATCATTCTGATCAGGTGGTCTATAGACAGCGCATATTAGTATGTTTTTTGCATGTTCAAAGATTACCTCAATCCATACAGTTTCAAGAGAACTGTGGTGTAAGTCTGGACGGGGGATAAAATTGTAGGACAAGGCAGGAAAGAGTGATAGAGTTACAGTTACAAGTAGAAAAGATTGCATGCCATGATTTGCAGTAATGACCTTGACTGTAATTTGTACATGCTATCTGTACATACAGTATGTGTAGCTATCCGTCAAAAAACCTGTATCTAGAAATGTGCTCAGAAGATTACAGATGATCCCTGGAGGATCCTAAGGAGCCATAGAAGCACTGGCATCAACAACACACACGCACGCGCGCGCGCGCACGCACGCACGCACGCACGCACGCACGCACGCACGCACGCACGCACGCACGCACGCACGCACGCACGCACGCACGCACGCACGCACGCACGCACGCACGCACGCACACACACACACACACACACACACACACACACACACACACACACACACACACACACACACACACACACACACACACACACACACACATAATTATGTTACATGCCTTGGCTCAAACCTACAGTACATTGTCTCCACGGCTCTTTAACAAGTAAATCAATATGACAGCCGGATCATGCTGGAATGATTGGAGGCTTTCAAGATTTATTACTACAGAGTGACACATCCCTCAGAAACCTCTGTCTGTCCTCTTTCTACCCCCAGAGTAGATAGAACATGCACCGCTGCACGTCCTATGTATGTGTGTGTGTGTGTGTGTGTGTGTGTGTGTGTGTGTGTGTGTGTGTGTGTGTGTGTGTGTGTGTGTGTGTGTGTGTGTGTGTGTTTGAGTGTGTGTGATCCACAGAACACTGTCACATCATAGATTATGTTTGGAGTCTCTGATAAGCATGGACAGATCTCTGGACGAAGACTTCCTCCGTAAACCATTGTGTTGCCTCAGTCTCCCAGTTGGATAGAGAGCTATTTCCGGTGTTTCCCCTCCTTATTCTTCACATGTTTGACAAGTCAAGAGGCAATGTGGACAAGGCCTGTGGTCTGTATGGGGCTGGGGGGAGACTGGTTTACTCTCCTGGGAGCATGTGTCTGTCAATACCTTGTTAGCCCTGACCCCCCAGTGGAGACTGAACACTGCGGACTGTCTGACCCGACAGGGGGTCATTTAGGTCAAGCCCTGATGTGGGTGGTGGAGGTGGGGTGGGTTGTACCCAGTGCCAAGTAGCCACCAAGCCTTAGTTCCAGGTCACTTACATGTCACAGTAGTGATGACAGACAGAAGGAGAAGCTATTGTGCGGCAGCAGACATTGTTGTGAACTAAGTGGACCTCTGTCGTGGTCCTAAGAGTTTGCCTCTTTTACGGGTTATGGTGAGTGATGGTTCAGTTGAATTACTTCTCTGTAGGAAAGCAACAGGCTCTGAGAACAAAATGACACCGGGCAGTCTCACACGACTCACAGGAATGAAGTGTGTCAAGCTATACAAATATACTGTATAGAGGGTATGCATCATCATATGCCACTCATCTAGACTGAGTGGCAAAACATAAAGCATGAAGCATTGGAGTTTGGAAGCGCTCGTTGGGAAACTCCTCCTGACTCCTCATTCCTACTGACTCCTCATCATGACTCCTACGGACTCTGTATTTTGCCACTCAGTAGGCGTTCCTGCATAACTTCCAGATATGATGATGTCACATGCATACCCTCTATACTGTACATACTGTACGTACAGTACATGGCTGGAAGATATGAGTCATGACAGATAGATAAGGACAGGAACAGACTGTGTGCTGGGAATACAAGCGATGTGGTAAAGGGAAAGACAACAACATAGAAGACACATCATATTCATCTTGTTTCATTCTATGGCTGAAATAGATGCAAAATAGAGTGACTGGATCGAACATCTACAAGCTCATACATAACCCAGTGTGTGTTGTAAGCTTGTAGATCTGCTATTTCTGGTGCGCGACACCCAAGCATAAAGCAGGCATTAGAGGCAGCGCAGGCTGGAAAGCTGCGCTATCTGTTATGACTGCAAGGCAGACCTGTGTAGTCATGTCAGACCACATTCTTTTCATAACTCCCCCCTCCGCTCACTTAGCTGGCTCAGCAGCAGCCCTGGGATGGGGCTGGATGCATGTACAGAATGACACACACACACACATACACATATAAATTGGACTCAGACTGACATGGACAATGACAAATGAGCTGATTAAAGGGTAACAGAGGTGTGTGTGTGTGTGTGTGTGTGTGTGTGTGTGTGTGTGTGTGTGTGTGTGTGTGTGTGTGTGTGTGTGTGTGTGTGTGTGTGTGTGTGTGTGTGTGTGTGTGTGTGTGTGTGTGTGTGTGTGCGTGCGTGCGTGCGTGGGTGCGTGCGTGCGTGCGTGCATGCGTGCGTGCGCGAGTGCGTGCATGAGCTTTGTGGGGGGGCATGTTGGGATGGTTTGAAGAGAACACATAACATTCACCCAGAGCTGCTCGGGTGAGGTGAGGGTAGAAGAGGAGGGGAGTTAGGAGAGGAGAGAGGAAGGGTTTAGGAGGTCTACTAGGGGGGGACTAAGGGAGAGGGAGAGAGAGAGAGAGAGAGAGAGAGAGAGAGAGAGAGAGAGAGAGAGAGAGAGAGAGACACACATGAATGCTAAAACAGCACTGGACAACAACAGCTCTCTGGGAGCCGGCTCAGAAAAGCAAACACGGCATCAAGCGACAGGAAGTGTCTCACTCTGCACAAAAGGCCTATCCACTCGCTTTTGGCCTACTCGCTTTTTAGAGACCCATGGAGGAAGAGGGAGAGAAGGGGGGCAGTGAGAGAGAGAGACTCGAGACACAAAGCGAGAGAGAGAGAGGGGGGGGGGGGGGTAACACTACACTCATATGTACTTCAGCAGGGAGAATACGGGAATGTTGAAAAATATTTAATTTATCTACATTTGCTTTTATCCGTCGCCAAGCGGAAAGCAGATAAGATCTGTGATAAGCCTGGTGATTTAATTAAGAATTAAGAAAGAGTCGTGAAAACTTCAGCAGCTAACAAAACACTGCATAGTAAAGTGGCACACTATTGAAGCATTCAGTGCTACAGTCCACCACAGTACTTGCTGTACAGCCCTCTTCACTCAACGTGTACTGTGGTGGACTGAACAGTCCCAACATCACCAGTGCTTGTGTTATCCAGTAGCTTTGTATTGCTGCGCTCCACAACAATGTCCAGTCAGTATGATCATTCAATACCAGTCAGCAAACTATTAACAGCCATAAGATGCTTTTTTGAGCGGTGGTAAACCGCTCCATAGAGTGGCTGGGTGTGTGTCTGTAGCCATTTCTCCTCAGCGTTTTGCCATAGCATTGTGTGTGTGTGTGTGTGTGTGTGTGTGTAGCATAGCCTGTACATCCTAGACTTAAATCCTAGTCTGAAGACGTTATGCAAGCACGACCACCGATTACTTCACATTGGGTGTGATTTTTTATTTAACATTTTAAATATGGACAATGGATGCTAATCATTTCTATAGGGATATAGGTATCGAGACAGGGCTATGATGACTATGTATTATTATTAAGGACTCGTGCAGCAACGTTCTGATTATGCAGCAATTGTTTTAGGGAGACTTGTAAAGACACTGTTAGTGTTACAATGGTCAAGTCTACTGAATCCTGTTTGGACAAGTCCTTTAATCCATGATATTTATTTTTAAGGTGATAATAGGCTGACCTTTGATTGTGTAAAGTGGCTGCCAAAATGACTTTTTTTTCTAATGATTACTCACACCATGGAGACTTGAGTTCAATATTCTTTTTGTATTTGTCGCATTTTATTACAATTTAACTCAAGTCTCCATGGCGTGAGTAATCAATAGAAAAAAGTCATTTTGGGGTGAAGAACTACTCCTTTAAAGTTCAAGTCTGAGTCCATGACTACACCAAGGTTTTTGGCTTGTTTACAGATTACAGATTGAAGCTGGGCACTTTCCTTGAGTCCAAAAACAATTACTTGTCATTTGTTCAATGCATTTATGCTGTGTTTCTATTGGACTATTAGTCCTCTGGTGATATTATATTTGTGTAGTCTGCATACAGCACATTTTGTTGATTTACTTAATGTGAAAGTGGAAGCATGTAGATATTGAACAGTAGTGTCTCTAGAATGAATCCACCCAGTGGATAAAGTTGGAGAGTCAGGGTCCATGTGTATTTATGGTTGTATACGCACTGATGCCGTAATAGGTGAGATCTAGGCTTGGAGATGATTAAAAAATCATTAATCTTTCCGGTAGGTACGCTACGAGATTGGCCCGTTAGAAAGACGCAATGATTACGAAAGTGGCGATTAAAGAGATGCAAGGTTATCTTGGCAGCGGGAACGGGAGTGGGGTGATTGGACATTCACGACCTTTGACTGTCATTGTTGCGGTAAAAGAGATTATCTGTTTGTTAGGGGCCCTGGGGCTCCGGCCCGGGACCCCAAGAAAGTGGCACCCAGGCCCTTCAAGCCGTACCAGCATGACAACCGCCACAAGGACCGTCAGCACCAGGAGAAGCGCAGAGGGTCTGTGGGATCAGAGAGACAGCCATCTCCAACTCCTGCTGTTGCTGACAAGGCTGACCGCCAAGCCATGCCGCCACCTCCATCTCCACCAGTTGCCCAGGTGCCCGTGGGCATGCCACAACTTGCATATTATCCGATGCAAGCAATACAACCCCTATATCCAAACCCAGGCTGCCCCCAGCCAGCTCCAGCCCCAGCTCCCACTCCACCTGTGACCTCTGCCCCCCAGGAGGGCAAGAGTGGGAAGCGAAAGGAGAAACGACACTACACTTCTCGCCGCTAGAAGAAGAAGCCAAGTAAAGTTATGTCCTGATATAATCCTTATATGTTAGTGTGGAAAAAGGGCATAAATATATATTGAAATACTTGGTTTAGTAGTATAAAATGCATATATACATTGTTGTTTGTGTAGAAAAGTTCTCATCATTTTATAATACATGAGAAGTAGGTTTTTAGTCAAAAGAGCTGCTGTTTTTCTCATATACTGTATGTAATGTGTGTTTGCAACAAACATGGGACATTCTCACAAGCACGAAAGTATGCCTTGGCACACTGCCAACACAGCTGCATCTACAAGACGCTCTCTGTCTGGGAAACCAACCTGGGACTGAGCGTGAGTGAGACAGGTGCCCGTCCCTCCCTAACGTTCGGGCCGTGCTGTTATCTCTTATCCGAGATAAGAGATATGACATCCTGGGGGAGAGCGTGTTTCCCAGAGGCTTCTGAAACTAGGGCGGACACTCCCCAATCTCGAATGAATAGGGGAGCCCTAGCCTCACCTTGACCGTCTCCATTGCGTCAGGCTGTGCATGAGAGGGCATGTACGTGCACAGATGCGTGACAACGTGTGTGTGCTAAAATATGTTCTGTGTGTAAATCACGTCACTGTGACTGCAACGGACTACTGTTTAAAAGAGAATGCTCCGTGTCTATTGTTCTTCAGTGTTGTTTTTTAGTTGAGTTGTTGCAGCTATCCCCGGCCCGTTAGGGGTCGGGGATGGACCTGTTTGTACTTAGTGCAATTTCTGCACCACTTGTTCCTGTACTTAGAGAGAGTTTGACTCTGTTTAGTTGAGTACTTATATAGTACTTCTTTTGTTAATTTTCATCGCCAATTTCTGTATTGGTGAGCTTATAATTTGTAACTGTTTTTATTTCACTAAAGCTTTTTTATTCACTTTTGCTTGGTGTCTGTCTGAATTCTTTTCAAGAGTTAACAACTTTTTAAAGGTTTGACTTTCTCTCCTTCCCTACGGGGAAGGCTGCACTCATGGGAGGAAGGTGTTAAACACCTCCAGGGCACTCGAAACCATCTCCTGGCTGTGGGACTGATTGAGACTTTTGGTAAGATTCAACAAGAGTATTAGGTTAAAAGTCTTTTCACCCTATCAGAAGCCAACTCAGCGCGTGCTGAGCTGGTGGGCGAGCTTGACAGATAAAGCACAAATCTCCAAAACCCCTAACCGGATGAACTGATGTTCACTCTGGACGGTTTGTGCTAATAAGTTGAGCTGCGTCTCTCCCGAGCCCTTGGCGAGAGAAGCTACAAGTTCAGACTCACACTTTACACTGTCTTTGTGGTTTTGCATTCTCCATTCAGACCTAAGGTCTACATTTCTAAAGTAAGGTGCATATCCTGGTCTCTAAAATAAACAGTCGCTGTAGAAAGTAATAATATTCACCAGTTAAAGAGGGTCTCATTGATAGCTCAGCTTTCATTCAGAGAAGTGTATTTATATTAGTGTTAAATAAGTATATGTAATGTAAATATGTAAATATGTATATGTATATGTGTAATAGTAGGTTTACACAAACAAGGAAGGTTATTAAACCTGTTTGTGAACTTACATAGGTTTACACAAATGGGAAACTATTTGTGAACTTAGTACACCTACATAGGTTTACACAAATGGGAAACTGTTTGTGAACTTAATACACTTAATGGGTTTACACAAATGGGAAACTGTTTGTGAACTTAATACACTTAATGGGTTTACACAAATGAGAAATTGTTTGTGAACTTAAAGGTGTAGTGTAGTGACAGTGTTTCATTTTAAAAAGATCCGGTAACTTCTTGGGCTTAGGACCTGGGAAGGGTTCCGGGCGGCGTGAGGAGTACTTTAAAAGGTGGAAGGGGTATCTAGTAACTCAAGCTCATTACATGGCGTCCCTGGGTGGGCATTGATTGATTATTGATTATTGATTAGTAATTGATTAATTAAATTCGTGTCCACTGCCACATAAAGAATAGCCGAGAGACCCTTGGAATATAGTTATTTACTACGGAAGTAAAGGATAGTTAATATTATCAAGGCTTAAGTGTTTTTATTCACAAAACTCCCCAGAGCGTCGGAGATTTTGAACAGAGTGAAGTGGAGGTCTGTGAGCGCAGCAGACGGCCAGTAATCGGTATCTCCATCAGGAACTAGATAAACTAGCAGTTGAGAACATCTAATAATATTATAACGACTTTGCGACCAACCTAAGTTATTTGGGCATGGACTCCGCCAATCCCACCGCCGCAGACAACGCTCCCTCGGGAGCGGTCGGCGGGGCGAGCCCATATCGGCTCAGCTTAGGTTGGAGAACTCGGTAATAGTACATATTGACCAAGTTCGCAAGACCAGGTGAGCACTGAGAAATGGCCGAAGCTTCGGGTTGTAAACCCCTAGTTAGGAATGGAGAGGTTACGCCAGACATGGGGCAGGTAACTGTTGGTTCTCGTAAGGAGATGCCCTTTGCCTTGGAGTTGCCAGACATGAAGTGTTGATCTGTGTAGCGCCAGGACGGTCCCCTCCAACTGGGGACAGTGGAGTTGGAAAGAGTGCCAGCGCCTGGTTAGGCGTATCCTATGGTGTGGTGAAGTTGGCCAGGGAAGGCTTCATGCAAGCCTCTCATTCGCCCTGGTGGCGAGGCCTTTACCTTTGGCCCCAAGGAGGGGCCCAGGGGATGTTGAGCATTGGTTTGCCCGCGGTGCTACGTCCTGTATGGACTGCATCGTCCTGGCAGCCTATCCTGTTATGGCCGCTGAAGCTGTGGTCAGATGTTCTTGCTCATGGTTGGGCATTGCCCTGGCCGAATGCAAATGCCAGAGGGGGTGTTAGGGGTCCTGACTGTGACCCCAAGAATATGGCCCCCTGTCCTTTTAATCCATATGCACTATTTGTACTGCATAGAGAGAGAAATACATGCTTTTGCACACTGCTGACAAAGCTGATCTGTGTTCATGCATCCAGCTAGACAAGGTGGCCTTGAACTAGGGTGACACCTCAACACAGCTGGCCGGCACTAATGAGCTCTTATCTCTTATCTCTCAACGGGAGATATATTTCCCGTGGGAAGAGAGAGGAGGAACCCGGAGGGAGGGGCACCCGCTCCCTAGGGAGGAGCTATGGCCTGAGGCTCTGTATATAAGGAGCTCCTGAAGGCAAGCTCTCGTCACAAACGTCTGCTGACCATCATATGGGACACTTCTCAAACCTTCCTATTTCTTTGTGGAGAATTGGAACCTGACGACGACCTAGACATGGCCAGCGAAGGACAAGAGCAGATCATCTCCATTTGCCTGGACGACATGGATGATGACAATCTTCTTGCTAATAACTCTGGAGATACAGGCTGTCCAGGCTGTGTCAGCGGCTGCCCAGCCTGTCCAGATGAGCACATTATTGATTTGCATAATAGCAAACACCCGGAGAACCAGATCTCTGGATATCTCCCAGAGGAAGATCGGAGTGGTGCCTCCACCCCGGCTCCAGTGGATCAACCAGCGGAGTCCTCTGTGCCCATTGCGGGTGCTGTCTGGAAGGTGGTGTTTCCCTCACTTCTGGGGGACCTCGCTGACGATGAAGACTACGAGATGCCCAGGATGCAGCTATATGGCATCAAAGGCAACAAGATCAACGACGATGCCCTGAAGGTTCCTCAAGTTTGGGAGCAGATCGCGGGCATCAGACGAGGACACCTGTCCAACAGAGAGCCGTTCCTGACACCTACTTGGGAAGACTACGTGTTACTGAAAGGCTACTCCATCAAGAGATTGGTGAACTATTCCCGCCTGATAGGAGACAACTGGCGCTCTATCGTGCCTGCATGTGTAACCATCTACAGGGTGATGGTGAGTTCTCTGCGTTACCAGGCGGGCCAAGTGTGGGCCACCATTGAAACTCAGGGATCAGGGCAGAATCGCTTTGGTTGCCTGGAAGCCATTTTGGGAACTCGCATAGTTCGAGGAAAATGGGAGAATGGACAAGCAGGAATCCGGGATGCCTACCGAGATCCTGCCATATACCCATCTGATGCTGTTGCAGCTGCCATTGAGGCGAAAGCACGAGGGGGTCTTAGGGGCCCTGGGGCTCCTGCTCGGGACCCCAAGAATGTGGCACCCAAGCTATTCAAGCCGCAAGGCAAGAAGGCCTCGAGAAAGGAGACCCAGCCCAAGGCTGAGACAACTGAGGCCAAGGGTTCAAAAAACGGAGAGCGGGGAGCCACCAAAGGGGCTCCCCCGAAGAAGGCTCCAACATTCCTGCCTGCAGGAGAATGGGCCGCCCTCCCACAGGAGGAGAAGGAGGCAAGGATAGCCCTGAGAGCGGCAGCGAAAGCCGCGCGCAAGGCTCAAGAACAGGACCCACCTGACTCCGTGGTGGCTGCGGATGAGAGGATCCAGGGTGCCAGAGGGGGTGTTAGGGGTCCCGCCTGTGACCCCAAGTATGTGGCACCCTGTCCTTTGAGACCCTATGCGCTGTGTCTGCTGAATAGAGAGAGAGAGACATGCTTTTCACACGGCTGCTGTGTGTTCGTGGAGCTCGACAAGATGGCCTTGGACTGGAATGACTCCTCAGCGCAGCTGGCCAACGCTAACGAGCTGTTATCTTTTATCCGTGAACATGAGATAAGACATCCTGGGAAGAGCGTGTTTCCCAGAAGACTTCTGATGCAAGAGCGGACACTCCCCAGTCTCGCATGAATAGGGGAGTCCTAGCCTGACCTTGACTGTCTGATTTTGCAAAGATGTGCGTGTTAGGGCATGTACGTGCACAGGCGCGTGACAACGTGTGTGTGCTAAAATATGTTCTGTGTGTAAATCACGTCACTGTGACTGCAACGGACTACTGTATAAAGGAGGCTGCTTCGTGTCTCCTGTTACTACTAGTCTGTGTTGTTTTTTAGTTGAGTTGTTGCAGCTATCCCCGGCCCGTTAGGGGTCGGGGATGGACCTGTTTGTACTTAGTGCAATTTCTGCACCACTTGTTCCTGTACTTAGAGAGAGTTTGACTCTGTTTAGTTGAGTACTTATATAGTACTTCTTTTGTTAATTTTCATCGCCAATTTCTGTATTGGTGAGCTTATAATTTGTAACTGTTTTTATTTCACTAAAGCTTTTTTATTCACTTTTGCTTGGTGTCTGTCTTAAGTCATTTTTCAAGAGTTAACAACTTTTTAAAGGTTTGACTTTCTCTCCTTCCCTACGGGGAAGGCTGCACTCATGGGAGGAAGGTATTGAACACCTTCAGGCACTCGAAACCATCTCCTGGCTGTGGGACTGATTGAGACTTTTGGTAAGATTCAACAAGAGTATTAGGTTAAAAGTCTTTTCACCCTATCAGAAGCCAACTCAGCGCGTGCTGAGCTGGTGGGCGAGCTTGACAGATAAAGCACAAATCTCCAAAACCCCTAACCGGATGAACTTATGTTCACTCTGGACGGTTTGTGCTAATAAGTTGAGCTGCGTCTCTCCCGAGCCCTTGGCGAGAGAAGCTACAAGTTCAGACTCACACTTTACACTGTCTTTGTCGTTTTGCATTCTCCATTCAGACCTAAGGTCTACATTTCTAAAGTAAGGTGCATATCTTGGTCTCTAAAATAAATAGTCGCTGTAGAAAGTAATAATATTCACCAGTTAAAGAGGGTCTCATTGATAGCTCAGCTTTCATTCAGAGAAGTGTATTTATATTAGTGTTAAATAAGTATATGTAATGTAAATATGTAAATATGTATATGTATATGTGTAATAGTAGGTTTACACAAACAAGGAAGGTTATTAAACCTGTTTGTGAACTTACATAGGTTTACACAAATGGGAAACTATTTGTGAACTTAGTACACCTACATAGGTTTACACAAATGGGAAACTGTTTGTGAACTTAATACACTTAATGGGTTTACACAAATGGGAAACTGTTTGTGAACTTAATACACTTAATGGGTTTACACAAATGAGAAATTGTTTGTGAACTTAAAGGTGTAGTGTAGTGACAGTGTTTCATTTTAAAAAGATCCGGTAACTTCTTGGGCTTAGGACCTGGGAAGGGTTCCGGGCGGCGTGAGGAGTACTTTAAAAGGTGGAAGAGTACTCAGTAACTCAAGCTCATTACACTGTTATACTGTACTTTACCTCAGTGTTGCCCACTCTGACCTATGACCTACTGAAGTGAACTATGATGTGCATACATCCTATAGCCTGCACCATCCAGCCTCACATTATTACAAGTTAAAGTAATGTCTACAGCCTCCCCTTCCTCTACTTGATATGTGAGTCAATGTGACCCTCCATTCCTTTCATAGCGGGGGGTCCAATCCTGTGTGTGTGTGTGTGTGTGTGTGTGTGTGTGTGTGTGTGTGTGTGTGTGTGTGTGTGTGTGTGTGTGTGTGTGTGTGTGTGTGTGTGTGTGAGAGAGAGATTCCCAGACATGGCCGGATGAGCTGTGCTCAATCTTTTCCGTATTGTTCTCATCCAGAACAAACAGAACATTTATTTTTGTTTTGCTTGTATCGCTAATTGAAGTTGGAGGGAAAACAAAAGTGCAAATCGGAAGCCAATGCTAAATGCAGACATCAAAGAACCTGCATGAAAATACAACAGGGAATCTGGTTGTATCTTTTGAATACCTTTAGCGATGACTTACACGGTAAACTAAAAAGAAAAACAGCAAAAAAGAGGTCTACTACTGGGAATATGATACTGAGGGAGGTGTTCATTGTGATTGGACATCAAGGTGAAGGTTTGGTTGTCTGCGTCGAGCTCAGTGGTGTATGATGTATGACCATTTGAGATTATAGATTCTCTGCAAGCCACTTCAGATCTCTCAGCATTAGGGTTAAGGTTAGGGTTAGTTCATTAGATTGGTTACCATGGGGTACGTGCCTGTGTGCAAGTACGCAGCTGTGTGTGTGTGTCTGTGTGTCTGTGTGTCTGTGTGTGTGTGTGTGTGTGTGTGTGTGTGTGTGTGTGTGTGTGTGTGTGTGTGTGTGTGTGTGTGTGTGTGTATGCATGTGTGTGCACATGCGTGCGTGCGTGTGGGGTCTGTGGTTATGACTTTATGACTTCACTCCCAGACCAAGTGAGAGAACTCGGAGGAACATGGCTTCTTGAACACGATGCTCCAGTAACATTAAAATGTATTTAGCTATTTAGCTTAAAATCAAGTTATTTGTTCCTTGTGCCAATACAATACCTAGTTAAGATAGGCTCTAGAATAGATGCTAATTCTATTAACATACGGTATGTTCTGGGAAAGCCCTCCAGTGGCCAGCTTAGGGCTCAGAGGTAAATGTGGTAAAACCCATGTAGCATTTCTGACACATGTGAGGGATGGGGCCAAACATAACCTTTGAGGGAGTTTGTGTGTGTATTGGGGAGTTATTTACTCATCAACGTCAGCAAGGGGGAGAAGACGACGACAGCCACCTCATGGCCTCCCTAAGTAACAAGAAATCTTGTGGATTAAAATGTCGCCAACCAATCATCAAGGACGATGATACAAGAAAGACGAAGAAGAAGCAATCGTCCCTGTACCCTGTTTTAATGCTGCGGTCCTTAGAAGGGAGATTTCCCCAGCGTTGAATGTCAGAGAGAGGAAATAGGTAAAATCGTGAAAAAGATGAACGCATCTGATCATTTCCAAATTAGAGCCCAGTGCACGATGTTGACATTCAACGTTTCGATGACGTGAAATGACACGCTTGGCGTCGTCGTTTCGTGCTGTCCACATTTAGAGGATAATTACACAGAAGTGAGATTTTCCCAGTGTTGAATGTTAGAGAGAGGGAATGGTTTGAGAGATGTGGTGGGAGAAAGAGAGGACCGCTTTCCGTCACACCTTAAATTGATTCTGGGAAGTGGAGATCAATACGCTGTTTGTGAGAGTCTTATGAGACACTAAGCTTAGCTCAGAGACGTCACTTTGAGAACCATAAAATAAACTGATAAACAAACCTGATATGCCCATATATAGGCATGTATGGACCTCTGGTTGTTCAGAGCCACAGATCTGACCGCTATATGGTCATGCGCATATAAACAAGATATACTCATATATGGGCATGCCAATATATGGGCATATAATGATGAGATCAGGGATCACCATATATGGGCATGACAAGGTCTGACAGATACAGGGATCTTCATATAGGCACAAAAGGGACACAGATGGGTACTCTGACAAAGCCCCGGCACTATGACTCAGACATACTGTAATGGTCGGATCGGCGGTGTGACGTGGTTTGAGGGTGCGTAGCTGCCGGACAGTCTGGTGATTGAAAAGGCCTTCGAACGGTAGTGGTTTAATAGTAACCAGCATCAGGGGCTGACTGTCTACCGTGAACTCATATCCACCTAATGACCGTGACTGTCTCCACATGGGCAGATAACCATGAAATAAGACACCCCATTTGAACCACATAAAACTGAACAGGAATAGTCAATATCCATGCTGCTTAATATGTGGTCGTCAAAGAGACAGTTATGCACATGGCACCTGCTTCATACCCCCTGAAAAAGTCAAGGCCTAAATTACAGTAGGACTACAACATTAACGTTTATAGTAACAACAAGCCAGTTAGTGGGAGAATTATTACTTCCTTGACCTTAGCCTTGGCTAGAATAAAATGAAAGTGACAGCAAACTGCAAGTGGATGCAGTGTTAATACAAAAAAACACCCTAACCTTTATCAAAGCAGAACCAACAAGAGAGAAAAATGAAAAGGCAAGAGAGAAAGAGAGAAAGCAGCCCCTAAGGTGGTTGTCCTATTTGGGCAGGATCGTTATCTTTCCTCTGCCTCTGTCTTCTAGAGCTACCATGTGTGACAGGGCCAGTCAGTCTCCGGACATTATGCCTGTAATTAGTGGCTTCCTCCTGGACAGGGCCTCATGGCACTGTATCAGCCTGACCTTTCTGATGACCGTATTAAAGCTCATTGTGCCTGATGCATCCCCTGATGGTAACCTTTTCCCCACGGCTGGCAGTGAGATTCACGAGGGCCTGTGGCCACAACTGTTCCTGTACAGTATATGTCACGCTCACAGTGGCTCTGCTTTCTGTAAAACATGCAAGAAAATGTACAGTACAAACATAGTTCAAAACCTCGCTCGCTCACTATACTATGAGTACAGTACACACAAACAAGCTCACCCACACATATACACGCACACATGCACGCACACATGCACGCACACACGCGCGCACACACACACACACGCGCACGCACACACGCACGCACGCACGCACGCACACACACACACACACACACACACACACACACACACACACACACACACACACACACACACACACACACACACACACACACACACACACACACACACACACACACAGGGAGGCAGAGTTCCATAGAAAATGAAAAAACCAAGGGTTTCTCATTAAGTCTGTGCTGTTATTCCTCTTGGCATCTCTTTCAGCTTAATTCCATTATGTGACAGAGTGAAGGGGCAGTTCCTTGAAATTGAAAACTAAGCCTTATGGCTGGAGCGGGAGCCGAACACAATCCTTATTCTCTGCCGAGGAATTCATGGTGTTCATATCTAACTAGAAAAAGTGCTTCTCGGAGCACAGGTCTCCGCCAGGGCAGGAACATTACTTTGGCCAATGTGAAAAGGGTGCCATTTCTTTCTCAGCCTTTCATGGAAATGGGACGCTGCACATGACTATAGAGAATCTGTGAGTAATTCAAGTAAAACGCCCTAAGGCCGAGAAGCAACCGTTAGGTCGCTGTGTGGCATGTCACTGATTGCCCAAAGCTGGGGCACTCCTGACGCAGTGTGTTGTGTATTAGCGTAACAGACAGACGGACGGACGGACGGACGGACGGACGGACGGACGGACGGACGGACGGACGGACGGACGGACGGACGGACGGACGTGTGCTGGCCATTTTCATACTAACTGCGACCTGACAGTCGCAATCAAAAAAAGAAATTCACAAATAATTTGCAAAAATAATTTCTGCCCTGAAATTCAGGGCAGAGGTTCTGCTCTGGCATCCAGGGAGTACACTGCACAGTTTTACTGCGATCGGGCCAACAGTGCCAGAGATTAGCTGTCCACGGACAGACGGACACACACACTGACGGACGGAAGGACATGGCAAAACATAGTCTCGGCCACGCCACGACAATAAACAGAAGTTACTCAGATACTGTGTTTTACTTGTGGTCATCTAAAACATGTCCTTATTTCATTCACAAGGGAGAACATTCTAAACCTTCTAAATATCATATATTTCCAGGTTTATAATCCAGTATTACATCTGACTAGACAGCAGGCAAAAGATGTACAGTACATGGAAGAAATGAACAATCATATCACAACTCAAATCACAGTCAGGCAGGGACTATGCTCCAAAGCTCCTAGCTATTAGCCAAAACGTCTTATAACATTCCTGATACATGACAATAATTACAGTGTTATTAATGCCCTTTTGTAAAAGGGGACAAGAGGTCCAGCAGTTAAGTCCAGTCAGATGAGAATGTGGCTTTGCTGGCCCCAGATGGCCTGCGACTATGACTTGTTTCTTGTCATCAAACAGCACGGCAGCCATGTTATCTGGCTCAAGGAAACCTTCCGGAACTGAACATCAGTAAGACAAACAAACTGTGTTGTCGGACACCCACACTTTCTATCTGGACCACACAGGTTGGAGGGGCAGGTTGTGCAACAAGTCAAGACCTTTGACCACCTATCCTTCACGGGGCAGCAGTGGCTCAGGGGTAGAGTGGCAGCTTGGCAACCAGAAGGTTCCCAGTTCTATCCCGGGCTCTACCAGATTTACTGTCGAAATGTCCTTGAGCAAGATACTGAACCCCTAATTGCTCCCGATGAGCAGGTTGGTGCCTTGCATGGTTTCCTCCACCATCGGTGCATGAATATGTGTAAGAAACAAGCCGCCAGAACAGCTTGTACATATTGAAGCAGCCGACCATAGTGGCCAAAGCTGGAACCGAAAAAAGTTAAACATGTACGTGCAAAAGAGCGCACCGCTGGGGTCTACAATAGGGTTTAATGGACGTCGAGTGACTTTCGTGACGTAATTACGTCTCGACGTAACACATTTTGGCACTCCCACATGTGCCAATTTCCCCCACAATGCACCTGGATTCTGCTACTTCCGCATGCTTCAAAACGCCACCGAGCACTTGCATTGAAATGAATAGCTGGGGGCAGGGATATCCGTTCTTTATTATATGTATACTTTATGGTGAGAAAGGGTGAATGTAAGTAAGTAGTATGTAAAGTGACTTGGATAAAGGCGCTATATAAATGCACCATTTAGTTGGATGGGTTCTACAAAATGGCCCAGCTGTGCATGTTTCCCCTGAGGTGGCAGAGGGGTTTAATGTCAGGCAGGACATTTTAACAGCAGTGTACCGCCGTGCCGGTCTCTCATGGAACCAGTCCTCACATTCAACAATGCATCCTGGTACAACCTCAAAAGAATCATCAAGCAAGCAAGCAGAATCACTGGCACCACTCAGACCCAACTCTCATATCTTTACAGTCACACAATCAAAACGTGTGAACATCTACTGAAAATAGTAGATATACATGCTCTACATGCTCACAACGCTTTGTAATGTGAAAAAGGGCTAGTATGGTTCGCTGGGCAACTCCTGTCAACTGGCCTTCAAGAAAAGGTTGCTTTAAAGCATCTCTGGCCAAAATGAAAACTGACAATGACAATCACAGCCTGTCTGTCAATTTTTTTTAATGCAGCTTTGGACACAGGGGGCCCTATTATGATCCGTAGATCAGCATTTGAAGTATTTAAAAATGTTTTTCAAAATAGTGAAAAAAGGTAAAGAAGTTAAGGCATGAGGCATAACACCTGGATCATAATAGGGCGGAGGATCCTTTATTTACTTATAGAATGGTTCGTGTTTGAAAGTAATTTTATTTTAGTCTTTCATGGGTGTATATTTTTATATTTAAGACTCCTCTAAAACTGGACCCCACCGTCGAGACTTTTAAATCTCTTCTTAAGTCACACTTTTGATCCCGAGTTCTGTGGTCTCTACTTTGATTCACTGTCTGCTGCGTCTTGTATCTTATAGTATGTGTCTATTTTTGTCTCTTATTTTACTGTTTTCTTTGCGGTTTTCTTTTCTTTCTTCTGTTTTAGCGTTTGTAGTGTATTTAGCTGTTTAGAATTTCTGTGCAACACTTGCATTGTAAAAAGTGCTATGTAATTCAAGTGGATTGGATTGGATTATATTTAAGACAACATTAACCTTGGTGTGACTGGACCAATGTGGGACCAGTACGGCACCTGTGGGTACAAACTGTTTTAAAATTTTCCAGTCAGGTGGACATGGAGGACAGAGACAGAAAATATCTGTGTGTGTGTGTGTGTGTGTGTGTGTGTGTGTGTGTGTGTGTGTGTGTGTGTGTGTGTGTGTGTGTGTGTGTGTGTGTGTGTGTGTGTGTGTGTGTCTCTCTCTCTCTCTCTCTCTCTCTCTCTCTCTCTCTCTCTCTCTCTCTCTCTGGGGAGGTTAACTCTTAGTTCACTGAGCAACCATGTGCCTCAGAAAAGGAACTATTGATCTGACAACTCATCCAATTTGTAGAGCACTTAAAATGCTATTTCTAGCTGCAGTATTTAAACATGTCTTGGTGATTCCAAGGTTTCCTTTGCTCAGCCAAACCAGCACTACACGTTAACAAGCTTAGCCAAAGCATTGGTCATTTTGGGGCAGAGGATGATTCTATACTGTAGCTTGTTTAGCTTGTTTGTTGCCTTGTTTAGTTATCTGAAATGTTTTAGTTTTAGTCTAGTTTTAGTCGACTAAATACCATAAGATTTTAGTCGACTATATCTACAGTTGATTTTGTCAACTAAAATGTATTTTGACGGGCTTTGATGGCGATTTTACCATCTGAAAATAGCCGATCTACAAGCTGACAAGTGCGACGCCTTGTGAGCTTATAGATCTGCTATTTTCAGAGCACCCAAGCGCAACCAAACATAATATGACTCGTCTTTTAGTTCTACTGGATTTCTTCTCCACTAGTCCCTCCCTAACATTTTAGTCTATTATATTTAGTCTTAGTTTTCGTCATCGTAGCTTAAGTTTTGTTTAGTTTTTATGTAGTTTTCATCAGTGAAAAAAGGTAGTCGACATTTTTTGTCATAGTTTTAGTCGACGAAATCAACACTGCAACACTGATGAAAATCTGGGGGGTGAGTATACTGACTGCCTGGCCCCCCCTCCATCCATGTCTATTCTTTACACTACAGGCTGGAAACTAACTCTCCACTAAAGCCTCATTTAAGAGTGTTAGCAGTTAGCTGGCACGCTGACACCCACACATGCTCATTACAGGGGCCAAGCTCTAAGCCCACCAGGCTCCCTAAACTGGCTATTGCTGGAGTGGAAAAGCCAGGTGATTGTCAACACATGGCTCCACGAGCCACAGAGAACCTAAATGGAGACACAATACAGAAACAATGCGCCAATTAAACAGACATGCATGCATAAACACGAGGATGTGCATATAAACTGGTGAACATTTGCCACCCCGCACACGCTCGCAGGCACTCATAGCGGTAGACGTACAACCGTTGCAAATCCCTGGCATTGTTTCATGTGAAACAGGAGTTTGATCTCCCCAAATACAGCGGTGTGCATCGGCAAAGACAGCAGCATACTGCAGGCTATCGCCTCAACAGTGGGCAGAACAGATTGCTGTGTGTGTGTGTGTGTGTGTGTGTGTGTGTGTGTGTGTGTGTGTGTGTGTGTGTGTGTGTGTGTGTGTGTGTGTGTGTATACTGTTGTTTCCTGTTGAGATTGGTACATTTCACTATACGCTATAGGCGTAAGTAAGTGTATGTATGTATGTATGTATGTGACTTTGTTATGGTCCGACTGAAAGCACATCATGTCAGGAGATGTAGTCGGCCCTTGGGAGTTTTAATATTTTCTAATGTGGCCCCCTTTGAAAAAAGTTTGGACACCCCTGCTATATTATGTCTACATTGTGTCAGGGTGAATTATTTCAGAGGAAAGTGTTGACAGCTCGCTCTTGGGGAGAAAGAAGATCACAGCTGTCAGATGGCAGGGCAGGGCACCAGGGAGAGTGGATCTAGTATAGAATGTAGAGCAAGAGGTCTATCTTTGACCTGTGACCCCTACCGGATAGCCCTCTGTTTTCTTCTGGCACCACTTCAGTAGAGCGTTCCTCTTAGATCCTCCATACTCCCTCGCCAGTGCGGCCAAAGGGTCCTTTCTTTCCACACTGTGTTACCATGGAAACGCATACCACAGTGATGGACGGGAAGAGAGAGAGAGAGAGAGAGAGAGAGAGAGAGAGAGAGAGTTATGTCATCTGGTGAATAGAGTTGCAGCAACATTATCGCCTCCAAAACGTAATCGCGCATGTGCATGTGCAGATACAGAACAGTCCAAGGGTTCAAATACTGTAGATGTATTAACGTGATGGGATTTGGAAGATGAAAGAGCATGGTGTTGTTAGCTTGATGATGAGTTGTTTTCGAGCTAAAACAAGTGTGGTGTCGTTAACTTGAAGATAAGTTATTTTCGGCGAACCAAATTGTCTCGCAAACAAAGTATGAATTAGGCTGTATTCCTTCATATGTGAAATGAAACAAGCACTACAACTAAAATGCATTGCATACAGTAGGGGTTCCGGTTGGCACAGGGGTAAAGTTCCTGACCACCACCATGGAAACTGGTATTGGATTCAGGCTGAAGGTGGGAAGCCGACTGGTTGGTCAGGAGTCAGGACACCTGTTCAGCAGGCAGCGGAACAGGGAGGGATAGCATGTTCCTCCACATGCATTACACCCTTGCAGTTAACGCAACGATAACTATAACTATATTGTTCACCATTTGTATGTTTTTTTAGTTGCTGTGAACAACATTTGGGAGGTTTTTGATTTTTTTTTGGCATAAATCAGAGCTATTGAACACCCTTTACATCTGAGCGTTGGTTAAAATAATATTGAACCAATGGAAAGTAGTAAAAAGTGCTTGGGAGTTGGGACAAAACCTCCTAACTACACACTTTCTGCTAAACCAGCTAACTGCACCCGATTGGCCCTCTCTTTTTTTTCATAAATATGTGCTATTGAACACCCTTTACGTCTGTGTGTTGGTTAAAATAATATTGAACCAATGAAAAGTAGTAAAAAGCCCTTCGGTCAAAACCTCCTAACTCCACTTGAGCTCATTTTCCCGAAAATGAACATTTTGGAGTTAGGAGGTTTCAGCCCGACAGCAGAGATATAGTACTGTACTATAGTTATAGTTATAGTGCTCAGTGTGGATGGCCCTTAACTCCTCACTGCTAGGTGAAAAGAAGCAGATGGTAACTCGGTGTGAATTGGAGAAGACATGTGGTTGTCTGAGGCAGTTGTCTGCCTCCCCAAGACCAAATTGTAGGGTTCTGCATAATTGCTTATGTCTATTCTAGAGTGGTATATATCCTGTTAATTTCCTTTCTGGAGGACGGTTTGCTCCCCAGGGCTTGCGTTGGAGCTGAGGCCATGGGAAGCCTGCGAGACGGTCATTGCTCTACGCATGGTAAACATTTCACAAGACATCATCGCGCTCTGGCTGCCACTGACTTCTCTGTTTAAGGCGCTGTGCGACCATTTAGTGTGCAAACTATCAAAACAAATGTTGCAGTAGCAGGAGGTCTTGAGCTTAAATGATATATCGATGGCATATCACAACACAAACAATACCAAACAAAGTAATGGCTTGACCATCTTGATCCTCGCATGAGTGCGTGCAAGGGACTGGCTTACATTAACAATGGCGAGTGTTTTGTGCTACAAAATAAAACATTGGGTCACCTGTATAACAAATGTCCCACAACTCTGGCCACCAGTATTATGCCTACCTGATACATCAGACTTCACATAAACTATGAAATAGCATCTAACCGCAAACATGTCAGTGGTCTGCGACATTAATGTGAAACAGCGATGGTCTGCAAGAGAGGACGATGTGAAAATAATTACAGTTGATAATGCAAGGTGTCAGTTACTGAAAGCATTCAAGACCCTTTGTTTAACGTACCATGGACTCTCCCCATGCCAAGGCACCGATAGATTTAAAAAAGAATAATAATTAAATAGATAAGAATATCCAATAAAAGTCTCAAATCTTATTCCCATGGGACAAAGAATAATTCACACTGAAATAAGAAGAGAATGCCCAGAGTATATTTGTAGATTACTGTATTGAGAGAAACAGACAAGGCAACAGTGTCTGCATTCATATGTAAACATTTATCACATTTTATTATTTATATTAATATTAACGAGAGGGTCGTTACTTATATATACCCTGTCAATTCTATTATTTAGAGGAGAGACCACAATTTGTATTTCTGTACTGTTGCCTTGTCCGTTTCATTCAGTGTGAATTATTCTTTGCCCCATGGGAATAATAAGGGCCACTTCACCTCTGGTACAACCAGATCTTATTTTATTGTTGTTTGGGACACAATCAACACAATCCTGAGTTATTCATTGTGTTCAATCTGTGTTTTGAGATATTTTAGTATTTCAGCTGTGCTAGTGATGCGTTTTGCATCATATGATGCAGCATGATGATGCAAAATGCATCACTAGCACAGCTGAAATACTAAAATATCTCAAAACACAGATTGAATACAAAAAATAACTCAGGATTGTGTTGATTGTGTCCCAAACAACAATAAAATAAGATTTAGTTGTCCCAGAGGTGAAGTGGCCCTTTAAAGACTTTTAAATGGATATTCTTATCTATTTCATTATTATTTAAATATATCTATCAGGCACCTACAGTAGTTTTCCTCTAATGCAGACTGCCCACTATCTGACAAAGAAGCTGACTTAATCTACAAAGGGAGCGCAAATTAAGTACTAGTTGAAACCAGCAGAATACTATTCAGCAAGGTTACAGAAACAGCTAGGCAATTTGAATGATTATGTCTACTTTTGTTTTCTTTTGTTTCACAAGCTAATGTATTGGGTTAGATAATTGGTGAAGTTAGTTAATACATATTCCTTTTTTGTACTTGATAGGTTTTTAGACTAGTATTATTGTATTTTAGAAAAGCCTCCCGTCCACAGGTGATGAAAACTAGCACTTTAATCGATGCATCTAGTTCGTCCAATGTAATTGTGATGTCCATGTCAAATAAATAAACATAACAATAAACATAACAAGAGGGCTCGGCAAGAGGTTTATATATTTGGTTGATAGAGAACGATTTTGTCTGTGGTTGCAGTTTTGTTATGGCTCTCTAACTTGTTGCCCTGTTGGTGAATAATAGCTCACTGTCGAACATCTTACAATTTCTGTTTTTATTTTGAGCCAGAGTTGAGCAGAGGACATTCAGGCTCTGGCTGAGAAATCACTTCTACGTATTTCCTTTCTTTCAGAGAAGTCTCTGCTTGTTCCAATTGAAGCTTACGTGGATGCGCCACTCGCTCGTTATTTTCGGGAAGAGAGGTTCATAGGAAAACGTAAAGGAGGCTTAAGACAGGTGCTTAATCAGAAAAGTATCACAGTCGAGCATCTTAGAGCTCTGTTAGATTGTATGAAAGGGATAGAATTCCCACCTGAGCTTGCTATTGGCTCGGTTGTAGCGACTGCTGAGGGAGGCAGGGATTTTGATCACCGACTCCAAGGAAGGGCTCTTTCTCATAAGGCTATTAGGTTTCAAATCTTCTCCGCAGCCCGACATCTTATCTGGGAAGAAAAGCATAGTGGGATTTCTTAAGAGGCAGCTGGAATGAACAGTGAGTCAGAAACAAGGACTTTCCAAGGCAGGGATGTTGTTTAGGCAATATCTATTAGCCATGGATACTCCTTAATAGTACATATTTTTACATTTAAAGACATAATGTAATGTAATACAACACAATGTGCATCAGATATTTAGTTATCATTCAGTTAAGTTGTCTGTAAAAGTAATTAGTCCAGACAGTTAAGCTTGCCTCATTGTTCAAAGCACAGTAGAACACGGTAGCACAGTAATTGTGTTGTTTATTACCGGTAGTCACAGTTATTAGTCACAACATGGCAGCTTGCAAGGCGTACCATTTACATTACGAGAGTGACTGCAACATTAAGTGGACAGGATAAATACATAATGTCTGCAGTGTTAACTTGCTGTGTATGACATACCGGGATGAGCGAATTCCCCATGGTTGATCCTTTTCTCCAACGTCTTTGAGAGTGGTTTAATGTATGAATGTCTCTACACAGGATATGGACCACAATCTGGGTTATTACATCAGGCACAGAAGTTTATCAGGATTCTCTAGGAAAACAAAAGAAAGGAAAAAGCAACTGGTGCATATTGTACCTGTATAGGTGAGACTGCAGCAGCAGGGGCCGTGCGGACAGGGATTCCACTTAGAGGACTTCTCTGTGAGGAGGGAATTTGGACCGTGTGGCCTGGTCCATCTGAAACACCCATACAGTACATGCATACTAAATTAAATTAGTTTGTGTGTCACCACATGACTGATAAATAGAAAGAGAACGTGACGTCACACCATTGAAATAGGATTAAAAAGAACAGAAGTCTGCACAACAGTTGATGCATCAGCTGTTGTGCAGACTTCTATTCTTTTTAATCTTATGTCGACCTGAGCCCAGCACCAGCCCTTGGAAAGGATGTGCGCATCACCTTGTTCTTTTATCAAACCATTGAAAGTAATGGCTGAAAACCTCACAAGATGGCAGCACCTATCGATTGAACTCCATCGAAAAGTTCCTCAAACCATATACTTCAAGTAGTCTACAGTCTGTCAGTTGGAATACGCCAGCCTAACTGTTTTTATTTTTAACTTTATTTTACCCTGAGAAAATCCCATTGAGATTTTAAAAATATACACGCATTTCCCATGGTAGCCCTGGAATGAATGTAATAATAATAACTAATAATATCTTATAGCTGATGATGTTCTGATCACGTTTATCTTTTTCTTTTTTTTACACAGCAAATTATAAACTTTTTGCATCCAAGGTCTCAACAGTTTTTTTGTCAGTGTGCAGGCCCTTTCTGATTATGTTGGACTATAATAATATCTGCACATTTGTTGGAAAATGTGACAAGGATAAACCCTTTCCCTGAGCTGATAATAAGCAGTGAGTAAAGCTCTGACACCAGGGTGAAGTCTCTTCATTCCTCTCTTCATTCCTACAGTGATTCTGTTGATAAAGCTACTGTACATTAAACAAACCAATGGCCTTCAGTTCTGCCTGTCACAAGTCTAAATAACCCTGTCAATTCCCATCAACAATCATCCAGCATGACCATACAGGACTCAGCTGTAGAGGAATGGGATACATGCCAGCTGGACATCTCTACTCCTTTGTGCCTGTCTGCCTCTTAGGCCTTTTATTAATCCCATGGGGCAAATTCCGTTGTTATATCAGTACCACAGTTATGAAATAGATTCAGTTAGGAGTAATAAACAAACAAACAAACAGTAAACAGTTAGTAATACACAGGGAATTATAAAAACTCTTTCTTGGCCCTCTGCACTTGGACCACCTGGGTTTCGCATTGTGTATGAGCTATTAACAGGTATAAATACAGATGTAATCAAAGTGCACTAACAGTATTAACACACATAAATACAGCCAAAGTGTGCATAAACAGTCTATCCCCAGTTCTGTGGGTAAAATTGAACAGTCAATTAGCACTCAATATGAATCAATATGTGAACCCATATCATGTATGTTTGTATGAAGTTGATCTGTGCTCACTCTGTCCAACTGTGTCAAAGGACTTGATGAGAGATTTCACAGTAGCCTCTGGCTCTAAATCGGCATCTCCGTTTACGCTTGTCCACTCTGTCTGGGCCGTCTGGGCTATGGGAATGCCACACCAGTGATGAGCTTCGTCCGGGTCAGTCGCTCTCCCCTCATCACTTTGGGACCTAAGGGACACAATGGAAGTAGTATGGAAATCTACTGGGCAAAGCACTCTTGTGGCATGGACACAATGGCAAGTGTGCAAATATGTGATGTGCCATTTGTGCCAATGTATATTTTGTATCCCTGATGTTTATCAAAACAAGGTAACCAGAATAAGAGTTTAGAAATCACCCACTACTGTATATGAATTGCTTGATAAGTGGGGACTGGACAGAATATTGACATTACCATGTACCGTTAATTGCACTAAATATCAATTCATATCAGGGGACCCCAACGGAAGAGCACAAGGACTTATTTGGTGTGCTCCTTTTAGACTGGGGGTTTTGACTGTACTTGTGCTGTACAACATTTTTGTCTAATAGAATATTCAATCAATCAAATCAATATCATGTTGAGCTAACATGTTTGTGTAAAAAAAACAGTGAGTAACTGGATGTTCTAGAATAGATAACAAGGTCCACATTTGGAACTAATAACAAATAGTGATTGAAAGAGACTTTGCATCTATATCCTCTCTTGTTGACATTGGATTCCAGATCAACTGGAGTAGGGGAGCAGTAACTTTATCAGTGACAGTGGATGAGAAACTTGTGACAGATAATGCCTGGTTGCGCAATGTTTTGTGCACTGAAAATATTCGTTCTACAATGCATTGTGCTGCGATGCGATGAGCTGCGACAGTTTACAGTTTACAGTTTAGGCATTTAGCAGACACGAGAGCTGGTACAGTAGATATGCACACATTCAAAGAAAACAATAACGCACATCCTCCGTTGTTTGGTGCTGAGCTGAAACAGGACTCAGGACTGCCAGAACAGTATTACTAAGAAACAAGAAAATAGCTCGCAACTCACTTTCAGTGCTCCAATATTTATTTTAGACGACAAGCAGCATACCTACAATATAAACGTTTCGACCGTTCTTGGTTCTCATACTGAAGAAGACCAAGATAGGTTGAAACGTTTACATTAATGCTATGCTGCTGGTCGTCTAAAATAAATATTGGAGCACTTTCTTAGATATGCGCACGCACGCACGCACGCACGCACGCACGCACGCGTGCGCGCGCGCACACACACACACACACACACACACACACACACACACACACACACACACACACACACACACACACACACACACACACACACACACACACAGTTGAACTGGAGTAATTTCATTTATTCATTTGCCCTATTAACACAAGATTGAACTGGACAAACAGAATTGTGTATTTTGATCCGTCACAGGCACAATACCAGTCACGCCAGGTCTCTCCTTGATAAAACAACACTAAATAAATTACAACAGTTCCACATTCATTGACAGTAAAGGTTGAGCAAACGTGTTGACCACAGACACTTCAAATTGACAGTGACATAGTTAAACCTCATCTTGCCCTACAGTAGGTGGTCTATTGGATGTTATAAACCCGTGTGTTGGTTAGGCACCAGTGTCTGGTCAAATGTTATGGCTTTTCATAAAACCACACAAATGTAATAACACTGGTAATAGCTGGATGGTAGGTGAACCTGAGAATGGGCAGCCTCTTCTGCTTCTGGGGGTCCCTGGAACAAAACATTTTGTGATAGGGGTCCATCCGTGGAACAAAATATTTTGAGATGGGGGTCTGCGGCCAAAAACACATTTTGGGGGTCCTTAACCACTGATAGGCACATTCTAAAAATGTCTTCAAAATCCTAACAGTTTTCCTGAAAAAAACTTATCTTGCTATCATTGTTTCTCAAACTTTGTCATGTCAAGGACCCCCATAATGATATGTGTTTGGCCACGGACCCCCATCGCAAAATATTTTGTTCCAGGGACCCCCAGAAGCAAAGATTCGATTTTTGTCTATTCTGCATCTAGCTTAAGGCCACAGACCCGTTGGGACACGAGTTTGGGTCGACTTTGTTTTAGGTCGGCTTTTCCTGTTACCTTACTGAAGTACTGTACTTAAGTAAACTTTTTGGTATTTATACTTTACTTGAGTATTTCCAATTTCCAATACTTTTACTTCCACCTCACTATATCTTGGGTCCAAATATTGCACAGTAGGCTACCTTTAATCACTACAATTCTTTTTAAACTTTAGATACTATAGTTACTTTGCAGATATAAATTATAATATTACTTTATACCTAGGCTAGGATATTTTTTAATTGACAATCTACAAGCTCACAGGCATGTAGATGTGCTATTTTCAAACATTGTACTTTTACTTTTGGTACTTTAAGTACACTTTGATACCAATACTTTTGTACTTTTTACTCAAATATGAATTCCAGATTTTACTCGTATTTCTATATTGTAGTATTGATACTTTTATTTAAGTAAAACATTTGTGTACTTTTTCACCACTGCGTACAAGTACGGTGATATACAGGCAGAGTCTACTCTCCATGTCTGCTTATCTGCACTGAGATGCTGTTGTTGTACTACACTGTGTACTATATCACTATGTACTGTGAGGTCAATGTGTCTTTGCTCCAACAGAAAACAGAAAACACCATATTAGGTGATGAAATTGGTCCTGATTAACTTCATTGTGGCGTCAGAGCCACAGACCAAACACTTCTGTGGCTCAGCAACAATGTATTGACCCTCTCTATGGTCAACGTTGGTCCGTGTCCGTGATGGAAAGTCTCAAGTCAACCCGAAGAAATTATTTAGGAGATGAACCGATCAGGTGTTAGAATTCTTTTTAATGCAATGAAATATTCCTTCAAGGAACTTGCAGCACTGTTTCTTTTTTGTTTGTTTTACGATGTCCAAACTCCCACTAATGATAGAAATGAGTGTGAGGCAAGGCTGTTTGTGGTTGTGGCAGTGACAACAAATTTGGGCAGTGCTCTTAGTACTGCCATTAGAAACTATATACCTATGTTCCCTGTGTAGACTTAAATCAGCATTGTTCCATTTGTCATATTTGGCAGACAGAATTAGATCTATAAAATGATCTGTAAACTGAAGCAGAATATACGAATACACATACAAAATACTGAAGGTGTGTTAGTGCAGTTGATCTCATTAAGGATTTCATCCGGCTGCTGCTCATATTGTGTTCAATTGTGCCATCTGATGGCTAAACATAGTACTGCATTCATTTCAAATACTCCATTACAGCAGCAGACCAACTCAAGGTCTCTAAAAATAAGAAAACCGATTGAAAGAAATGTCTTCACAGATCATGAACACCAAGTTTTTAAGGTGTCACTTGTCATAAGGTAACAAACAGTAAGATAAATAGAAAGAAGTTCACCTAAACATTTTTAACATATTCAACAAAAATGGTAAGAAATGTAAAAGAGTTGAAAAAAGAATAACAAGAAAAAAAAAGTTATATTAAACTTTGTTTGGGGTTCTCTCACTTGGCAGATTCAAATCCTAAAAGGCACAAAAAGTAAAACTTTGATCGTCTCTCCAATATCTGTCATCTCTTTGACATAGGACAAGAAAGTCACACAGAAGAAGTACATTCACAGAAACAGATAAAAAAAAACATTACACATAATTACTCAGAAGGTCCCAAGAACATAAAAACACCAAAGACACATTTGTCACACAAGACTGTGGAGATATATCTGCCTGGGCATACTCAACTACCAGTCACCCTGGCCTGGAATCAAATTTAAATAACATTTTGACAAATGACATGGGAACGTTGTTGACAGGTGCATTGATAACACTGTTCAGTTGGCTTTGAGCTGGTGGGTGGAAATCCTCTACCGGCCTTCTACTGCCGTCTTAGTGTCAAACGTGGCTCCGGAGGTGATCCTGAAAATAAACAGAGGAAGCAACCCAGTGTTAAGATGAAATTAGATTTGAAATAAAGACAACAAAACAGTTTTTTTACTGTTTTTCTTTTCTTTTCTTTTTCTTTTTTTTTTCTTTTTTTTTTTTTTACAGAATGGATAACATCCCTTCCTGTTATTTATTATCTACATTATATTTGAGCAGCATATCCAGTTAGCCGAGATCTTCATATCTTAACTACAAGACAGACTCACTGTCTTTCTTTCGGTCCTTTGTTCCATGCATATCCCACAGATTAATATGGCCAAACATGGTCTAAAGTACATTTACATTACTCTCTATAGACCCCTGTAGAGAGCACCACCGCCATTTCTGCAGTGTAAACAGCAGCCAGTGGTGGAGTAGAAGTAAAATTATTGAAAATGGGAGATACTCAAGTAAAGTACAAATACTAAAAATTGTACTTAAGTATGGCACTTAAGTAAATGTAGGCTAAAGTTACTTTACACTACTGTTTACACCGCAGAAATGGCGGCGCCTCCCTCTGCAGGGTATCGCTCAGGAAATCGGTCTATACTTCTCAAATTGTTCTGAAGCAGATGAGTTCATTTCAAGTCATGCTGGGCAGAGCACCCTCCTGAACTCCACAAAAAAAAAGTAGGAGAGTTGTCCACAAAAAAATAAAAAAAACACAGCAGGTGGTGCCAAACACAAGCAGGGATATACTACAATGAACCAGGCAAAGCAACAAGACTCCAGGCACAAAAACAGACATGGGAGCCCCCAACAGGCACAGTCCAGTCAGCCGGTCCATAAGACAGGCATACAGAGAGAAACAAAGTCATTATGAAGCAGCAAAGGGGACGTAAACCAAAGATAAAGGGCCATTCAGCAGCAGCAGCAGCAAAGAGAGAGCGATGTTAGGTTGGCTGAAAGTGGTCTGGCAGGACAGGGAACTCACCTGGTCTTGACATAAGGAGGCTTGTCAGAGGGACATCTTTGAATGAGTCATCTGAGGGAGCTGCTGCAGGAGGGGAGGGGAGCCGACGTAGCATAGCGGCTAAATCCCAGAGAGAACGGGCTAGTTTATCTACTGTCTACTGACTGTTCACTGACAGAACATTCTGTAGCCTTGAATGCCGTTAAGAGACCGATTACATTTTGTACCAAACTTGTAAATGGATGGGTTTTTGTTTTGTTTTATTTTTGATCAAATGAAAATGGCCCTTGAGGTTTGTGAGTGGATATGACCGTTTTTTTTGTTTTATATAGATAGTTTATCTATTGTTTATATAAATTATATTTTGTATTTTTTTATTTTATTTACAATGAGTGGAAGAATAGTTATTATAAAGTGCTACCAAATATATGGTAAATACAGCAATATTAGCAAATCCAGGCCGACTTTGCCACATGGGGATTTGACCTGACATGATAATGAGAAGGGACAACACTGTAAAAACACTACAGCATGCACACGCTCACATAATTATAGTACATGTACACACACAGACACACTTTATACACCAGTCACATCACTGGAAGGCTACAGTGCAAGAGCAGCAATACTGCCTCACAGATGGGTTTAGCTGCTTTTAAATGGCCCCTACAGTTGTCCATCTGAGAAATTAGCAGTGAATGCAAAGTGGTACACACTACACAGCACTTATTATTGTATTGTAAACCACTTGGATCGAGGCAGCACAAGTGAATGAGAAAATCTACTAAAACTTTGCCCTGCAGAAAGAGTACCCAGTATTTGTGCAGTGTGAGGGTTGAGCGTTACAACAGGTGGTCAGTGTGGAAGAGATAGAGACAAAAAGAGAGAGACGGAGGAAGGCAGCAGCTCAGAGGACCAAAGTAAACAGAGGGAGAGACTGCAGGAGACTGCTAACCTACCAACAGAGCTTGCCAAGTCCCAGAACACTAAACCCCACTTGTCTCGAGGATTCATTCAGCCATAAAACTCACAGATTTGGACTTTAACAGATAATATCGTTAAGACTATAAATGTGGCTGTATTAATTCACCATTTAGGCCTAACCTATAGAATAGGGCTAAATCAGAAATTGGCCTACAAAACAAATATGTTGCTACATACTGTACATGTACTGTAAGCCCCTCGCAAACAGCAAAATGTGTTCCCGGCCTGAATGGGTTAAACGACACAAGCCTCAAGAATTTAAATTTAGAAAGCCTCTTAAAGTGAGGGTGGAATTGTTTGCCTTCCGGAACTGAACGTGGAAATCCTCCTGCACTACACATCAATGACTGTATTCTGAATAAATATATGTGCAGAATGAAGGGGATATGGCAAGGCTCTGACAGGTATCTCATGTCCAGACTGTGTTAGGAAGAGTAAGGGGACAGCAGCCCATAGCTGAGAGGGGGTGCCAGGGAGGACTCGGAGGAGAGAAGAGGAGGGTGGGGTGGGTTTGTGGGGGGCCAAAAACAAATCAATAATTCAATGAAGACTACAATGGAGACGCTACCTGACTCCCTGCAATGCCTCCAGGTCAGAGGAGAGCTTGGCGTTGCGGTCCTGCTCCTCCTGCAGATGCCTCCTGAGGGCTCGCAGCTCCTGCTGGGCCTCCACCTTGATGTCATTGGCCACCACCACGGCCGTCTGGAGGTCCGCCTGGAAGCGACGCCAGTCCTCCTTCTCATCCTGGGGGACAGATGTATACTGGTTAGAGCCCGAACCAACCCATTACCCATGTTTTGTTCTAATCGATTTGAAAAGCTTAGATTTGTCTACATTTTCTATTTGAGAACATGATAAATAAACACAACTTAACTTCTTAACGACTTAAGCCCTATTCAAACATTTTCAAAAATAGCAGGACAAGAGAATGCACAGTGTCTCTCAAGAGTCAAACTGCATCACTGCAAATACATGAAGTCTACATAATTAGAGAATGTAAAATATTTTTTACAGGCAATGTTTGCCTGTTTTATCTCTGCTATGGTACCAACATCAATACAGCATGAATTGTGGACAAAATATTATCCAACGATAACAAAATATTCTACAGTTTGGGTCTGAGGCAAAATCTCATCAAATGGTGGTCCGTGTCTCAAATGCAGAATAGATAATGGCCTTGATATATGAAAAAAGTTGAAAACCACTGATGTAGGCTATTGAACTTGCCCTGACTGGGCAAACATGGCTCCTGGTGTGACTATTCCCATGGCAGGTGAGGCTACGTTTCTGCCGTCGACCGACCATCCACTGTTCTTTTTACCTGTGTGACCTGTGTGCTATGTTCCACACTTCCCCAACCCACCAGTAGGAGTCACAGTAGTACAGCGACTAGGACACAATCCCTACCAGCTTCCCACCTGCCAACACTGCAGAGGGCAAGGCTAAACCAGAGGTACCTCAGAATCAGAATTATATAGCTTTATTGTCGCAGATTTACAGGTTTTTGTGCAAGCTCCATAATTTTTGTTGTTTCCAGAAAGAGAAAGAAAGGAAGAGGGGGACAGTTAAAATAATAAAAATAATAAAATAAAATAAACACATCCGGTACAGTATGCACATGAGGTTAAACATAATGTGCATGAACATACAGTAGCAGCAGGTATATACTGTACATGATATTAGAAATAACGGTGCAAAGAATATCAGTGCATTGTAAATGAGATTGAGATTAAGGTGCAAAGAGTGTCAGCGCATTGTCAGGTTCAACCGAATGGTTCACAAGGTAACTTTTACTGGTACAAGCCACACAGCCTGGTGACAGGTGGTGGTCATGCCTTGTTCAACAGCCTAATGGTAGCCAGGTGGAAGCAGTTCATAAACCTGGTAGTCTTTCCCTTGATACCAAGGTAGGCCTTCTTGCCTGGCAGCAGTCGTTCTAGAGGTATGAACAGATTGTGGCTGGGTTGGTGCCTGTCCTTCTTCTTGTCCTTGGTCCCTCTTCTGTACAGTTCCTGGATCGAGGGAAGCCTCCCATTATGTGCTCTGCTGGGAAGCCAACCTGAGCTAGGCCTGGCAAATTGTATATATATATGGATATTGCAATAATGTGATACAGCATAAGTGTTTTTCTTTTTCTTAGGTTTTAAAAACACACAGTGATGAAATATTCTGAATTTACCTAGCTGTTCTATTCTTTGCCTTTACCCACTTATACTATACTGTGTGCTTGAGTTACTCTAGTCTAGTTACTCTGGAGATACGTGAACTACAGACACAGACAAAGATCTTGCACATTTATATTAAAGATAGGCATTACTGATGATTATGTATTAAAAACAAATCTTAATTATTTTGTGAATGTACCAATATAGTATAATTATCACCTATCGTCGATAGTGGGGTATTTAGTCGAAAATAAAGGGATATTAGATTTCTTTCCACATTGCCCAGCCCAGCCCTAACGTAGCCTTGTAAACCAGACTCCTCCTGCCTTCTGGGTCAGTTTACTAGGCTAGCCCTAATGTGGGCCTCTGCAGAGGTGGGAGTGTTTTACCTCTACATAAACAATTACACACCAATTTATGCTCTCATGGCAGCAGCTGCTTATTTCTGTGCTTCTTCATGTATTGATGCTTTAACGTACAAGCCAGATGTGGAAGTTGGAAATACTACTAGATGTTTCAGCCTGTGATGTGATGATCACCGCGGAACCACTTGCTGTCAAACGAAGTAAGGTATGCTTTACCCATAGATCATTCTTACCTTAATCTGTTTATTCTGGACCTTCAGTTGTCTCTCCACATCAGATTTATGGTCCTCCAACCTTTTCACGTGGTCTGCAATGACAAACGACATATATGATTAACAGCTGCCTTGTCTTAAACTCTAGTGGGATTGGCACTAATCAAATACAATACAGCAAGTTGTGATTGATACAGTGGAAATACAGCAGCCAGTTTACAGTCTCTTGTAAAAGTGTGGCTTCTTGGCTGCAACATATCTTTTCCCAAGTATTTCTCATTAATGAAATTGTCATGACATCAGTCACACATCCAAATCTGTCATGACTCATGACAAGCTGTGGAGATATGTATCATTTATCCTGTCACCAACTATTAACAAACTGCATTAACAGGAAATGGGAGACAACCTGGATCATAAAACAGTATGAGGTCAGAACCAGGCACCAGGCCAAGGAAGAAATGCCACCCTTTTCACATTGTCCTGTTATAGTGCCACCAGGAGGCTTTTATTTTTTGCTAACAAATATTTTGATATTACTCCTACAGACTTCGTCCAAACATCATGCAAAACCAGTACACAACATCTCAATAGTCATGTGAACAAAGCAGATCTGTCTAATGTTTCATATTCCATCCTGATTGGCTAAGATTGACTTCTACTACCTGGCCTGGCGGAGACCTGTGCTTGATTGACCACACACAGGTAGCTTAAGTATTAGTGCACCAAGTCTATATACTGTAGGACGGTAGTGTAGGCTTTGTGTATCCCAGCTGGACCATTTCCATTGAGCCAGCTGTTGATGATGGCTTATCTGGTGTTGTGTACTGTATGTGTGTGTATAGCCCTGAGCCCAGGTACAGCATGCTACTGTATTGCTACTGTACTGCATTAGACGATTGGAAACACCTGTCAGTCCATTAACCCTGGCACTGCTCCCATGAGTAATTCCCCTCACAGCAGTCTTAATTGAGTGAGAGTTCACAGAAATGCTAAAACACTGCTTAAACTTGGGCAAAGTGAAGAATTGGCTCCCTCACTCCCTGCATACGCCAATGGTCCATGCAATTTGAGATCTATTGGTCAGCCTACTGAGTCAGTCTGTCTGTCTGTCTGTCTGTCTGTCTGTCTGTCTGTCTGTCTGTCTGTCTGTCTGTCTGTCTGTCCGTCCATCCGTCCGTCCGTCCGTCCGTACGTCCGTCCGTCCGTCCGTACGTCCGTCCGTCCTCCATGTACTGTATCTCCTCAGTGTGTTGACCAATACTTGCACGTGGGCATTGACCATTAAGGGAGTGAGGAAATCACATTTTGTACTTTTCCCAAATGTAATTTTTGTGAACTCTCACTCTATTAAGACAATGCTGTGAGTGGAAATGCCGACCACACTGTGCCAGCCACACTGGGTGCGCAGTAAGTCAAGAACAGGCCTGGGCAACAAACAAAACTAACTAAGTGCAATATAGATGTATTCTAATTAACAATATAACACAATGAAAATAATATTATATTATATTATATTTTCATCATGGGTCATTTAACAGCGCAAATCTCGGATGCTTTATGTAATTCACCCGTCTGTACATGAACACGTAAAACATGGAAGTTGATGGAACATAACTACGGTATCTCCATAGAAGTCACCCAGTTCTAGTCCACACACACACACACACACACACACACACACACACACACACACACACACACACACACACACACACACACACACACACACACACACACACACACACGGCCAGGGGTGTGTGAACCTACTCTCCATGTCCAGGACGGTCTGGTTGGTGTGGAGGTTAATGGCCCTCTGCTGCTCCACCTGGTCCTCCAGCTCAAAGATGGTCTCCTTCAGCTCCTTCAGCTTGTTCTCCGCCTGGTCTCCCACCTCCTCCAGCATGTTCACCCTGACACTCAGCTCCTGCTCCCTCCTCTCCGCTCGCTCCTGGACCTGTTGGCACTTGGCTTCCACCTGTGCACAAAGAAGGAAACATTTAGGACATGCAGGGGCGTTGCACCAAATTCTGGGCCCTGGGTACAAGAATTCACTTCATAGGGTGAGGGGGTTTAACCCATTTAGACTGGGAACACATTATTACGCAATATTTTGTGCTTTAACCATAGCATGCTTTAACCATAGCAGATATACAAGCTCACAGCGCGGCACCGAATTAATAGAAATTGTTAGATATGGGCTTAATGTTGATGACATCAGGGAACTCCATATATGGTCAAAAAAGGGATTCTGTTAGTGTGACATCACAGTAAAGCCAGAGCGTGATGTCAGAGCGGCAAACCCATTCTGTTAAGAGTAGTTCCCCTGATATCACAGTGACGTCAGAGCATGATGTCAGAGCGACAAACCCATAGAACCACAGTGTCAGGCGTTAATTATGTTTTATTATGAGTATTTATCATGTGTAAGACATTTTGTTTTTGTGCGCAAAAAAAGGTGAAAAAGAGCATTAATTGTTTACTTTTTCAATTTGACGTAAAGAGCGATCACTTGACCTATTTGAGCATCACAGTTACACTCAAGTGGCTCTTCTCCTACCTGACTGACCGGCCCTACCACCTTTCTTGGAAAGGTTTGCTCTCATCCTCCCGTTCCCCCAGGGTCCCCTCCTTTTCACTGTCTACACTAAATCTCCTGGTTATCTCTGCTCACAAGCTGTTCTAATCACTGTTACGGCAAGGATCAATCAACTGTTTTCTGACATCTCACAGTGGATGCCTTCCCAACACCTCAAGCTGAACGCAGATAAGACCTATAAGAGTTTCTCTTCCAGGTAAGTCCTTCTACACGCAGGATCTCACTACTTCCATAGACAACTCTATAAACTTGTCTACTACTGGCCTCCCAGCATGCTCATTTAAGCCCTTATAATAAAGCATCTTCTATTAATGAACTATTAATGCATTAGAGCAGGCAACCCATTGATCTCAGCTGTAAACAGGACGTTTATTATAAAAGCATGATGATGTTAGGGACCGCAACACTGCCATATCCGATGATAAACAACAGGTCGGTCATAGTGTAAGATAAAAATGACTCATGGAATTCAGAGTCTGAACTTTGCATGACCCTGTCGGACTACAGTAACTCAAGATAACACTACTTTGCCCGTATAAGCAGCAAAGGCAGATCTCTATGGGCGGGACATACAAAAAAACAAGTAACCGCACACGATATGACTAACAGTGGCAGTGAGGTTATGGAACGGGTTCACCCTCACACCCATGTGGTAGAGGCCAACAGGCTGAGTCAGAGGATCATGCTGTTGCATGGACCACCCATCAGCATGGGCACTAAAGTGTGCCGTCCAACAATGATGACATCATACAGCTGATGAGGACACACCTCACTGACCGCAGACTTGACCCCAAATCCCACACTGACTGCCTCAGTGCTGCTGACATTTGTGGCGTTGAAGGGGAAAACCACTGCTGCTTAGCCTACAAACACGTGAAAGCAATTTGGATGACATGAGTTCATGCGCTATAATGGTGGTGGGGGAAACCGACAAGCACCAGCCGCAAAGCATAGTCTATTGACCATATGGACTGTCATCTTCAGACCGCTGTAGCACATACTGTATCATTGTTTTAATTTATTCATGAACCACTTTCAACTCATTATTATTATTTTTTTTAACAACTAAGCTGTCTGACTGCAATGAGTCACATACACCGTAAAAGGGGTTGCACACATAGATGGAACTGGAACTACCAACAAACTGGAGCGAGACTAAAAGACAACCTCTGACTTCCAAAGGTCAATGAAAAGTACAGTTCATTTCCTAATCAGACACTCAACACTGTCACTAACCTAATTCAGATTCAGATGCTCTGTGTGGTGGAAAGCCAACAGTTCACACAGCACAGCAGGCTATATGGCAGAGGAATATATCAGGTAACCTCTAAATCCCACAAGGGACAGCATTTTAAGAGATATTAATACTAATTGACAGCATAATGAATGGCACGGTTTCACCTCCACCTACCTTGGCTATCGTGTCTCGGGCATGCTCCGTCTCAGCCCGCGCCTCTAGCAGCTCCTGTTTCAGCTCTGAGAGCTCCACCTCCAGTCTGTCTCTGTCAGCGTGGGCCATCTTCAGCAGGCCCTGCAGCTCGGTGCTGTCGCTGGTGCTCTGCATGGCCTTCAGCTCAGACAGCTTCTGCCTCTCTATGTCCAGCTGGGCCTTCAGCCTGCTGTTCTCCAGTTTCAGACCGTCCGCCATGGCCTTGTATTCCTCCGTGGCGCGCGCCTCCAGTCCCCCGGCCTCCAGTTCCCTGTCCAGCCGAGCCTGCAGGCTGTCAGACTCCTCCCTCAGGCAGCACACCTGGCCCTGGGCCTCCTGGTGCTCCTGCTCCAGAGCCCTGAGACTGCTCGTCAGCTGCTGCTGGATGTCCACCAGCTTCTCCCGCTCGAAGCGGGAGCTGTCAACCAGCTCGCCGTACCTCTGCTCCAGCTCGGCCAGGCGGGGCCCCTGACCCACCAGCTCCTCCTCTCTCTGGGCCTGGTCCTGGGCCTGCTCCTGGAGCCGACTGGCCAGCGTCTCGTTCTTCTGGGCCAGCAGCTCCATCCGCTCCCTCTGCTGCTGCAGGGAGGTCTGCAGGAGGCGCTTCTCCTCCACCAGGCGTGTGCTCTCCGCCGTCAGCTCCTGCACCACCTGCTGCTGCTCGGCCAGCTCCTGCAGGGTGGCCTGCAGCTCCTCAGAGGTGCTGTGGTGGCTCTCTTCCATCCTGTGGATCTGCTTCGTCAGGCTCTCCACAGACACGTCGCGGCCCACCATGCCTCCTCCAAGGCCCGCAATGCCCTCACCACCGTACGCGCTGCTACTGACCGAGGTGGAGCGCGACGGGATCTTCTCAAACTCAGAGGAGTCGGGTGAAGGGGAGTCCTTGGTGACGTCAGTGCTGGAGGTTTTGAGGGGACTGCCGGAGGAAGCAGGGCTGTGGTCTGGTTGAGGAGCAGAATGAGGGCTGGCGTCCGATGGCAGACCGTTGACCAGAAGCTTAGAGGGAGTGCTGCTGGCGGACAGAGGAGAAGCCTCCAAACACAGCAGTTTCTCCTTCAGGCTCTGGTTTTCCTCCCGGAGACCTGCCAGCTCCCTCTGGAACTTCCCGTTCTTTTCTCTCAGCTCTCCGACAAGCACCAGTGCCTCAGCCACCTGACCCTGGCCTTGCTCGGGCAAGGCCTCCTGGCACACAGCGTTGATTGGCGAAGAGGACGCAGAAGAGGCAGAGGAGGAGGCTTTCCCCTTACAGCGCTGCAGCTCCATCCTCAGATTGCTGATCTGCAAGTCTTTGGCTTTGGCTTCGGCCAGTAGCTCTTTGACCTGGCTTTCCAGCAGCACCTGGTCAGCGCCACCCTCTGCGTCCACCCGCGTCTTGGCTGTGCTGCGCTGCTGCTTGGCCAGGGTGGAGAGACTGGAGGTGCTGGAACTAGGAGCCATTTTCTTTGCAGTGGAGGTCCGCAGCTCATATCTCAGAGACATGCGGTCTCTGGCGATGGTGGGAGGGAGCTCCTTGGGAGCAGGGATCCCAGACTTCTTGGCTGCATGGGCACCTGTAACACAGATACAGTGGGGAATACATTTTCATTCCATACAAAAGTACTTTAACTGGCAATAACATACATTTATGTATGTCACATAGTAGTAAGCCTGTGGTTGGAAAAAATTGAGTTTCAATATTAAATATGGTTAAGGGTTAAGAAATGCTCATTGGAAGGTGAACTGGAGTAATAGCCAGTTCATGATACAATTCTCTTAATGCTTAACTAATTATTTTTTGCCAGACCCATGAAATGGGTAGGCCTACATAAGCAAATGTCGGTCTGTCTGTCTGTCCTGGTTTTCTATATAAAGGGTATATATGATGATGACATGATGATGACATGCCTACAAAAGGCATGATGTCATAAATGATGATGACAGACAGGGGGTCTGGCACAACCAGGTTGACCTGGTCTAGTTTATATATATATATATTTTATAATTTAATATATCAATTACACGTTTACTGTAAATGTATACATATAACGCTTGTGGTGCAGGATCCAAAAATGAAACATTTTGCCTTACTGTAAGTTCAACATATTCAGTTCAATCAGAAAATGAAAATTGTCACAGTACATCTTGGGCAACTTGAGTGTGACGTACATCCATAATTGTCAATTTAAAGAAATTGCATTATCAAGCTAAAACAAAAATCACACCCATGTGAACTGAGCGGTGGTCGTGGAGGCTGCACAACAGCACTACTGGGTGGGTGCAGCGGGGGTTGCAGTGCTTAAGGGTCAAATACGCGACCGCAGGTTTCCTGGTGAACCTGAGCGCAACGAGATGAGGATAAAGGAAATCATGAAATGGAAAACATTAAATTAACTTCTGAAAATGCTTCTAAGCCTACACTAGCCTACTAGTAAAACTAGTGGAACCGCGATCTTGCCACACGTGAATAATTGTGGATGTAAACAATAACACAGACAATATAAATCCTTAGTCTAGTAATGGGAAGAAGGGGTTAAATCATCATGGCCCCAAATAACTTTTAAATATCTTGCAATTGACGACGAGTCTCTTCCGAAATTTTCATAGACCTGTTTGCTTGTTTCACTCACAGAATCTGGCAACCGTGGCTCTCTCCAAAACAAAGCACAGCGTGTGTGTCTGTGTGTGTGTGTGTGTGTGTGTGTGTGTGTGTGTGTGTGTGTGTGTGTGTGTGTGTGTGTGTGTGTGTGTGTGCGCGCGCGCGCCTGGCCTGAACGTTTGTGTGTGAGTGTGCCTGGCCTATCCTGAACAACAGCGCCCCTCCCTTAACATGTGTGGTCATAAAAGGTCCTGCAGGCTACAGACACGCATACATACAGACATACAGACAGACCCACACACACCGCCACGTATAGGAGCGTTGTGACCACCGCTCAAAAATGACTTAATGTATTCAGGTTAAATCCATTGGCAGCTTGACATTGAAATAATTGATGTTGCCGATTGATTTAATATAGCCTACACATTATATACTATAAAACAATTGTCACCACTTGTGAAGAAATTTGATAAAGCCATGGAAACTCTCAATCAAAAGAAAGTATGTAACATTTAGATCCATCCACTGCTCAGCATTTTAATGTTGCTAGTCATCCTGCCTGGCAGTGTGTGTGTGTGTGTGTGTGTGTGTGTGTGTGTGTGTGTGTGTGTGTGTGTGTGTGTGTGTGTGTGTGTGTGTGTGTGCATGTGCGTGCATGTGCGCGCGCGTTCAGTGCTCATTCAGTGCTTTGAATTGGTTGGTGTGGCATTTCAATGGCATTTCAGAGTGTGGGCTACCAGCCCGGGTCTTTTCCAGATCTCTCTGAATATGAAGAGCATTTACTGATGTCCTGCACACTAAAAAATGATGGGTTGTTTTGGCTGGGTTAAGCCTATTGGGTTATTTAATTGGGTTGTTTTCATGCAAATGGGTATTCTGATAACCTAATTCGCTGAGTTATTTCTGTTGGGTATGGTGTTATTAGCTGTTGGGTTGTAATTTCCATAGAATTTGTTGAGTTATTTTGGACTACCCAACACGTTGGGTAAATACGTTGGTCACCATTGCTTTGCATAACAATGCAAAGCATGCTGGGTAAAGCATTTCCAGTGGCAGTTTAAGCTTTTAGGAGCAAAAAATGCTAAATGTGTCAATGACACTGTGTGGATATGACACAGTGTCATATCCAAGTGTCTGCCAAGGCAAGCTGACTGACATTATGTCAGAATTTGATTTGTCAGTATTTGAGCTTCAACCATAAGCTAAAGTGCTAGGGTGCTAGGTTAGGGTTGAGCTCCCTCCCCCTAGAGGTGAAATTAGATGCAGAACCTTTGAGGACTCTTGAAGGTTTAGCCTCTGAGACCATGCTATTCTTCCATGTATTGTCTCATTTTTGTAATGTCAATAAATTAGTTGATATTGTAACTTAACAGGGAAGATTAGCATAGGCTGAATCGCTTCGCCCATGCTTTGTGATAATGTGATTATTTAATTAAATTGACAACTATCAGTTGTACCGATGAAATTTCAATTTAAAAAAGGAACCACCAACATAATAGTAATATATAATAATGAGGAAATATAATACATTTTAAATAACCCAACACATTGGGTTATATGAATAACCCAACATGTTAGGTTAAATTAACCCAGCGATGGGTCGGTCCAATATTTAACCAGTGTTGGGTTGGGAAACAACCCAAATTGGGTTGTTTTTAACCCAGTGTTTTTCTGTGTGTGCACATGAACTGGACGCTGCCTGAAAAGGTTTTATTGTTTGTTTTCAGATCATCAGCAAACAGCCACACAGACACAAGGGGGCTGCTTGTTCCAGACGATGACAATGCTCCACTGGCACGTGGAACGTTCAGGCACAAAAGCAGATTCACTATGGGTAGACACAAAGAGAGTGCTGTGGGACTGGGACGGACACACACACACACACACACACACACACACACACACACACACACACACACACACACACACACACACACACACACACACACACACACACACACACACACACACACACACACAAAAAACCCATAGGACACAGACTAGACAGGCAGGCAGTCTGGGAGCAAAGATAAAGCAGACTGAACAACATACACTTGACAGACGGAAAACAATAACACACACTTGCATGGTACATGTACACCAAAAATGCCATCAACAGACAGCTTGGCCTGATTTAGAATGGAAATCCTATACTCCTGTGGGTTCTCCTATAAGTACTCTACCATTGACAGGCACTTTGCAAAGACATTGAATCGCCCTCAAGGAGCTGAATAGCGAACGGGGCAGTTGCTGCCAAGTCTGGCTCAATCTCTGGGGTACAGATGCTGTTTAGCATTCTCAAAATGTCCTGCTGTGGTTGAAGAGAAAACGACTTAGTTAAGAATTTCTTTGGGTGTAAGCTGGTCGGGTTAAGCCAGCAAGGAAAGGCAATGTCATTTAAATCTCCATTAATCAACTCATCACAGTTAACTTCCCCAGCTGCATTTCCCAGTAGACCAGACTGCACTTTGCTATAATCTGGGCCTCTGCATTTCACTGGAGGATGATTACTGTTACCTGTTACTGACAGAACAAGGACAAAGCGTCTAGATTATGTATTTGTGACACCCGAGAGTCTAACACCAATATATAACAGCAGCAGTTTTAATTTTTCAATTGTAGATTTATTTTTCTAACATGTAAAATCGGTGAGATGTTTTCAAAATTCTGTAATAAACAGAATAATAACCAGTAAGACTCCCTAAATCGGGAGATAAGCGACTGTCAGGTCGCATACACAAACTTTAGAAGGCAATGGTAGCCAATCACGAGGGAATATGGGAAATGGGACAGATCCATTAGAGATACTGTGTACCGCTTTGCATGATTTTAGGGCAAAATCTGTAGGAGCAGTGTCCAAAAATGTGTTTTTAAAAAATTGGCCAGATGGTGGCGCTAGATGGGACAGATGCATTTTGATGACATGACTGTAGAGATAGTGTGTACCGCTTTGCGTGATTTTAGGGCAGAATCTGTGTCCAAAAATCGGCCAGATGGTGGAGCTAGACGGGACAGATGCATTTGGATATATAGACCTGGGTAGCTCTAGGTTCAATCCTGGGCACCACCAGCTCAGCGTATGAGTAGCGCACCTAGGATTACTCAAACGTACAATAAGTGCTGGGAGCTGATCACAGGAGGTTTGGCATGCCACCTCAGCACTCCCTCTCCCATGTGTAGCGTATTGAGAAGTAGCGTATTGAGAAGTGGATAGACACCCGCCTCATTCCCAGCCGATACAGACAATAAGCTACTCCACACTACCGGACACACCGGCCTTGTTTAGCTTGACCAGGCTCTTTTGTGTCCTGCACCTTGCCAAACCATGCAGAGTCAAAGTTCACCAGGCTTTCCATAAGTCATTGTTCTAGAGTCTAGAAGTTGTAGAACAATGACTTATGGAATGCTCTGTCTAGAATCTGGACTGAGCATGGCTTTTCATTTTAACTATACTTAATTAACTGATACTTAGTTGACTGGGGTCTGCCATTTTCTGGCAAAGGGATGCCATCATGCCAGTGTTAAAGAGGTAAAATAGGACACAAAAAAACTAATCGAAATCGCTCAAGCGATTCTAAGGACAATTCATACGGCCGTAGAAAATGATTTTGTAGCCAACATGATCTAATTTAATAAAGGAATAATACAGGCCACCTTCCAACAATCTCCAAAGTATTAAATTATTTCATGCCAAGTGAGTTCCCTGATCTCAATAATGCACTGCTACTGCTTCTGTCTTCATAATGAAGATAAGCTTTCACATCAGGGCAGGCGACGAGAGCCTGGACACAGGCCAGCATTGGCCAGCAGGCAAGAGGTGACAGAGTGCTTGGTGTGTGTGTGTGGGGGGGGGGGGGTTCTTTAATTTATTGTGAAAGGGGAAACTGATGATACATTAGTAAACTGCTGCTGGTGTCAGGGTGCTGGCACCAGAGAAATGAAGCAGAATGTGGCTTTGTCACAATTACGTACAAGGTCTTACTCTCCCCACTACCCCGTTTCCTCTTTATCACTCCAGGAAGTGTGCTTGTACAGTTTTCCAGCCAGGCACGTGCACACATAGACACCAAAGGGGGCTTGAGCTCCTGCCCTTTTATCCGTCTGTAAAAAAGTGCCCTCTCCAGACCATGAATGCAGTTTTTACTATGGTGAAATAAATGCAAATGCCCTCTTTCCATTCAAGAGAATCGCCTTGTCCAAACTCTCCTGAACCTGAATGCAGCATCTTATGTTGAAAGAATTGCCCTCTCTGTGTAGAAATCCATGCCGTACACCACCACATCCAGTATTGACTTGATTATGCTTACTTCAATGTGGTATCAAGCACCGAAAATAGCGCGACGCGTTCTGAGCTTGGAGGTCGGCTATTTTCAACATTTGTACCAAAAGGCCCTTTTAGAAATTTCAGCCCCTGCCTCTTTAATATTCTCTGCACGTCCCTGTTTCCAGCTACAGTAGGTGGAAACGGAGGGCAGTGATGGAGGGCAGTGCGTGCGTGCGTGCGTTTGGCCTTCCTGTTGTCCTGCAGAAGTATGGTCAGATTATGGAGCAGGTCAACGAAACCGTATCAATCAGGCACTGAGAACTCGACTCGTATAAGCATTCCTTTCCTCTGACTGGCAAAGAGGAAGAGACAATGAACCGAGGTTCAATGATGATTATGGTGACGGAGCACAGAATGTCCTGGATGCCGGGTCACATTTAGAATAACATACCTGTATAACCACGCACACACCTCAGTCAGGTCATGAAATCCCTTGTGGACTGCAGCATGTATGCTAAAGCTGCTTCTTCACTGGAATATCTATCTATAAATGCGAGAAGTCTCTGCGTGTGTGTGTGTGTGTTTGTAATCCGCGTATCTCGAGAACCGTTCGTCCCACCGGCTTCAGATTCGGCACGCGCGTTCCCCGCCGCGGCACGGAGTGCAGTGCCGGGTCTCGACCCGACCCGACGTGCGGTTTTCCCAAACCGGCGCGAAACGTTCGGAATCTCCTTATGCGGGGTTGATTGTTGACATCAGGCTGTTTCTGAGGAAATCGGCGAAAGCTCTGACTCATTGTGACATCACTTCATAAAAGGCTCTGACATCACGTACGCCACATGAGTCAACAAAAAATCTCTGTGAGTGTGTATGTATGTAGGTAATCCACGTATCTCGAGAACCGTTCGTCCCACGGGCACGCGCGTTCTCCATATGGGCATAAAATGAATGCCCCCATATGAGAACCGTTCGTCCCACGGGCACGCGCGTTCCGTCCCACGGGCACGCGCGTTCTCCATATATGGGCATAAAATGAATGCCCCCATATATGGGCATAAAATGCGTTCTCCATATATGGGCATAAAATGAATGCCCCCATATATGGGCATAAAATGGATAAAGGGACACAGACAGACAGATTCAGAGATCTCCGAGAACCGTTCGTCCCACGGGCACGCGCGTTCCGTCCCACGGGCACGCGCGTTCTCCATATATGGGCATAAAATGAATGCCCCCATATATGGGCATAAAATGGATAAAGGGACACAGACAGACAGATTCAGAGATCTCCATATATGGGCGTGAAATGGACGCAAATAGACAGATATCTCCATATATGGGCATATATGGGCAGACGTACGCCACATGAGTCAACAAAAAATCTCTGTGAGTGTGTATGTATGTAGGTAATCCGCGTATCTCGAGAACCGTTCGTCCCACGGGCACGCGCGTTCTCCATATATGGGCATAAAATGAATGCCCCCATATGAGAACCGTTCGTCCCACGGGCACGCGCGTTCTCCATATATGGGCATAAAATGAATGCCCCCATATATGGGCATAAAATAAAAAGGGACACAGACAGACAGATTCAGAGATCTCATACGGCATAAAGGGACACAGACAGACACACAGACAGACGGATACAGAGATCTCCATAAATGGGCATAAAATGGACGCAAATGGCATATATGGGCATAAAATTTACGCAGAATCACAAAGATCTCCATATACGGGCATAAAGGGACACAGACAGACAGATTCAGAGATCTCCATATATGGGCGTGAAATGGACGCAAATAGACAGATATCTCCATATATGGGCATATATGGGCATAAAATGGACCCAGAACTATATCTGCAGTGATCTCCATATATGGACATAAAATGGACGCTGACAGACAGACAGATAACAGATATCTCCATATATGGGCATAAATGGACACAGGCAAACAGATGGTCAAAACGGGTCCTATGACAACAGGTATAATGGGGTTTGCATTAAAGGGCGGGGCATTCATTCCCTATTTACGTTGTTCCGAGTTGGCCAGGTCGCCGACTAGACGCTGGGCCGCCCGAAGGGCGGCCCAGCTTCTAGTATATTTAAAGCAGGGGTCTTCAACAGGGGGTCCGGGACCCCTAGGGGGTCCTCAGAGTTACTACAGGGGGTCCTATAAATCTTTGTGTCATAGAAACATTTTCTCCTTTTTTATATTAACCACCTGAATCCCAGCGTCCATATTCTGAGAACTTTAGCCGAAAATAGCAGATCTACGGCTATTTTGGCAAAGACGTTTGGTAGAGGGTAAAAAGAGCAGACTAAGTACAGAGTGAAAGGTCAATTTATGTATTTATGAATCCAAAATACAATTATAATTGTGCTGTCAAACAATGAAACTATATGGAATCTAGGAAAAAGTTGTGGGGGTCCCTGCTTCATCTCTCTCTCAACTAAGGGGTCCTTGGGCCTGAAAACGTTGAAGACCCCTGATTTAAAGCATCCATATCTGGCAGCACAACAAAAATATAAATAAGATTATGGCAGTTTAGGGTTAAGGACCACATGATGATAAAAATGGAAAAATGTCAAAACATTTTATTTTTTGCTGAACACTCATGATGGAGTCTCACATTACTGCTTCCAGTTAATGACATCATGTGCAGGGTGAATGAACACACTGCTATGTTACAGTATGAGACTATCAATCTTAAGATTAGATTGGCTCAGTACAGATTTAGTGAGAGCTGATATTGCCTTAGGCATAAATTCCAGTACAACCAAACGAAAGATGTACTGTAGAGGCATTCTTTGAATATATATATATCTATATATACAGTACATCTAATAAAAAGAATAAAGTAACATTTCTCTTATGGATCTCTCATATTTAATTTTTCTCATTCATTGTCTCATGTTAATAATTTCACGACCCAGAATTGTGTGTGTCCAAGCAGTTTTTCTTGTATTGCTGCAGATCTTCCATGTTGCTGTTATGTCAACTGGGTTACAATAAAAAGAACATGCAACAACATAGCCTAAGATCATATACACCCCATTGACAACAAGGGTTAGATAGTCATTAGAGAAAAGAAAAGATGAGTGTTGAAATGTTTTCATTTACTTCTTTCATTTTAGAGATTTTAACGATTTCGATTTGCATGCATGCATGCATGCATGCAAGTGGCTAAATATGTATTTTTAGACACAATAAGCCCATTCCCAAGATGCACCGCAATCATTCATGGCCAGATGTGACTTATGGGGGCTGGTGTGAACAGTAACAAAGAAATTGACGGCTTTTTTTGTGTCTAAAAATACATATTTAACCACTTGTACGCATGCCCCCAACCACTGAAATCAAAATACTAAAATTGCTAAAACAATAGAAAGCAGTAAATGAAAACATTTTAACACTCATCTTTTCTTTTCTCTAATTACAATCTATGTTGTAAAAAAACAAAGTTGTCCTTTAAGTGGTGTATAAATGGATAGAAATATGATATGCAAGTTACAGATTCAGCATCCAATATTATATTATATATTAATTGTGGTAAATGGTAAATGGTACATTCATATAGCGCTTTTATCCAAAGCGCTTTACAGAGATTGTGCATTACATTCACCCATTCACGCACACATTCATACACCGGTGGCGCCCAATTGTGCGAACTACTCTAAGGTTCAACAGTTATAGAGAATTGGAGGTTCTTCCTTGGCCTACTGGGAATGTGCGTGCAAAGTTTCACGGCAATAATACGCTATGTTCATGATTTTTGTCATTTTGTGTAAAACAGGCAAGCCAATCATAGCCAAAAAGATCAAATCTTGATCACGTGACGAGAGAAATAATGTGTACAGATTTACGTTGGACCAGTGGGCCCACTACAACAACTTTGACACATAAACCAACTGCTGGCTGAACACAATTCTGCACAACTTCTTCCAGAAGAACGCAGGGCTCATTCAGCCTTTGCCTACAGTGGATAGCTGTACATACTGTACAGTATGGTGGTAACAACTTTGAACAAACCATCAATGAGTTCTGGAAATTCAATCCAGAAACATTTTCTTGAAAGAAGGTTGAGCCCAAAGGGAAAGAACCCATGACGTGTCTAAATCGGTTCCCCACTTCTAAGGGCTGTTACATGGTGGGAGATTGAATCATCCTCTGTGGATCATACAACACTCCCACCGACCTGTGCATCTTTGACTTCCTAGTCTGAAGATGTTATGCAAGCTAGCAGTTATTCAGTATGATCTGGAGCAGTCAGAACTCGCACATGACATCAGGTGGGGAACTGCCAGCCACCATGACTGCAAACAGCAATTGACTGCACCAAATTAGCACCTTTAGATTTGTGATAAATAATAATGAGACCAGGTTGGATCTTCCATTATATAACTCGTTGTTTAACAGTAAGTATGAATACAATGGCATATTATAAGGATACATTTCTACTTCTATTTTCTTTCTCCCTGGGAGATATTTAGACTATTGATCACAGTCCAGTTTCATGTAAGATCTGTTATTTTGCATTCAAAGAGATGCAACAGAATAATCAAACAAACATTAATTTTCAAAGCAGAAACTTAGCCTACATTTTAGCTGGGTGTGGGGGACAGTAAGGGATCTGGTAAATGGATTGATTATTTTATTTTATTAGACAAAAATGGAGAACAGTACAAGTATAGTCAATACAATTGAAATGTAGTACAGTACAAGTACAGTTAAACACCCTGACTAAAAGGAACATCTCAAATAGGACCTTTTACGGTCTTTTTTTACGTTGATTGGATAGTGGGCGCTGGCCCCCCAAAAGGATGAGAACCACTGCATTACAAGAACAGTAGCATGTTGGTGAACGTAGAGGGAATGAAAGGGAGAATGTGAAGCAGCATTAGGCCTACAGTACCTAAAGGAGAAGGCTGGACTGTGGAGGGAGACACGTTTGACTCGTGATTTGTTAAGAGATAAATTCTCTTCTGTAAATAGAAAACTCATTACTGGAATGGAGTGAATGGCAGCGGGAGCTGCTTCGCTGTGACTGAATAAAAGTAGAGCGGGAGCAGAAAAGTGGCGGCAAAAGAGAGAGCACGTATCTATTCCTAATCCCATTGGTAAGCAGAGGTAAAACAACTCATCCATGCTGCTAGTTTGAAAGCCATTACCAAGACTCTGTTGTCAGCACAGGTTAACATGTTAATCAAACGAGCCCATTGCTGAGGAGGAAAAGCCTTTGTAGTTTAGCAGCAGCATCATCTACGCCAGTGGTTCTCAACCTGTGGGTCGGGACCCCCAGGGGGGACCCCACATTATTTTGGGCGGTCCCCAGATGCTCTACTTAATTTGTAATACATCTAAAATTACAAATTAAACACCTCACAGCGACATGTAGATCTGCTATTTTCACAATAGAACTGTGTTATACAAAATGTAATGCCTCAACTCGTCAGGGTGGGGGGGGGGGGGGGTCCCCAGTTAAGATATGATTATTTTGGGAGTTGCGGCCTGAAAAGGTTGAGAACTTCTGATCTACACAAGCTAAGCACTTTGGAGTTTCTGTCCATTTCTGCATGAGCACTTCATCACAACATGAAGGCTGTGCCAGTGGGCCCCTGGTGCTTCTGAGCAGAATGCTAACAATAGTGCAACAACATCCTTAATTGATTCCCAAAACATCCTTAGTTGATTCCTCATACAGTACTTTGTTGCAGCCAACTCTCTACAAGGGCATCAGTTAATTTGAGCAATATATAACACTACATGTACGAGCTTCATCATTACAGAATTGGAGTAAACTGTTGTAACATGTTACTAGTAAGACGCCTCAGGGCGACATGCGACTTCGCCCTAAAGGGCTAGGTCAATTCTTGACCATCTGGCCATTGATATACGTATATCGTACAAGGTACCCATATATGGAGATTCCTGCATGATAGTCAACAATGTGATGTCAGAACATGCCCATATATGGGCATTACCAAATATGGGCCTTCCCAGATATGCTCTTGATATTGATGACATCGGGACAGGGATCTCCAGTCCATATATGGGAATAGAGACAGACAAGGACATAATTAATTTGCAAGTGTGATCTGGGAATGCCCATATATGGGCATGTTCTGACATCACACTGTTGACTATATATGGGCATAAAATATATGGGCATAAAAGGGACATCAAGCCAGAGTGTGATGTCAGAGCGGCAAACCCATTCTGTTAAGCGTAGTTCCCCTGAACAGTGACATCAGAGCATGATGTCAGAGCGACAAATCCATAGAACCATACACAAACCCATAGAACCATAGACTGTAAAAATGTGTACTTACTGACTGACTGACTGACTGACTGACTGACTGACAGACACAGACGGAGACAAGCTGCGACATTTCTCAAGGTATAATGCAACATTTGGTCGCAAAATTGAGACGCTGGTTTGTCAACCCATAAGATCAAATCTATAGAGATAGAACTCAGTGTAGAAAATAACTTGAATTAAATAGGGACCACTCCTGTCGCAAGTTGAAGATGTGACTTTTCCATGTGGTACAGCCTTATGGAATGCATGTGCTAATAAACTAGACCAGGTCAACCTGGTTGTGCCAGACCCCGGTTCTGCCAACCCCCTGTCTGTCATCATCATTTATGACATCATGCCTTTTGTAGGCATGTCATCATCATGTCATCATCATATATACCCTTTATATAGAAAACCCGGACAGACATTTGCTTATGTAGGCCTACCCATTTCATGGGTCTGGCAAAAACAAAATAATACTTCTCTGTAAAGATTAAGCTTCAAATGGGAGAGGGATTTGACCACAAAATGAGCCACATCTCTCAACACACTTTAACAAAGCTAGTCTGAGTCTAGTCTACGTATCAAAACATGGACACAAAATCAAGTGGAGAAAGTAGAAATTCCTGAGATTACCCTCAGTGGGAGGAATCTGTGGTGGTGTGACCTTGCAACGGGCGTCTGTCCTTAGGACAAACACAGTCATGGATAAAAGATAGCCTACCAGAACAAACAACCATGGAAAGGCCAGGGTTGCCCTTCCTAGTCAAGTGGAATCTGCAGCCAGCTGACAGATACACAAACCTCCTTGGGGACTGTTTGATTTGATAATGCCTTGAGCACACATCCCAGAAAAAGGATGGCTTGCATGTCTGTAAGTGTTGTTGTGGGTGTTGGTTTGACACTTATCGTTAGTTGCTCTGCCAACAAATTAGTGTTCATTTGAGTTCCGAGCTTGAATGCTGTAATCTACCTTGCTTTGATGCCTGTGTGGGCCAATTATGGTCTCCAATTACCACACACACACAAAAGGGTATTCCTACAATTGTGAGGACCTCAACGTTCTGGGGAATGCAATTTCATAAATGCCATTTAAAAAATGTTTTGGCCATTTTTACCCCTAAGCCTGAAGCCTGAGTTTTCCATACAGATACAGTAGGTGCACACAGGGAGAGAGAGCATGCATACCTGGGACTCCAACACAGGACTCACCGTCAGGCATCACCATCATGTGCTACGTGCCACTCGGCTGTCTGCACTGCCAAATCAGGCATAACTCTAACCCTAACCCCTAAACCTAACCCTAGGCAACCCTAATTGCAACCTGAATCTTTTCCAAAGTGTAAGCCTAATTCCCCCAAATATGTTTTAACCATGAAATAACCATTTCTCTTGGGTGGACAAGGACAATTTGACTCAAAATATCTATTTCTCAAATTCTATTGTACTTCCTCACAAGTATAGTAATACAAGTACAAACACACACACAGTACATTTAAACAGGACACACCTCACTCCGCAAACACGGAGCGCCACAGAGCGGCCAGCGTGTTGACAGTTATCAACTGTCTGTCTATCTGCTGTGGAAAGTATGACTGACGTGACTTCCTCTGGGTCCCTGCAGTTGAAGGAGGGACACAGTCGTTTCCATGTGCAGAATCCCTGAGCTTCTTTCTGGTGCTGACATGGCAGATTGCTCTTCATGGTCATAGTCTGCTCTACTCTGGTGAAGAGTATGTACCGTCTGGATGATCTCCTACCTATATGGTAGTTTCCGCCCCCCCAGGAGGCTAATTGAATTCACCTGGTGTCCTTTTTAGAGTGCGATGACACACGTGTGAATGAAGGGTAGCGGCCAACGACTGCTGAGGTGAATTTTGCGTTGCATGCATCTGCACTCCATGTCAAAGTTCAACCTTGACGCGAGGCAGGGGAAATTAATTAGCTTTGGGTCAGAACCAGAAGCTCCCTTCACTACCATATAGTAATGGTAGTGAAGGGGACGTGAATATTCAATTTGAACACGTGCGACCATACCCTAATTCCAGTGTAATTGTGTAATAATAATGGACGAGTCAGATCTGGGGTGGCAGAGTGAATGCAATGATCCTACCTACTAGTAGGATAATAAAGCAGGAGTAGCAGGACCCAAGTTGGTGAACTTTGACATGGACAGTCCTCAGGTTGTATGCAGACAGCTGATATTAGTACAATCTTGTTTTGATCTTGCTTGTGAAGCAGCTAAACATGTCTGTGACACGATCCAGAAATGACAATAAGCAATAAGCATAATATCGTAGTGAGCAAAATAGTGTTTTGAAGGAAAGAAATACAAAAGAAAAACTGAAAAACAATGAGCCATATGGAATCGCCATGGAATCGCCCACGCAAAACACACACACACACACACACACACACGCACACGCACACGCACACGCACACACACACACACACACACACACACACACACACACACGCACACCTGTAGACCAAATCTTAACAGTTCTCACGAACAACAGATAAGAGAGATCTCTCAGTGCATATACTGTACAGGTCAGGCCTCATTCCACTGAATAATAATGACTGCATTATTCCAGCTTGATAGGTCTTTTCAACATGACCAAACTGCACATGCATGATAGCCATTATCTGCAATGATACTGAAGTGGACAATATCGCACAGCTAACTGTGATGTAGATTTAGATAATCACTGTGTGTTTGAACTGAATGTTATTGTACTTAATAAATGCCATCTCTGTACTTATCCCAGTTTTTTCTTTCAGTCAAGGCACTAGCTGACCCCGGAGTCTGTGGTGCTTCTTGCCTTCTTTCCATTAAAAACAACTGACTTCTCTTCTGGTTGCCTTTGCTGCCGATGGCTTGAACGAGTAAAGTCAAAAACAGCCGGCAGTTCCAATGACAACACTGTTATTGCTACACTGGTATCAACCCTCCTCTCAAACAATGCTCATGTTTTTCCAGCACTTTGGCAGCTTCTTTGCTACATTACAGCTCCCTCCAAGCATGCCCCGGCCATGCTGCAATGCTGGAGGAACCATGGTGAGTGCAGGGAATGCCAAAGTTCCCTTTTTTGACCAATGCGTTAGTCGCCAGGCGTTGATTTCACCTCAGTGAACAAACATGTGGTCATGCCCAGAGCTTTCTGGATTCCTTTATTCTGGATCCAAGTCGTTCTACGACTGATTGAGGTCAGTGCTGAGAATAAACCTCCGGGGATTTTGTTCTTATTGTTTTTAAACATTTTTTTCTGACTACTGAGTCAATCAACAGCAAGAATTTGTATTCAACACGGATAGCAGTCTGGGTCACTCTCCCACTCTCAGATACCAGCCTTGTGATAAAGACCTTCCTATCTCTGGGCCAGACGACAGCTGACTCCTCGGCCCTCCGTGTCAGCGATAACGCTATGAATCAAATCTAAATGAGTTCCTCTTGTTCCCACGTCTCTCTCTAACCCCGCTGCCCACCACCACTGCCACCACAAGCGGTCTTGTTCTGTGCTCTTCAAAACTGATCCTCTGACAAACCACAGCTGCTGTTACACCATCTGAGAGTAGCAGGAGTCAATGTGTGTGTGTGTGCGTGCGTGCGTGCGTGCGTGCGTGCGTGCGTGCGTGCGTGCGTGCGACTGCACGTGTCTATGTGTGGAGAGCACAACTGTAACTGTAAATTAATTTTGTTCATCAATGAAGCAGAGGATTAATCATCATGATTTAAAAAAAAAACTAAAAATAAAAAAAAATTGCAAAGGAAGTACTTGAGGTGAATAGGCAATCAAATCATTCCTCTTGATTGGATTGCCTTGGAGGGAGCATGGAATGTGCTTGGTGGCGGGGTGATCAACCCATTTAAATGATCAATTTTCATTTACAATATGGAGAGGGTCATTTGATGAAATGGAGTGCTGCTATGAGCAGAATAAGAGAAACATCAATCCACATTAGAGAGGAGATTGGACCGTAGTGATTAGAGATCCACGTGGGTTCTAAGCTACAGTCCAATCAAATGTCATTCCACCAACATGTGGAATGACCTACCAGAATACATACAGTATACTGTAGGGTATGGTAAGGTTCTCTGTGGTAACAATTCCTGTCCTTAAAATACAAGTGAACACAGTTTAACTCCTTGATAGCAGAAGCCTCTGCCCCCCACCCCTCCTTTCTCAGTAAATCAGCTTTATTCCAATATGTTTTGTATTGTATTCATTATACTGTATATTACAGATTAATTGAGTACAATAGACCACAACGGAAACACTTTTTGTGTTATCCTTTTAACAGAACCTTTTCTACTTTCAAATCACATCATTTGAGAAAGTTGATGTTTCAACACAAACATCAACTTCAACAAAAACTATTCCTGACTGAAAAAGTCAGTTCTGTTTACTCAACAGCTATAGTGATGCGGACACCAACACACCATTCACTTATTTTCTAAAAGGTACTGATTGTTGGTCAATAAGATAACTATGTAGTTGTCAAGAACACAACACCATTAACATATAACAGCTAATAATAACGTAATACAACTTAAGAGACTAAAAACTCACATAGTAACTGAATGCAGAAGGTATGATTAAGGCCTCCAATATATAAAAGGATCTTACTACTAACATACAATAAGATAAGATTATTGACTTGTTGGAGGTTATTATATTTTAGAGTAGGTTATTTGAATGAATAATGTAAAAACAAAACCTTGTTTATGCATTGCATATCAACGGTGCATTTTTGTGTGTGAAAGACATTCAGACTTATCAACTGTCGTCTCTCAATATCAGCCTACAGTACTGTGCTCTATCTCAAAGCATGCAAGGCTCGACACCTGCGACAGATAAAATGTGACACTGTGTGTGTGTGTGTGTGTGTGTGTGTGTGTGTGTGTGTGTGTGTGTGTGTGTGTGTGTGTGTGTGTGTGTGTTGTACCACCGTCACCCTGGCTGGCAGGCTGCGCACTTCTAGTCTATTCTGTGTGGTCTTTTGTGACATAGGACACACATTAGCAATGAACATGACCTTTGGCTGGAATCTGGCCGCAGACAAACACAGATAAACAAATATTGGCCATGCATGCATTCACCCCACACACACACACACACACACACACACACACACACACACACACACACACACACACACACACACACACACACACACACACACACACACACACACACACACACACACACACACACACACGTCATTTCAGAAACATAGCAAGCTTAGAAATGGACAGAAGAACACAGATAGCTTTCGATGTGATGAGTGAAATGTGCATGGCAAAATCCTGAATGTTAATTTAATCCAAGAGTACATTTTTACACTCTGGAGGTAAATAATGTGCCCAGATTTTACAGTGTGGGGTAGTAGACTTAGCCCGGGGCAGTGGAAAGACCTGAGACGCCAAGATAGAGACATCACATCCGCTAATAGACAGCCCTGCCAATGAAGTCTGGCTTAACACCTGTACCTTCTCCCCATTCCTTAAGTGCACTGTCATGAACACACTAGGGATGGTACAATCAATGTGGAAATTAAATGTCACGGTTACTGTGGCAAAAATAATTGCGATTAACAATATTATCACCAAAAACAGCCTTTCTACTTGTAGATCTGCAAGTTTTGGCGAATCGATTTGGACAGAGTGAAATAAGAGCATATCAAGATAATAGTAAAGCAAGCCTACGCAAAATGAAGTAAAAACTACACATAGGAACGACTAGTCGATAACGCTTTTTTATACACAGCCCACAACTGGGCAGTGATTCTCAAACTTTGTCATTTCAAGGACCCCCTAGTTTACGCATTATGACTCTGAGATGTACTAATCATTTAGCTGGAGACCCCCTAGAACCCCTTCAAGGACACCACTTTGAGAAACACTACTGATGGGAATATAGGAAAAACAGGCTGATTGATTGGCGGTCAATCTTTCAAGCCTCTCACTGACATTAGCAAGTTACTATTTTCTTTTTTATTATCTACGACGCACATCTCGCCTTCCTGAACAGAGAGACAACTAGAGAGAGAGTGAGACAGAGAGATGTGATGCTGAGTCAAGCTGCCATACAACACAATGATAAAGAGGGGGGGGGAGTGTGCAGACCTGACTCTGTCTCCTCCTGCCTGCCCGCCTGGTTCCCCATGCTGCTGGTCCGCGTTCCACACCTCCCACACTCCACTCCGGGGGGGGCGGACTAATCCAAGGACCACGGCTGTTCTTGGTGCCGACCGTCTGTCCGTACCCCCTCTCGCAACGTGCCGGTAACGCAAAAAACCCCACGAAGAAAATAAATGAATGAATACAAAATAAAAAACAAGTCTCTGTCCTCTCTCCTCCTTCTGTTCCTTTCTTCTGGCCACTGCTCCTCTGGGACTGTGTGCATGCGGAGGCAGGCAGGACTGGAAGTCCCGTCCCGTGTGAGTAGCCAAGTGATTGTGTGTGTGTGTGTATCCTCTTGGATGGTGACGGGGTGACACACTTGTTGGCAGGCAGTCGTCGTGTGGGCTTCATTATCAGTGTGCTGACTGGAATCAGCACGCAGGGAGGAGGAGTGGCTTCCCCAGCAACACACACACACACAGCACATGCACCATCACTCCTTCCTCAAGCTCCTCCTCTTCTGACTGCTGCCCAGTCTCCCAGACAGAGCTGGTACAGTCTCCCCTCCTCACATCAGAGGAGAGGAGCTCCATTTGTCTTGTGTCTGTCAGAAGGTGACGTCACAGCTGCGTCTTTTGTGTGAACTTTTTTTTTTCTCCAAATATCGCCAGTCTGGGAGCCTCTAGCGAACTCTCGTGCGATATTCAAAACAAATAAACACACCCACGCACACGGCAGTTCTTTTGTTTTTTTAGGGGGAGCACACAAGGCTGCCTGCACTGCTTTTTCTATTCTCAGTACAGCTAACACAGAAGGATAGGGGAATGGAGAGATGTGAGAGAGATAGAAGAGAGCGGAGAGAGAGAGAAAAAGAGAGACAGAAGAGAGGAGGGAGGAGAGAGGGGAGCGAGAACAAGAGAGAGAGGAGGGAGACTGGGAGAGAGGGTATTGAGAGAGGAGAGAGAACAAGAGAGATAAGGGGGGAAACAGGGAGAGAATGCAGGGGAAGGGGGGGACAGAAAGAGAGAGAAGGGAGATGGGAGAGAGAGACACACAGAGTGAAGGGAGACAGGAAGAAAGGAGGGAGAGAGGAGAGAAAGGGGGAGACTGTTGAGAGAGAGAGAGAGAGAGAGGAGGGAGACAGGGAGAGAGTAAGAGAGGGTACAGAGGGGAGAGAAGGAGACAGGGAGAAAGGGGAGGGGGAGACAGAAAGAGATGGAGAGAGATAGAGAGAGGAGGGAGACATGAAGAGAGGGAAGAGAGAGGTAAAGAGGGAGAGAAATAAGAGGTGGTTAAGGTGAATGAATCACACAATGACTGCACTGACCTCTGCAATATTCATGATGTTAAAAGCTACAGGGGAAGAAGGAAGTTGACTTTGTGTAGACTCACTGGTCTTTGGTTGCGGGAGACCCTAATATAGTCACTGTTTTCAGTGTGTATGAGTGAGTGTCAGTCAGCGTGCGTTTATTTCCCACGACGAAGAGGCCCCACCACTCAGACGAAGAGCATATAAATGCTTCATCAAGCAGTGCTACATCAAGGAATAGCACAGTCAAGTACACATTAAATGTCACCAAAGAATTTGAGCATGGGCAATAACCAAGTCACGTCAAAAACATCTGCTGTAGGTCACAAGCAGTGTTCATTCTGATTGACACTACAATAGCCTAACAACTAATCTGTGCTATTATGCTTGATTCCTCATGCGTGATGATGATGTACAAACTATTATTGCTGCTTCCTCCTCTTGCCTCCCAATATTCTTCCCTGATCGTGTGTGGGAGAGGCATGTCCACCCTGGTAAACAAACACTCCTCTAATCCCGCTAAGAATGTTCTCTGCACCACAGGACTACCGTCTGCACGTCCCTGCAGGCCTCTCTCAAGGTCTGGCCTTGAAAACCTCGCTTTCTCCTTGACGTTTAAAACTTTGGATAACTCATGATACGAGATATGTTTTAACTCTCTGTGGCAAAAAAGAAGAAGACATTTGGTCACTATATAGTGGCCAGGCAAGTGTGTATCCATGTTTAGATCCTGATGGTGGTATAAATAATGTAACGCTGTGAGTGTTTATCCTTTGTGTGTTTGTGTGTCTGAAACACATTCCCAGATGAGCTATGTTGATTAAGAGCAGCACGGTTCCATTTCATGATCTTTACGTACTGCATAAGCCTGAATTGCGTGTGTGTGTGTGTGTGTGTGTGTGTGTGTGTGTGTGTGTGTGTGTGTGTGTGTGTGTGTGTGTTTGTGTGTGCGTGCGTGCGTGCGTGCGTGCGTGCGTGCGTGCGTGTGCGTGCGCGTGCAGAAAGCCCATGTCCGTCCACATGTGTAAGCACATACTGGGACATAGTGGGCCAGGGAGGGGTTGTGTCAGTGTATGTCTGTCACGGCTGAGTGCTTATGCAGGCTGAGGCGTCCCGGTGAGACTGAAGGATGTTTGATTAATTAATCTGACAGGTATGGGGCGTCTGGGTCTGAGCACCGCACACCAGCCCCACCCACTCTGAAAGCTGACACACGGCAGATGGGGGGGGGGGGGGGGGGGGGGGGGGGGGATTGGGGGTCTGAGCTTATCCAGAGTAAAAAATTAATAGACCCACCATTTCTTCTGCCCAATAAATGATAATTTAACACTAGTGTAGCTGCCTTCTTCTGCCCCACTGTGGCAGTTAAGGTTAAAAATGTAAAATTACCATATTCCCAAGGTCTCAATACTAGAACTCCTCCCGTTTTCACTCTACACTAAATATCTTCTCTGAAAACAGCTGATCTACATCGAGGCACAATGCGACAAGTTGTGTTGTGAGCATGCAGATCGGCTATTACCACTGAATGTTAGCCCCAGAAGATGGATGCTAGGGTTCATGTGGTTAACTACCGTAACACACACGATCATTTCCCCTCTACCTCGTTCTCTGTCTCTCTCTCTGTCTCTCTCTCTCACTCACACACACACGCACGCGCACGCACACGCACACGCACACGCACGCGCACGCACACACACACACACACACACACACACACACACACACACAGCAAGCCAAGGTCAGAGGACACTTATCAGTTTAGAAACCGATGGAAACTGTGGATCTCTTGGGCGGACAACAGAAGACCGCAATCCATCTGCCGATCGCTTGCTAGCTGAACATATGGCGTATAGCCTGAGGCGACATCCACTCCACTCCATCACTGAATGACAGCCTTTTCATACAGCCAAGGGGTGGAGGCTGATGAGGAACACACTACCTGCTTGCCACATCCTCCCTGAATGACACAGCAAAATAAAAACCTCTACTGGTAGGGTTAGGAGATATGGACAAAATCAAATATCTTTGACCAAATACCTCGATATTGATATTGTGACGATAATATCGTATTGTGACAATACATTTTCATTTTTCCCCACAAAAAGGTTCAACGATTTTGTAAACGTTATAAAATCAGGCTTAAAGCTATACTGTGTAAGTTGCTCAACTAGTGGTCTGTAGCAGTATAGCAAACCGCGGTCGCGTCTGCTTTTTTCGGCCGTTTTTCGCCACGGACCGGGCCTTCAGACCACCGCGTCCGCCTCGCCTCGCCGAGACGCATCCATAGAGGTCTCTCGTGTCCCTCTACGAGCAGCGGTTGGGGAGTTACATGCTAGACTTCTAGACCAGCGTAAACAAAGCTGTTGAAGCAAGCTATTTCCTGAAGAGACACAAGATGCACTGTAATTGGCCGGTAGTGTATCATGTGTGTATGATCCGCAATGTGATTGGCCAACGTATACACAGCGTATACGGATGATGCAGATGACGTCATTTTTCCGCGAAATTCGGACCCCGGCAAGGATCATAGAAAACATATAAAGAGAAGGCTTTAGAAGCTGAAAATAACGGAGTGGGTGTTCTAAAACTTTAGCGATTTAACAGTTAGGACAATTTTAAGATTTGTTTTATAAAGAAAGTTACATGGTATAACTTTAAGTGATTAAAACAAGGAAAAGACAACACTTCTGGCACTACGGTATCCAAAATCGCAGACAATATCTAGCTAGCCTCTGCCTCATATCAATATATCAATATATTGCCCAGTCATACCTGCTGGTACCCTACAACAGCGATAACAAATCCTCCTTTATGGCATAGTAAACATGACAGAAGGGGGGAGATTGATAGGACAAAGGTTAAAGTTGTACCATGTAACTTTTTTTATAAAACAAATCTTAAAATTGTCCTAAATGTTAAATCGCTAAAGTTTTAGAACACCCACTCCGTTATTTTCAGCTTCTGAAGCCTTCTCTTTATATGTTTTCTATGATCCTGGCCGTGGACCGGATTTCGCGCCAAAATGACGTAATCTGCATCATCTGTATACGTTGTGTATACGTTGCCCAATCACATCGCCGATCATGCACACATGGTACACTACCGGCCAATCACAGCGCATCTTGAAGTGGGGTCGCCATATTTGTAGTCGCCCGTGTGTCTCTTTACTCAAAAGGTAATCTCGCCTACCAGGCAGGGTGAAGTAGTCCGTTTCTCCGGAATGCCTGAACGCACAGGAACCAGGGACCCCTCTAAAGATAGCTCTCGGCGTTGTGGAGGCAGACGCGGGGGTGTGAAGGTACGAAAAACGGGCGAAAGACGCGACCGCGGTTTGCTATAGGGCTACTGACCACTAGTTGAGCATCTTACACAGTATAGCTTTAAGCATGTGAGATAATTAGTCTCTTACTGTTCCATGTTTACAGACGGTGAAACATCTCTCGCAGCTGTCCTAATGAAATAGAAGGCAGGACAAACAGGGGAGTGGTTTCAGTGGCATAAGAGAAGAGGTCAACGCTCCATGTAAAAGCCCACTGCGGTGGTGTAAAGTAACTAAGTACATTTACTCAAGTACTGTACCTTAAAGGGGAAGACCACCCATTTTCAATATTGAACTGTGTCATTAATATACCTTAGAGGTGTTGTGTGGAAATAAAAAAAAAGTTCCCCCCCTTCTGTGTTGCCTAGAACTGGAGGATTGATTTTGGGGTTTGTATTGTTAAGTACAACTTGATGACATCACACATTGTACTTTACAATACAAACCCAAAATCATTCCTCCAGTTCTAGGCAACACAGAAGGGGGGGAACATTTTTTCTATTTCCACACAACTCCTCTAAGGTATATTAATGACATATTTCAATATTGAAAATGGGTGGTCTTCCCCTTTAAGTACAATTTTTAGGTACTTTTACTTTACTGGAGTATTTCCAAACGTCAATACTTTTACTTAAACTCCACTACATCTCAGAGGCAAATGTGGCATTACTCCACTACAATTATTTGAAAATGTAGTTACTCTGTAGATTTTGATTATTATAGCAAAACATACATTATACATTAACCACTTCAGCCCTATATACATTTCGGCCATTTGAAAATAGATGATCTACAAGCTCACAATGCGTCGCGATGTGATGCATTGTGAGCTTGTAGATCTGCTATTTTCAAAAGATTTTAATACATTTGAAAACCTGTGAAACGGGACAGTCTGCATAATGATAACTTTCTACTTTTGGTACTTTAAGTACATTTTGATTACAATACTTTTTTTTAAATTTAACTCAAGTACATTTTTAATTCCGGACTTTTACTTGTAACAGAGTATTTGTACATTGTAGTATTGATACTTTTACTTGAGCAAAAAATGTGAGTACCTTTCCACGACCACTGGCCTACAATAAACTGGTTCCTGTGATTCACCCCGTGCTGTCACATCAGTAATGACTAGGAAATACTGGAAGTGTCGGCCAGGGGCCCCCCCACCAAGCCCCCCACCTCGGACCTCACTCATGAGAAAGGCATCCGAGTGTCTCTGTTGCTTCTATAAAGTATGCTGTAAGCAGCGCTGTCCCCATTACAGCAGTGTTTTCCATTAGAACAGTGTTTCTGTTCCAAACAGGGGGTCCGTTTAGGGGTTGCACAAAATCATATGATATCACATGTTTTCAATGTGATATAGGTCCTATTAATGTGAACTACTGTATGTCATATACAAGCTCTATTATCCTGTAACTTTAATATAGCGTACTCTCACATACTGTATGTACGGTATGTATTGGTACAGTATGCTTCACTGTGAAGCATATTAATAATATGGTGCCAAATGTTTCAGAAATAGTGAAAATTTCAGATCTACAAGCTAACATCACCAACCATACATTGTTAGCTTATAGATTTGCAATTGTCGCTATTCGTTGTACAATAAGTATAGAGGGTTTAAGTTGTTAACATGTCTGAAAAACACAAGTTGGGTTTCAGCATTTGTGTGATGTAAGAGAGGACTCCAAGGGGGGAAACAAAGTTGAGAACCACTGCATTTGACTAAGGTAGGAAGCAAGTACAGACAACTCCATTCTAAAGCAGAATGTGAACATGACAAAAAAACGTGTGAATCTGTGACTTACAGGTTGAGATTCTCACGTACATTGAGTCCGTCGCTATAGCATGTCTAATCGGTTGTGACAGTAACAGTAACTCAACAGCAGCGGGCAAACATTGAGAGAGAGAAGTCGTGCCGTGCGCTTGCCCAATGCGCCTGTTATTTATAGAGTGGAACTGACTGACTTATCTCTTGTCCTCTCTCCTCACACGCTCCGCAGGGGCTCCTCTCTAGCGAAAGCTTCAATAAAACATTGATGAAGTGTTTTTAAATAAGTTATCAGCACGAGCCCAGGCTTTAACCCTTTGTCTGGTAGAACACAGCGTCTGATGACAGGGAGAGAGACCTCGCTCCATTAGTTAAACTAACTCATTTACACGAGAGACTGTGCATGTAGGCACTTTTTACAGCCACCTGTATTGACCCTCCCAGCTTATGTGGCTGATGGTATCTACTAATAGCTGGGCTATAAGAACTGGAAGTGATATTTGATACTGTAGTGTAACTGTAATGGGTTTCGATGTTATCACGTAATAATAATGCATTTTAATTAGGACGCACCATTTAATTCTCAAAGTCGAATATAATTAATCACACAATTGAACAATTTAGAAGCTCTATGTCATGGTAGAAAGCAGACAATGAAAAATATGATATCACAATTTAACCACTTTTACCGTGGCATACATTTTTACAGCAGATCTACAAGCTCATAACACATCACAGACACATTGTGAGGTTGTAGATCACCTATTTTCGCTATTCTTCATACAAAGAATATATTATTTGGTGAAAGTTCTCATATGATTAATTTAAATACACATATATCTATAATATTGGGGAATTAAATGTACAATATAATGCTCAGCTCAGCATTAGTGTATACTGTATACCAAGAACTAGGTTAGCTGTTTCTCTCCAAGCGCTGAAGAGGAAGAGATGTTAAGAGAGCTGTCAGCTCCTCAATTACAAGCTTATTGCTTTCTTTACTGATGACCCACACATGTATGGTGTACAACACAATTTAGTCCAAACAAGGCAAGAAAGAGTCTAATAATGGTATGGCTTCCTTTTCCAGTGGTTAGCTACTGACAGTAAGTTGCAATGTGTGTAGTTTGTGGGGTCTTGCGTGCATGTCCTAGTGTGGTGATGGTCTACAACAGTGTGTAATTTGACCAAATGGGAATAGCGACCAGTATAAATGCTTACATATAAGAAGTATTTTATTAGAACAATTTTAAGAGATTTTCCCAGAAATTCAGGCGTTCGTGGTCAGAGGTACTTCAGTTTCATGACGACATCATAAACAAAGGGCACAGACAGACATACAATACATACAGAACATAAACTACACATATGCATAGTGCATACATACTGTACATACGACACGCACAAACACACGCACACGTGCGTGCACACACAGTCACACATACACGCTGAATTCAAGCCTAGTTCAACCCAAATTCTTTTTTTGGACAGCTCTTTCTCAAGTGTGATCATCATATAGCACTGCTGAAGTCTGCCATGTGTACCTCAAGAGTCTGGCTGGTTCTGGATGCTATTCTGTCAAAATGCCAGGCCTACAGTAGTTCTATCTGACAGATATGAGCTCAACAAGACCAAGCTAACAGTGCTTCCTATAAGTGACATTATCACTTTCACAAACACATCTAATGAGCCATGCATCACATTATAGATACTGGCTTCATCTTAAGTTGCCATGACAGACATTTTTCAATACATTTTGTTTGGTGTACATACAGTACTGTGGGTCAAAAAACCCAGACATTTCTCTCCGATTATCGCAGAACAAATTCATAGGCTATTAGGCTGATAAAAAAGAAAAGAGGCAATTCCTCTCCGAGATGATATCTCTAAACAAAAGTGCGCTGTACACTTCTCAGTGACTTACAGTAGTGCTAGGAGCAGTAGGCTAAGTTATGGTTCTCAATCCATTGCATGCATGATTGACTAGCAAACTTTCCCTACCGCATGTCTAATCTGATTTAACAGTGGCTGATTAGCCTGATTGGTGGACCTGTTTGACTTCTTGTCCATTCGTTGTCTGTCTTCATATGACATGATGTGTGCTCCCTTTAGCCTGGGAGCCTTTCAGTACTAGCTGGCCTGCTGGGAACACTATGTTTTACATGAGCATGTGCTGCAACAGGGTTATAGATAGGTCAGATATGAGAAGCAATGGATGGAGAAGCTGACCTAAGTGAATCGAGTGAGGTCTTGATATAACAGAGAATAATCATTTTGTAGAAAGACAAAATAGAATCAAATGAAGCGGTTTTACAGAGAAGGGGAAACAAGCAAATGTTGGCCTACTCCTAATGATTCTGATTCTGCAGGGGTAATTTTAAACACACTGCTTCAGATGTTGGACGGATGCAAACTAGAAATTGCCAGAATGCAAAACAATCTCTACGCGAAGGATCAGTCTGTTTTGCATGGAGGATAGAGCTCTGCCTGGGAGGAGTGGGTTGGAGGAGCTCACACTCTCATACCTTTGTCTTCACGGCTTGCAGTTAATCAAAAAATCAAACCTCGGTTCGAAGTGGAGCGGTGAATTTGAGCAGCTGTACCCTATGTGAGTGAGTGAGTGAGTGTAAACTGTGCCTGTGAGTGAGTGGTGAGTGTGCCTGGCCTGCACAAAACAGCGCCCCTCCTTTAACTAGTGTGTTGTGTGTGGCCACTCAAGGTATTGCCAGGCTACGGACACGGCCAGCCACCCAGCCAGCCACCCACCCACATACCCACGGACATACCTGTCTATTGGGAGCGCTTTCACCGCTCCAAAAAGCTAGTTATCTAAGAGAGAGAATAAGAGAATTATGTCCATTAACAAATGGCAACCAATGGACCAACAAAACTAGGCCAAAGCAAGCAGGTTAATTAATATATTGTGCATGACACAAAATAAGGGATCTGTCACATCCTTGTGTGTGGAAAAACTCTTCAAAAACCCAAAGGTTGCTTATTAGGGACTCCAATGAGAGCCTATCATGCTCTAAATGCATGTGAGAAAGGGCACATGGGGGAAATCTCGCTTCTGCGAACGCCCATCATTTCAACCGGAGGGTTAGCGACTCACTCCACGGAGGTTAAGGTTAGGGTGAGGGTTAGAGTCGGGTGTCGAAAAGATGAGATGTAGTAACAGCGACACGCTCCCGGCACATGCTTGGACCTGGGCTATGAGTTCCTCTATGTCCTATGCCTCTAAGTCCTCTATGTCCTATGCCTCTAAGTCCTCTATGTCCTATGCCTCTAAGTCCTCTATGTCCTATGACTCTAAGTCCTCTATGTCCTGTGCCTAGGGAATGCCTTCCTCTGCTAGGAATCAATTAGTTTCATTTCAACACAACAGCTCTTTGAAGAAGTAATCTCACCAATAACACAACAGCAAAACACTGTGTGCAAGGGCTCCTGTAATCAAGCATGACGACAGTACCATATGCTGTATAAACAAGAAAACAAAAAACCTACAATACAACAATTACAACGTTTGTTTGACACAAAACAACATGGTTAGTGTTAGTTTTAATTTTATCGTGTGGAACATTCCATGAGGCATTCCATGCACTTGCAAATAGCACACAAACTAAGTGTAATTAAAATGCAGCATCACATTACGCATGTTCAGTAATGAATACAGTAATTAATTAAAATGCCTGTGCAATGTAATCACCATCAGGAATTAATTTTGTGTTGTTGATTGCAAATACCCTGCTTTGGTGCAATTAGAGACTAGAGAGACTGTAAAGAGACTCTACAGTGTAGAGTGTAAAACATTTCCCTTGAGTTGCTAAAGGGCTTGATATCTTTGTTGAGTGTGGCGTTGTGCACCGGAAATAGCTGTTTTAGAACGTCACAACAATGTTGTGTGGCGATGCGTTGTGAGCTTGTAGATCTGCCATTGTCAACCAAGTATACATCCGGCTTACCTGACATGCAAGCTGCAGTCAGTTTCTGCAGCATCAGTGTCATTGTCTAACATGGTTTGTTCCACCCTACATCTGGTATCTGCCAGATGCCAGAGCTGTAAAAAACCTGTATGCCTTTACAATGTCAGACTAAATATTGATGGTGTTGTTGCCAACCTGACACACCTGCACAGGTAAGTAACCACATTGCATTGGAGCCAAATGTCTCATTTAGGGCAGCAGTGGCTCAGGGGTAGTGGCCAGTAGAGCGGCCGGATGGGAACCGTGGGGATCCCAGTTCGATTCCGGGCTCCCCCAGAGTTAATGTCAAAGTGTCCTTGAGCAAGACCCCGAAACCCTAATTGCTCCCGATGTGCAGCGTGGTGCCTTGCATGGTTTCCTCCACCATCAGTGTATGAATGTGTGTGTGAATGGGTGAATGTAAAGCGCTTTGGATAAAAAGTGCTATATAAATGCACCATTTAGCTACAGTACATGCCACTTATTCATCTACAAGTCATTTAAAGAAATTCCAGAAATTGGTTTTATGTAAGTCTTGCAGAATAATGTGTGGAACCTACCACTGCAAATCTCTATCTCATTATTTCCATTTTCTATGGGCTTATATCTAACATCATCTTCTCCATGTAATGTCGAAAACAGTTGAACTGTTCAGGCAGTGGCAGTTGGATAGACAGTTCCAGAACGGCAGGCCATGAATGTGTCCATTCTATTAGCTCTGGACCAGAACACAGACAGCCACCTGCATCACACCAAGCCAGCCAAACAGGAAAAGAGACAGGAACAGAGAGTTTGCCCCAGTGCAGTATAGGATTGTGGTGAGCTTGGGCCATCTAGTGGCCACCTACAGGTAGCTGCCCTTATTTATTCCTCTTTTTTTTAAGATTTGTTTTTGGGCTTTTATGCCTTTATTGCAGGGGTCTTCAATGTTTTCAGCCCAAGGACCCCTTAGTTGAGAGAGAGATGAAGCAGAGACCCACACAACCTTTTCATAGATTCCATATAGTTTCATCATTTGACAGCACTCATCAGTGTATTTTGGATTCATGTAAATTTGTGTCTTCAGATATTAAACCACTTGAACCGTCAATACTTAATAAACTTGACCTTTCACTCTGTAATTAGTCTGCTCTTTTTCCCCTCTACACCAAAGCTCTTTCTATCACTCAAAGATTTTGAGGACCCCCTGTAGTAACTCTGAGGACCCCCTAGGGGTCCCGGACCACCTGTTGAAGACCCCTGCTTTATTGGACAGGACAGTAGACTGACAGGAAATGGGGGGAGAGATGGGGAGCGACACGCTGCAAAGGTCGTCTGGATCGGGAATCGAAACGGCAACGCCGCCAGGCATCCATGCCTATGTGGCAATGCCTAAATGGTATGCGCCTGGACCAGTAGGCCAGCGGGCGCCCCCAGCACCCCATATTTTTACACAGCAAGATGAAGAACCTTGCTTTTCTTTAAAGAACTCTTTCAGAAACTCAACTAGAAATCTCTGAAGCCAGTTATAGGCAAACAGTATGGAATACTTAAAACTGTTTGTTGCAAGGAGTTGCGACTAGTTGCATTGGTGCGGTTTGGCCTTAATATGTACAGTAATTGTAACACATCCACTTGAATGAAATCAAAACCTTTCTACAGTAGATATAACATGTAATGGGTCTCTTACCTGTGAGGCTACGAGGACGTGCTTCTGCCAGGTCTGAGATGGCACCCATAGTGACCGTCTTTTTCATGCGTGAGCTGGCTGATGTGCCCAGGGAGGGCTTGGTCAACGCATCATCACTGCTGGCTCGCTTCAGCTATAAAACCATCATAAGAAAGGATGTGCTGTTATTGTATACCTTAGCAGCAAGATTAGCACAGAATTGCTATTTTAAAACCAATGTGGCAAGGATGCACCACAGTTTGGCATGGTTAACTGTTGAGGCTAAGTTAACATCTAGCATTATAACATTTTCTAGAAATGTAATTATTCAGGGGAAGCCAGATTTCTTTAGAGATCAATTATTTAATGCAGGTCTAAAACAGTTATCAAACTAGACAGGTAAGCTTAGGGTATTTGGGACTTCCAAAACCAAATTCAGAAATACTAAAAAAAAACTGTTATTTATAGTCACCCAACAATGGAACTCATTACCTGGAAATATGAAACGAATCAAAAGTAAGTACTTAAAAGATCTATTAAACAAATATTAATGCATCCACGCGTGCCAAGCATTACTTGTGCATCACGATAAAGAACTTGAGCTGCCGACATTACAATTTTCTCACAGCATATTTATTTACAGATACAGCATGCCACATCATTTATATATCTTTTTAGTGTAAAAATAAGTTGACGTTATTGAACTGTAGAGTTATCCATGTGGTGGTGTGCTGGTTATGTGTAGGGATGTCAAAAATTGACCTTTATCAAAATCGATTATTCTATAGCAATAATCGATTATTAATCGATAATTAATTATTTTTCTTTAATAAAAAAAAAAAAACGTTTTTCTTTCTTCTGTTTTTCGTTTTTTTACTGGATTTCAATGCACATTTACATAATGTACAATATGGCTCTTCAGGTAATTGGTAGCCTAACTACTACTCTTCATCATCGCTCTCAATGAGGAGGCCTGCCTCGGTTGAAAATCCAAACGGGAGAATCAGCGTCGTGAATCAGCGTCTTGTGATCAGCGTGGGTGGGGGTTTCCCAGAACTCATGTGTGTTTCCAAGTACACCAGCGCCGCCGCCGTACCGTACCGCACATCGTGTCGCGGTAAAATGCGGTAAAATGCGATCGTATCGATCTCACTATGAAACACCAGTAGCAGGCATGTTATGTTGTGTTTGATTACTAGTTCGTAGTGCTCCTATTCTGACTGTTTCTTTGGTTAGCAAGTAGCACTAGCAAGCAACAGGTTAGCCACTAGCCAGCCAGGCACACATAACAACACTATGTCATGTGTTGGTCGGTGAACCAATCGCTGAACAGTGCCTCATTTTGGCAACGCCCATCCCTGCAAAGGCTGTGGGCGGAACTGACTTCAGACTGAATAATGAAGTGAAACGAAATGTCAATTCAGGCTGAGTGTCAGGCTACTGTTCACCTAATCTCTCAAGAACAGATTCTGTGACGCTTACAATACAGAGGGCGCTGTTTTCCCCTTTTCTTTGATGATGGCTACCAAACAATCAAGCCTGAATCAATCACACCTGTGTCTGAGACAGAGGGGGAGGGGAGTGTGCTCCTTCATTCTACACAGTTTACAGTTAGTGCTGGTGTGAATAATAAATCAATGGCCATTTACTATTATCATTAATACTATTATTAGCCTATATTTTGGTTGAAACTAACTAAGCCAAAAAATTGTATTAAAAAAATAAATAATAATAATCGATCGATTAATCGAAAATCGATTAATCGTTGACATCCCTAGTTATGTGTAGTGACAATTTTACCTTACTGAGGCGAAGATCTGAGGCCAGTGTGCTGGATGATCTGGAGGTCTTCATGGCTGTGGAGGTGGAGGAGGGGGCAAAGGCGGCTGGCTTTGCCCGCTCCTGGTGTCCTGGCTTGGGCAGGCCCACCTTGGTGGTGCCCGCTTTCAACATGACTGTTGACCTGCACCTGCAAAAAAACACAGCAGGGAGTGAGGTGGAAAGGTATGAATATCACACATGGTACAATCAATACTCCAGAATGTACAACTATAGGTTGTACTTATTGGAGCATCACAGCAGGGTGGATCAATAGCTTTGGCTGACAAATAAAATGCTCATATCGTCATATGTGCAGATGGTAAATGAGAACAATTCTCCAGTCCTTTCATAGAGAAGAGAACACAGTTTGGTATAATAATAGTACCAATGGTTTATGGCCACTTCAAAAGAATGAATTAGCCTGTAGTTATGCCCCTCCCCTAAAAGCTTTTGTCCAATGCTAGCTTAGCAACCGGCAGCTTGCCAAGGCTGTTGCCAAGGCAAACCTTGGCAAGCAGGAAGTTATTCTAAGCTAGCATTGGACAAAAGCTTTTTGGGAGGGGCATAGCTACTGGCTAATTAGCCAACAGTAGAGCACAGAGAAGACCAGTACCGTTAGGCCACTTCCTGTTGGAGGGAGGAGTGAGTGAAGAAAAGAAAGCCTAACCACAACCTCCTCACATCCACAAGCAGGGTCACCCAACTGCTGTGCACCTACAGCGGCGAGGGTGGTCCCTGGAGCTCTGGTGGTTCCAGGGACCCCCAGGGCAGGCTTCCCCTGCCCCTGCCTTGTACCGTAGGTCAGGTCCAGGTTGAGGCACTTCCTCCATCACGGAGGTATAGAGGCCGGTACAGTATACTGCTGAGCTCCCCTGAAGTCATTTTAACAAAAAGGGTACAATAATGCTATTGTTCCAAGACAAGAGGCGATCAAGAATTAAATCTAATCACCCACGCTGGCACAAACATGTCGGTCTAAAAGTGTATTGATACCTGCCAACCAGCGCTGCCCTGGGGGAAAAAGACGGTACACACATTAACTGGTAACAGTTTCTTCAATATTATATAAAGTAAAAAGGTCACTTGTCCTTCTGTCTGTTAGAAAAGTACTGTATTTTAAGGCCCTATAGTAAAATGTAGTGCAAGCGATATTTTTTGGTTAAATAAATGTTTTTTTTATTTTTTTTGTTTTGTTAAAGAAGACTTGGTGATTTTATAGTAAGCATTTACAGTACTATTCATAATATAAAGCCATATAACACTTTTGTTTTAATGATAGGCAATTTCTGTCATCGTTTAATTTTAGATGGTGGTCAGCCACAAACTCACTACTCACAACTGACCAATAAAAAAAAGATACCAGTTCTGTTCAGAATTTGCTATCTCACGTCTTTCCACAAAAATATTAGAAAACGCTCAAGAGTGGGCTCGATAAAAGCCCGGATCAATAAGCAAGATCAATAAGGTGCTCATTATGAATAATAATGAACAAGCTCCATCTCTAGTCATAAATGGTACTCAGCGTTGTACAGTGATCAGCTTTGCCAACTAGCATTCACTTGGCAGTGAGTAGCCAAAAAGGAAGGTCAAAGTACGATGCGTAAGGGCACTTAAGAAAGAAGAGGCATTAATACAGTGGTAAATGATCTGCAGCTCTGAGGATATTATCTCATTGATTTTAAGGGAGGAACTTGGAAGTGATGCATGATGGGGTAACCTGATCCTTCGCTTTTGAGGGCTTTGTGAGCTAATAGGGAGTCCCTATCCGTCTGCCTTCTCCCTCGGGAGTAAAAAAGATTTAACTGTAGGGCTGAGCTTGGCAAGATTTCATTCTGCTTCCGTCCACTATTGCAATTATTGGTTTGAGATTTTTTATGTGTGGGATTCCTGCATCACCATACCGTGGTACTCTCCATCCCAGTGCTAGTTCATATAAAAGCTACGGAGAACTATTCACAGAATAAGAAGAGGCAATGTAAAAAACTACAGCTGCGGGACATGGCAATGAAGGACCTCAACCGTAAATCAAGCAACTCTAAGAGCCTGAAGTGGATCCAGGTCAGCCACATATTCCCAACAGAGGGTTTGCGGTGCCTGATAAGGCTTCGCAGTTCGCACTAGAGTATAATTAGAGAGAAACCTTGCAGGTCCTAACAGACTGATTTGGAACACACTGTATGTGCTGTTTCTGTCTGTATTTACTGTTTGTATAGCACCTCTGGCATTATCATATGACACCAAGCCCCTTTCATGGCAAGGTCTTGTGAGTTAGGGTCAGGAATAAGATCCTGTGATTATCATCACTTCTCCCAAATCTTTGACTTTCCCAGATCCAACACTTTGGTTCCAATATCATTTGACATACAGTACTCACAGCGCCACTTATCAAGGCACACACTTGCTCCAGCAATGGTGAACTTGTAGGCGTGATGAGGAAGTGAGGATACTCTGTGACATGGGAGTTAATTGAGGAACTAAATGTCCTGTGAATATGTTCCACACATTTGCACAACCATCTCTGACTTGAAGTGAGAAGAAGAAGGAAAAGTCAATCGAGCCCAGAGTACAGCGTCACTAACCTACTTTGTTTTCAGCATCTTTGTACCACTGCAAAGGATCTTTTAACAGCAACTCCTCGTTCCTCTGCAGAGAAACAGTACTATAAGAGCAGTTTCTCTGGAGTCAGAACGCTGTCCCACTTACTATCAAGCGGCCTAATTACAAACCCAAATGTCTTTTGAGAGACAGAAGGCTGACTGCATTTTCAACATGAGCCAGCCAATGGGAGAGAAGAGAGTATAGTAAATCAGACACTGTGGAAAGGTGATCCCGATGACAAAGATACTGTAAGCAACATTTAAACGTCTTTTACACGGCTGAATCTCACAGAGTTTTAACAAAGCAAAGTACATGTCGGATTAAATCTGGGTCCCACTCCCAGTAAAAAGCAAGCTCAGTCTGCATAACCTAAATATGGAATTTGCTAGGAAACTTAGCAAATTAGAAAGCTGAATATAATTTGTAGCCACCACAACCCTAACTATTGGGTTGCGCTGTGCCTTAATTACATTGCTTTTTTTTCTGAAGCAGGGATGTGAACACGACCACTACTGTACAGTAATGGGAGATAGAGCTGTGGAGAAACTTCTCACAGAATCTCTGGTCTTTAGCTGCTGGGAGTAGATAACAAGGAGGAGGGACTATAGATCAACTGACATGCTTATCAGTTAAGCCGTCGATGAGACAGTCTCTCAAACATAACCTAATTGTTTGTGTGCAAACCCTGAAGCAGGCGAGGCTGAGTTTCACTGACACAAATTCCATCCACCAATCCTGTAAGTAAATTCAAATCAAGAGCAGGCACACCATTAGTCTTCAGAGTCTCACAAACAAACAAAAAATGTATGGCATTTTCCACACATCTTTCCATTTGTGGCAGCTCAAAACAATATCCATCAGTCTTGCACAAATACAGTTCCCACACTGATACACTGGCGTGTTAACAGTGTTTGCCAAAATATGCTCTCTCCGCCTTCAACTGGTAGTTTTGGAGAAAAAAAAACGAAACAAACCACTACACTACAACTCATCCAAGGAAATGTCAAATTAACTAAATGCATGTGATTTACAGTACCTACATTTTCTTCAAAGAGCACAACCAGAAAGAACACACCCAATATTGTTTAAAAAAGTGATTTTATCAAAATAAAAGTCTACAGTAGTTGTAGTGCTGCACCCTGCACTAAATCCAAAACACTGACCGACTTAGAAACAAAACCCCAGAATTAATTGCCCCTTTCCCAACCATCACTACTAGAAAATAATTACAAAGGAACACAACGTTGTTTACTCTTCTTCTACTGCTCAAAACCAACAACTCAAGGAGATATTGGCATACTCTATACTTTACTAACCCTAATCTATCAAAAAAAAGAAAAAATCTTAGTTTAGTTTCAATCTTAGTTTATTTCATTAAGCGTCCCGCAAAGCTTGGCCAATGAGCCAAGTGTGGGACATACTGTACGTACAAACGTACGTACATACATACATACATACAGACAAAGCCAGATGTAGGAGCAGTTAGCACCGCTCAAAAATCCCCCTCCATACCAATGCCTGGCCTCAACTTATCAATAGCCCATATTTAGTAAAATATATGTATGGTATATATTGGGGAGCAGCTTAAGACCCATCTCTTTTCTTTGAGCATAAGGAAGGCCCATCACTTCTGCTAACATGTGACTTCCTTCCAGAAAGTCCCCAAACATTAGAGATGATGGGATGACAGGTTAATCTTTCCTCTGCTGCACACAATTATGCCAGAAGCCTAAACAACATTAAATGTTTAGGCCTCTTGCGTATTTGCAAACTTTGCAGACACAATTTGTTTCAAGGGTCTTCGTACAGGCAGTCACTAATTTAATTCTGTTCTATCCGTAGTGATCACATCAAATGGACAAGAGATGTCAAAGCCCATGTTACATCATGAGATTATTTTCTTTTTAAACCCATTCCATTAAAATGTCAATGTACATGGGGCGCCTGCTGGCCTGGTGGTCAAGGCGCATACCACATATTAGGCTATGATGCCTGCTGGCGTCGCCAGTTCGATTCCTGTTCCGGAACACCTTTGCCGCATGTCATTCCCCGTCTCTCTCCCTGTTTCCTGTCAGTCTACTATCCTATCAAATAAAGGCATAAAAAAGCACAAAAAAAATAAAAAAAAATCAAATAATAATCAATGTACAGTATATCTGCTAAAATCAGGCACGCTCATCAAAGAATAATGCCTGATCTGTACTTGGTTGTGCAAATCAGGCATTGCACACCAAAAACAGCAGATCTAGAAGCTGATGACAGTTGAATGGCAATTTTTTTTTAATAAGGCACAACTGAGGAATATTGAAACCAGGACAACACTTAACTCATTGAGTGCCTATCCCGAATTAGTTCGGGATATATTATCGCATACCAGAGTGCCTATCCCGAACATGTTCGGGATATTAAAAAAAAAAAAAAAAAATCTTTTTTGAAAAAAAATTTTTTGAATTTTTTTTTTTGGACCCCATCAAATCTAGTGAACATGATTTCAATCGCGATTTTGCATGTTCCACCCCCATACAACCCCATCTAACATACAGGGCAGCCATGTTTGTTTACATAACATGTAAAACATAATGGCGATTATCTCAAGAATGCCTGAACGGATTTCCAATCGGATTTTTTTGTTTGAAAGCTGTGAACAAACTGCACAAATCCACTCCAATGCAATCCAGGATTGCATTGGATTTTTTAGAGCTCATTCTTCTCTGTTTTTTTCCCATGCATGAGGTGTGCAAGGTTTAATCATGGCTAAGTTGACGAAAATAAGGCTTCTAAAATGCTTGGTAGCCAATAGCTAACTTCAAGCTAACTTCATCCTCTTCCTGTACATGCACAAAGGAAAGTGTTCAGGCAAGTCATGGCTGCAGGGCTTCTGCATATACCAGCATATCTCTATGGGATTTTCTATGGCCACTGGGCGCCCTCTAGTGGTGAAAGGGGTGGCACTCAAAGAGTTAATTGACATCACGATTTTACAATATCTAAAATCCCAGGCAAAAGCTAGTCTCTTTATCACAATATCAATGTAATATTGATATATTGCCACTGGTTTCTGTCCACCAGGGTCAATCCTGACAGGAGGCTGGACACAGGATGCTGGGCTGAGTATCACTGCTTCATCACATCCTCTCTTCCTAATGTTCCTATATCTGCAGTGGTTTCCCATAGCAGGGCTCACAGGACCAAATAGGTTTAAACAGGCTAGCTCCAATCACAAACTAATGGTCAGCTACAACAGGAAATACCTTTAAATAAATATGCTACAGTCTTTAAAGCCACAGCACCATGTGGACCACTTTTGGAAGCAGACAGAGATGTCAAAAAGACAAATAAAACATCAGCGGTCATTAATAATGTTCCTGTTGAGTCATTAGTTAAACTAGTCAGTCAGCTTTCCATTCTCAAACTTTCCTATTCCTAACCGAGCACTGAGCAGTGTCATACTGTAAGTTATATGGCAAAGCCACAAAGTCCTCCAGTGTCCCTCCGGAAAGAAAATAAGGTGGGACCGGTAGATCAAGCAACCCACTGATATCATCTGAGAATTCAGGCAATTAAAGAGAGAGAGAGAGAGCGCGGGAAGAGAGACAGTCAGACACACAGAAAAGAAATACTCACAGTAGTAGTGTGTTGGTAGTGGATGATGTCCTAGACTAGAGCCTGCCCCCTGCCTGGAGTGACCTGGACTAACAGAGCTAGACTAGAGAAAAGCAGCCATCCTGAGTGGAGCTCCAGTCACACCGGCTGAGGAGAGAGAAGTGTCCGGAGCAGCAGCTCCATGCAGCAACCAGGACATGGAAGTATACTGCAGGACTGCCAGACGCTGTACCCTCTCTCTCCCTCTCTCTCTCTCTCTCTCTTTTTCTCTCTCTCTCTCTCTCTCTAATACTCTCTCTCCCCCCATCTCAGACGCTCTCAGACAGGGAGAGTGGGACAGAGTCTAGCCATGGGCAGGTTTTTCCGTCTTGCTCACTCACTACTTTTTCCTTCACCTTTTCTCCCTTGTGAAGATCACTAGGGCTGTCATGATAATGACATTTTTCATGACGATTAATTGTCACTCAAATAATTGCGATTAACGATTTAATTGTGTTTTTGTAGTTGACAATTACATTCTGTTTGGCTTGTAGGCTTTGAAGTTGCACATGGCAGATATGACACATAACCCAAATATACAAAGAAATGACTGAGATATTTGACCTAACTTTATACTTAAAAAAGAACATTGATTGTGGACATAGCCGATCTACAAGCTCACAACGCATCACATTGTGACACGTTGTGAGCTTGTAGATCTGCTATTTCCACTATTTTTGAAAATGTTATATATATGAACCTTTTCCAACCTGGAAATGATTATAATGATTATGACAAAATAATTGCGAATATGTCAAATAATTGCGATTAGAGGATTATGTCATAATTGTAACAGGCCTAAAGATCAAGGAGAGAAGGGTGGTCACGTGTGACGTTGAGGCCACTGGGCTATCCGCGGGGACCAAATAAGGATAATCCCTTTTTATTGTAATTTATGAGCGTGTTTATAAGTACATAGCATTTTGCTGTGCTTTGTGAATTCCCTCATTAGGACAGTGGGGCTTGCCTTGGAAAGTGCATGCCAGTGGTTTATGCACAAGACACAATTGCTCCATTGTAGCATCCAGGGCTGTGTACAGTACACGTGTAGTAACGAACACATCAGACAGTGTGCAGGAACAACTTGCTCCTTCAGAATTATGTGTGTGTGCATCACATGTCAGTACTGATACCTTCAATTAACTGCTTAGATTTAGAAAATAAAGTCTGACTTGGGATGCCACCACAGCATGCACTCCTTGTTCCCAAGTGTGCAGTGGGTCGTTGTGAAGTCAAAACTGCAGCTTGTTAGCTAACACTGACAAAGTCTGTCTTTGTCTCTAAAAACACACTTCGTTCAATACCGTGAGGGTGGAACGTTTGTGGAGAGGGGCCTGCATTTTATGTGCTTCCCAGCCGTTTGAATTTGGATCCCACGTTGTGCGGCATGCCAAGGCCATAGAGTGTGTGTGGGTAGAGGCACGGCTTCACTGGGACTGGGATGAAACAAGCTCCCAGTTTGTGGTGGGTGGTAAATGGGGAAACTCAGGCAGACCACACCCCTACACCGCCACAAAAGCTGCTTTCCAAAAGGGCACTGCAACGAGGCTGAGAAAAAGGCTGCTTCTGAATACTTTTTAAACACCACATCCTGTTTGACACCCTGCACAGATTCAGCATGTGATTACGCATGCCTGCCTACTTTCGACTGCACCAGTCAAGAAGCCCTGACACGGGCAACAACAAGCTTAAATGAATTCAGTCTATTCAAAAGCTGTATAAATGCAGCAGCATTCTTTTAATTCTTCACTGCTAAGAGCTCCAATGTGCGCCCGCTGGTATAGTGTTGATTAGTAATGAACATTGCGCAATGAAGAGACCATCAACAACCATAATAACCAGCAGTTAGTGGTCACAATGGAGCTACAGCATCGTTACGTATAGTGATAGACATGTATGGAGAAGATTCCAGGAATTTGAGAACTAACAGCTATATTTTCGTCCATGCCTTAACCTTATTCCTAAACTTCTTTGCCTTTTTTTTACTATTTTGAAAAAACATTTTAAAATACTCCAAATAGCCGACCTACATCGACACGTGAGCTTGTATATCAGCTATTTGAAATATTCAAGTTTGTTTTTATAATAGTAAAAAATTGCAAAAAGGTTTAGGGATAAGGGGTAAGGCATGGAACAAAAATAGAGCCCCATATGTCCTGGTTCCGCTCTTATGATCCGATGCACGACTAAAATTAGATCCTATGCTATGAGAAGGTACAGAGGGAGAAAGGAAATAGCAGGAGCATGCGGCTATTAGTCACATGTTAATAAATTATAATGTTGCGTACTGTAGATCAGTGTGTCGGCTGGCTGGGTGAGGCAGGGTGTTGATCTGTAGAGCCACCTGCCAGTGCGTGTGGATATGTGATATTTAGTGGCCACTGCCAGCCTCACAGAGCTGGCCACTCAATATCACACTCCTCTCGAGTCCTCTGAGAGAAATATGAGACGTGATGGCCGCCACACTGGAACTGTAGAACACAGGTACTCTACACCAGCGGTTCTCAGACAACAACCCCTAAATCAATATGTATTTAGCTGCGGAACCCCAATTTTAAATTATTTATTGGCAGGGGATCTACAGATAAGATAAAGTTAAAACATTGTATTCAAACATTTTTCACAGTTTCTTTTTTTCTTTTTGCAGATCTACAGATTGCAGATTTCTTTGCCGATATACAACTTCACACTTCACAGATCATCGTTTTTTAAATAGCTGAATACACAGGTTCGACTTTTTCATGGGGACCACTTGGAAGGACCCCTGAGGGTCCCCGGAACCCACTTTGAGAACCACTGCTCTAGACCAGAGTCCCAAACTATTTAGAAGTTAGACGTTTGCCCGGGACCCAAACTAGTGAAAATAGCAGATCAGATCTACAACTAAGCTTGCAATGCGTCACTGTAGAAATGTTTTGAAATATATAATATTAATATAAAACTGAAAAAAATTAAGGGACCCATAAAGGTTGGTCAACAGTGGTCTAGACTCTAGATCTCTGGACACTCCCTCTCTCTCTCTCTTTTCCTTACTCTCTCTTCCTCTCTCATACAGGAACAAACACTGAGGCAGACTCACCACACTTGGACAATATATATCTCCACTGCACAGGATGTAAAAACAAACGTGAAACACACCAGGGTGATGACTCAACTGTGTGTGGCTGAGCATACAGCTTTTTCCATATCCTTGAATAACATAGGCCATCCAGGAGCTGGAAGAGGCTGTCTTTATATTGGCCAAGGCCTTCAGTAGATGATCTATTATAATAAAGAAACAAATGAAAGCAAAGCAAAGAAAGAAAGAAAGAAAGAAAGAAAGAAAGAAAGAACTAAGAAAGAAAGAAAGAAAGAAACCCAAAACACTTAGGGCAGTCAAAATGATTTTGAAATTAACAGGCAAAAGAACAACAGTTTATTTCAATTTAGTTTTTTGTGGGATAAATCTTTGCGAAGATTAAAGGACAACTTTGTTTTTTTACAACAAGGGTTCATATTTTAGATTGTACTTAGAGAAAAGAAAAAGTGAGTGTTAAAATGTTTTCATTTGCTTCGTTCTATTGTTTTATCGCGTTTACCCTGCTAAAATGTGGGGCATGCGTACGCATGGGGGCATGCGTACAAGTGGCTAAATATGTCTTTTTAGACACAATAAGCCAGCAGTTTCTTTACTGCTATTTACAGTAACACTTGTAGCCCCCATAAGTCACATCCAACCATGAAAGGTTGTGTTGTATCTTGGGAATGGGCTTATTCTGTGTAAAATTACATATTTGGCCACTTGTACGCATGCCCCCAACCACTGAAATAAGAATCTCTAAAACAATAGAAAGAAGTAAATTAAATCATTTTAACACTTATCTTTTATATTCTTTAATTACTATCTAAAATATGAACCCTTGTTGTAAAAAACTAAAGTTGTCCTTTAAGCTGCACAGATTTGGGTTGACTTTATCGATTCAATATGGAACACGAGTTTGAATGAAATACAATACAGCAGCAGGATCAAGGGATCAACCATGCCACATTTTAAATGCACACTGTGGAAGCAAATTACCAAAAGTGCAAGCCAAGCATGATTCTGACTAATTAGTTGTGCAAAAATAAAAATAACCATTGTGTTTTTCTCCCTTCGACAAAACCATTGTGTAATTAACCAAACAAAGGTCTGAGTTTAATAAACTTTATCCATGCCTTTGTTACTGAGCACCAAGACAGGCATCTCTGCTTATTTTCCAAAAAAGTCCATCTGTCCTCTTTTTTCTTTTTTTACTTTTCCCAAATTTAAGCTGTTAATTAGCAATTTTGGCAGTCTATCTGTAGTTGTGGTTTCTCTCCGTTTAACCTGGGTGGATAGCAATGCTGGAATGGACACATTTTCAATATAGAATCAAACTGATTCATGCCCATCTCGAAGCACTCTAGCAAGTGCAAGATGATTTCAAGCTAGACAGAGAAGTCAGACACATTTTTACTTAAAGGGATTTGTTCCCCCTGGCATCACAGGGATCTCTCTAACAGGGCATCATTAATATTGATGACATCAGGGAACTCCATACATGGGCATAAAAGGGATTATGTTAGTGTGACATCACAGTGAAGCCAGAGCGTGATGTCAGAGCGGCAAACCCATTCGGGTAGAGTGGTTCCCCTGACATCACAGTGACATCAGAGCATGATGACATCATGATGACACATTTTATGGTCTATGGGTTTGCCCATAGACCGTATACACGTCTACACAGAGACAAGCTGTGACGTTTCTCATGGTAAACTGCGACCTTCGGTCGCAATAACTATGTCACTTGATGAAAATAACCGAAAAGTTATTTTTGCATTACAACAATTACAAAAATTAATTAGATATTGCACAGGTGGTGCAGTGGTTAAGTGCTTGTGTGAGGTTTGTGGGTTCGAATCCACGTGGTGCATCCGACTTCGTCGAGCGTCTGTGCGAACACATTCGCACAGACGGGAGGTTGATACTGCACACACTCCTACGGACTGGGGGCGGCACCTGTCAGCGAGGAGTGTTGGGCGGGAGGAGTAGGACGAAGGCTCTACATTCTCCCATTGGGGGCTCCTCACTGGAAGGTGAGTCAGTAGGATACAACAGCAGTGAGCCGACAACACATGAATGAGTGTGGGGAGGAATCAATTGGCACAATGATGAAAAAGGGGTAAAAAGCTAAATAAATAATTTGATTTAGGTTAGAGCCAGCCATGGTCCAGGGGGAATCAGATCCCCATACAGAAATACATTTATCGTGACTTTACTGTACATGTACAAAGAAATACGATATCAAGGCCTGTGAAGGACATTGCGATATCACCAGAGCCTCTGTTTCACCTAAATGGTGTTAAGTGTTAAGCTGGTGTTAAGTGTTTAGCTGCTGATGTTGCATTGCCATAACAGTTGCTGAACATCTGAGCCACATCTGCGTCCTCCACTCATCCAGTGAGTGGGACTAGAACAGACCGCTGTTGTTGTATGCTCTTTCACTGTGTGTTTAACCTCCATTTCACTCTCAAGAAAAGAAAACCGCAGCCTTTATTGGAATTAATGAACAACATAAACTGAGTTTAGGGCTACGTGTCAGCTGTTAAGTGTAAAATATGTTTTGTTATGTGCTCAAGTACATCTACACATGCATTTTATATGTCAGAGTAACCACGTCGGCAGCTCTCAAGCATCTGTGCAGCACCTGGGTTTAGGGAAGTGATGTCTGCAAAGCCATTAACTGGACTAAAGTGAAACAGGAAGTGTCTAGATCAGGCTGTGTTCCACGCTGAGAGACTGTCTCTGCTCTCCCTCTGGGTTCCCTTTTCCTCTGGGGGATCTGAAACCATGCATTCAACCCCCATCCCCAATACATCAGTACGCTTGCAGCATTAAGGGCTGCTTACATTTCCAAAGAGTCACACAGGAAGTCTGAGGCTTCTTTGCAGTCAGAACATACTGTATTTGAATGGCATAGAGCGAGCACAGCCTTGATTCAATGTGCATTGCACTGTAATAATGACCATCCATCCAGCGACCAATAGTCTTTAAAAAGGTATTTTGCTAATATGAAAGATTTTTTTTTGTTCCTGTGGTTTTATCTTTCATTGCCTATGATTCAATCAATTCTTTGGCATTCAAAGTATGAGAATTTTGAATCAGTAAGCTATTTGAAAAAGACAGCAAGAAAGAGTGAACCCAAATAGATAGTGCTGGCATGGATAGAACCTGTCCAGTGGAGCACCACACTGAATCAACATTAGGAAGAACAGCCTGTAGGTAATCAGCATCTATAAGCATTAAAGAGATCAGAGGAAAACTGAACAAGCTAAAAAATAAAAGTGCTGCGTCTGCAATTTCCTGAGTAAGATCTGGCTGAAAAATCAATGCGTGTTGGGATGATGATTAAGCCCATGTGACGGTATCACAGAGGTTCTCAGAAATATATGTTCCCTGCAAATGAGAAATGCAGTCATGTTCTAAGTTTCACCATGGGAAGCAGGCTCATTAAAACATAATAGTACTCGTTATTTGTGGGAGCACACCAGTAGTGGGCTGATGGCAACATTTAAAGAATGAAAAAAAAATGATGATCTACCTGATCATCATGTTTTTTTATATATATACTAGGACGACGATCTTTTCCAAAAAAGTGTACAGAAAGTGTTAAAATTATGTTTTTATGGTGACCCAGCTGAAGTGAGCCACACCCACAGTGTTGGGTATAATGGTAAAAGTGGAGGGGTTGATTTTATGATGCCATTAACTCAGTGTTTTTCAATTGGGCCTTTTGACTGAGAGGCTTTCAGCTTTCAGAAAGTAACCAAAAATACATTACAGAAATAAATTACAGAATCCTGTAAAAAAGAAACATGCCCGCAAAAATGCAAATGCAATCCAAAATCACAGAAATACACCGATATTGTTGCAGAGTCAGCAGTATAAACAGTATAGCAAGCGCACCCTACAGTGTTGCTGCTGAACAGAATACACCGGTGATAACAGTCTCTGTGCAGACTGTCAAAAATGTTCTCTTGACTAAGCAGAATGGCCATCGTGTGCCTCGTTGTAAATCTTCATGGCTCGAAATATCACTATCACCATCTGGAGTGGACCAATAGGGAGAATGCCTATGCTAATGTACTTTTACCGGTGTCACCACACGAGCTCTCACAGCAGAACCATTATCTCTCACGATCTCTCCTGAATTTACTGTGTTGGAGGTGAGATGGCTTTGGCCCTTCATGTGCAGTATATTTAATGCAGCTGGGCTCCCCAAGGGCCCGCATTTCCTGTTCTGAAAATGTCAAAGTTCTCCTCCGATAAACAAGCCGCTCAAAGCCGTATCTCAGAGATGCCTGCTGCTGCCTCCTTCTCATCCCCTGCTATGCTCCTTGTACACTGAGTGGGAGGATTCCATAGAAACACTACCATAGTTATCGGTGGGAGAAAATAAATGCACTTCTGAACAGAGTAAAGGAATTCCACCCTGCAATATCACGGTCCAAGTCCACTAGACACACACTGTTGAGCAGCATTAAGCCTCATCTATAGGGATGTTCTCTACTCTGTACTGGATTAATAGCCTACAGTACATCAGGGGTCTTCAACATTTTCAGGCCAAGGAGGACCCCTTAGTTGAGAGAGATGAAGCAGGGACCCCCACAACCCATAGATACTATATAGTGTCATTGTTTGACAGCCCAATCATCAGTGTATTTTGGATTCATGTCAATTTGTGTTTTCAGATATTTAACCACTTGAACCGTCAATACTTAATAAACTTGACCTTTCACTCTGTACCTCTTTTCGCTCTGAACCTCTTTGTCGAAAATAGCCAATCTACAAGCTCACAGGTTCTCAGAATATGGACGCTAGGGTTCAAGTGGTTAATATAAAAAAGAAGAAAAAAGTTTCAAATACTCAAAGATTTGGAGGACTCTGAGGACCCCCTAGAAGGCTGGGGCTAGTCCCGTTTGGTCGGTGTAGCGATAGGGCGGTGTAGCGATAACCTTTCCAACAGACTGTAAGCGATCTTCATCCCATTCATGCGTTTATCGTGCGCTTGCCCAGGCCTTACGGCCTGGGCATAAATATAACGATTACATTCACCACGGCTTCGTAACTCTGGCCCGCTCTTCGCGGGCACTTGCGCCTGCGGCGCTCGGGCGCGAAGAGCAGGACCAAGGTCCGCTGGCCTTCGCGCCGCTTGCAATGTCGTGGACAATAACTGTGACATACAACCATTGTATTGCTCGTCATCAGTACGGTAGGAGAGCCCGTTCGTACATTTGCCCCTGTTAAGCCCTTTGCACACAGGACAGTTGCGTTTTTTTCGTTTGCGGCATGAATAAAACGCATTGGATTTGGTGTGCAAGGCTGTGCGGAATCGGTGCTGCGGAGCCAAAAAGGAGTCATAAAAGGAGTGATGAGTTTTTTACCGCATGCGACAAGACGCACGAATCGAACTGGGTTCGATCGAGAAAAAAAAAACGCACGGCGGCAGCCACTCGTCGCACGGCTAATTCGGAGCCGGTGTGCATGAGGTCGTAGAGAATCAATGTTTTCTTTTCAAAAAATTATATTATCCGTTTTATCCGTGCGGTTAAACGCGCCTGTGTGCAAAGGGCTTTAGTCCACTTCGCCGTCACTACACCGCCCTATCGCTACACCGGCCAAACGGGATTTTCCCGAAGGCTGAAGGCTATTTAATGGACACTGTCTGTTGTTGTTTTTTCTATATCATTCATACCAGGAGAGGCAAAAAGACAAATGACACAAGGGTCAACGCTCATTCTGTCATCATCTAAAAACTTGATGTCTTATTCATTCACTACTCTTTTTGCTTTGAATTCCTCTCACAACACAGGGAGAATGTTATTGTTTTTGGATTATATTGCAGGCAGCGAGAGAACCAGACATAGTGTCAAGACCGTATCTCTGCTATTGCTCCGACTAAATGACTCGGCTGACCCATTTATAGAAACGGCAGCATTCCTTGCAGTTAGTGAGTCAGGACTACGATTCTTCACAAGTATGAGATGAGGCCCGCTTCCTGGACATTCTTGAAGTAAAAACAGCCGAGGAAGAGGCCTGGCGTTACCTTTCTTCACAGTAAAATGAACTTATACGACGACGTAGTAAAGTGCCGTGCAATTGCCAGGATTTGCTCCACTGGAATTTGATACATCCATCATGATGGGATGAATGGAGAAGAAACCCCATTTGCCAAATGTTAGATTCCAACCTCCTTGTCTGAGCCTACTGTCTCCCCTATCAGGAAAACAGAGGTGCCAATGCAATCTCAAACAGACCGACCCACAACAGAGTATTTTAAGCCAGTGCTTCAGCAAATTATGTGACTCTGGCAGTATGCATACCAGGTCAGGCCTTTTGGGGAATAGCCTACTACAGCGATTCCCAACCTGTGGGCCTGGGCCCATTTGTGGTCTGTGAGAATATTGCAAGTGGGCCCCCAAATAATTGGAAAAACACTAAGATTAAAAAGTCATGTCAAGTCATTATAGGCTCACAACGTCTCAAATCGTGACACGTTGTGAGCTTGTGGATTGGCTAATTTATTTAAATTATACATAGCCTAAAGTGATAACAAAAATCTAACTGGATACAAGAGGTAACGTTATAATATTGTGAATGTGACTGGTGGTTAATTGTGAGACTGATCAGCCAATGAGGCCAGTGGACGAAGTTCTCTACCCTGACTATTAGTGTTCTAGTACTTTCATAACTGACCAGTCCAGGATAGGGAATACCCACTGGGCCTCATTATTCCACTTAGGCCTACACCAGGGATCAATACAACATCAGCACCTCCAAAGCTGAGAGCAAGTCATTAACTACAGTACCATTACAGGCCCTCACCTTGACCGAGACCTTCCTTTTCACCTACGAATGAGAGCTGCACCGTGTGTCCACATTACAATGTAGACTTCTACATATAGCTTAGAGAAACCACCGTGCACACAACACTCACAATTAAAAGAGGCTTAAATTGCATGCACGGCCAAACAGCATCACACAAGTGGAAGAAAGCCAGCAGCACTCACAGATGCATTTCAGCTGAGCACTGAGACCTGAGAACGTTTACAGAGCTTGACTGCAGTGCAGTGCAGTGAGCAACTGATCCCATGTAAGGAGGATTACACATATTAGTATCTACTTAAAGGACATGTCGCCCTGCTTACCACAGCTGGACAAGGTGAGTCCAATAGCTGTTCTTAATCTTCACCCCACCTCCAACTTGTTTAATATGTTATATATACAGCACAAGCAAGCTGTTACACACATTAAGGTTGATGTGTTAAAGTCTCCACATTTTCTGCATGCATTGCACACGGCAACAAACTACAGTCAGAGTCTGATCTGGCCTAGAAAAGTGAACTGCAGTGAGGACACCTTGAATTCCCCTGCCTTACAATGACACACAGTCACATATGCCTGGTAATCATCTTTATTGTGCAGACTCAGGTGAGCAGGACATGTCAAGGAGACCAACAGGCATATTCCTTACCTAACAAATCATCCCCAACTTGCACAACTGGACCTGGCCCAGCTCTTCGCATGCTGTAAGGCAGGGGTCTTCAACAGGGGGTCCGCGACCCCTAGGGGGTCCGCGGAGGTACTGCAGGGGGTCCACGAAATTATTGGATTTTTTTTTTTTTTTTTTTTTCACATTTATGTTAAAAAATAAATCATGATTCTATCCATTTTGAATAGCTTGAATACATGATTACTATGCAATTGACAGATTGTTGATATTATTGACATTGGTTCTCAGTTAATAAGTAGTATGTTTAGAAATGGTAGTGGTACGGCCCACCCTGCTCGCTGTAACTTGTACATGTTTAAAATTAAAAAAAATATATATGTCGTAGCCCCGACCCCCCCACCCTCGAGGTGGTAGGGGGTCCCTGCTCCATCTCCCCATCAGTTTGGGGGTCCCCGGCCTGAAAACGTTGAAGACCCCTGCTGTAAGGCCATGCTAAAAATAGCACACCTGAATAAAGTTGCTCAGCAGAGGACTGTGAGGACAGCAACACAGGAGGAGTAGTGAGGAGGAGGCACAGTCACTGCTCCAGGCCTTCTGAGGACACGCTGGGAGAAAGAGCTCTAGAGCCCCACCGATGCCACATTTTTGGGTCTGATGCCAATTGCCAATCCTGATTTTGAAGAGTCCTGGGACCATTGATTACCAAAGTTTTGACTGATATGTTTGTAAATAAATAGAACATTGTTTCTCAGTGTGGGATTCAAGAAACGACCAAGGGTCCGGAGTTTTCAGGGAGTCCCCGCAGCTGAATGACCGTTAGGAACCAAATGGACCCTTAAGGGTCTGTAACGCTGAGTGTGTACAATCTCAGAGTTAAAAAAACAACAACAACATCTTATTAAATGGGGGTTTGAGGCCTACTGCGTTATCATAGGTTGTATTCAGTGCAGAGCTCATGCCTGGCTATCATTCTGACTGGCACTGAGAGCTGTGGACTCAGTCTAGTTAGTACAGTGTGTCCTGAACAAGGCCCCTAGCTAGGACTGTGTCTCCCAAACAGTGGATTGGGACACATTTCTGGATCACAGACCCATTTTTATGGATCGCAAGTAAATATATATAGGCTATATATTTTTTTATTATTTCAAATGATTTTCAAAATCAAACATAAAACATTTTTTTTTTCATAATCAAAAAGAATTCCATGAATATAAATAAACTAGTAAGACGCCGCAGGGCGACATGCAAGTAATTCTTGTCCATCCACACCTCAGGCCACCTAGCGGCCACCGCAGATACAATGGTTCACAACCCGGAAATAAGCGGCGGTCGAGTTGGATGCAATTTATTTCATGCCAAAAATAATGTATTTTACAGAGTAGGTGGGGTGCTGAGGGGTTCACCACCGTGGAGAATAGACTTTCAACAGCGCAAAACGACCTTTGGTTTGGTGAGTAGTGAAACGGTTTTGTTTATTTTCACTAGTATTGAGCGCTCGGCGGGGCCGACAATCTCGAGTCCATGCGTTTCCCGACGGGTCTGTCAGAGCTTCACCGGGAGCAATGCGGGATGTGAAAGCGATGGACCAGAGCTATGAGAGCCCAAACATGCTTACTCACTTATTTGTTATGTGTTAGTCCTATGATGTCTATGACATCTGACATCGTACCCTTTTATGCACATACAAGGAGATCCCTGTCTGTAGAACCAGCCGTTAGTGTGGCATGTGGCCAATGTGGCCTCCATATATGGGCATTCCCATATGAATCCTGTTAGCTTAATATTGATGACATCAGGGAACTCCATATATGGGCATAAAAGGGATTCTGTTGAGTGTGACATTGATTGATTGAAGAATTTATTAGAAGTTTGCAATAGAAAAAAGTACAGTTTCATGACAGTACAAATCACTGGTACAAGGTCAACTAAAAGGAGATCCTAGAAAGCCGAGGCTTATTTCCACAGGAACCACACTTTAAGTAGAATATAACATTGAAAGACAGGCGGATAGAACATAGTACTTTATCTAGGATAATATCAGTTTCAAAAGCATAACATCAAATATAAAGGCAGAAAAAAAGAAAAGAAAAAAAGGGGGGGGGGAGCATGGGGGCTTAGTCTATTTACACAGTGAAGCCAGAGTGTGATGTCAGAGCAGCAAACCCATTCTGTTAAGAGTGGTTCCTCTGACATCACAGTGATGTCCAAGCGTGATGTCAGAGCGACAAACCCATTGAACCACAGTGTCAGGTGTTATAGACAGACAGAGATACGGACAAGCTGTGACCGTTCACATACTGTCGCAATAAATACGTAGAAATAATTGTACATCTACATTACAAGCATCGTGACGTGTTACGGCGTCAGTGTGCTTGTGTGCTATTTTCACTCATGTGATCCCAGGGACATACTGTAGAACATTTCTCTTCTGGGTCTCAAGCTACAACGTTTGGGAACCACTGCCCTAGAACATCAGCCAAAGACATATTTTAAGTTATTTCCATTTCTTGGAGGGTTAGCAAAGAAAAACGAGGGGTGTAATTATCTACAAGCACTTTTCACATTGACTGACAGTGAAATGACTAGGCGCTCTACTGCTGACATCTGAACTCTTAACCCTCAGCCTGATCAAAGGAACACGAGAAAGTATAAGGTGTGATTTGTCTCCAAATTTGTTTTTTTCTGGATTAGCTGATACATTCTACAGGTCTACACTTGCAGACACAGCATCCTCTGTGTTTCACAATTGGGCTTATACTTGGAGGAAGAAAGTACGGAAAATAAAATACAAATATAAGTGTTTTGTTAGATAGTCTTTGGATATACAGCAGTATAACATAGGGATGTATGAATTGAGTACAATGGACCACAATGGAAACAAGCACCCTGGGACTTTGTGTTATTGTTACTGTACTGTTAACAAGCTTGTTCATGCAATCAATCAATCAATCAATCAATCAATCAATCAATCTTACTGTCCAAAACAGCTCATCAACAACTCATTTACAAGACTGTCTTTAGCTAGCTAGGTGGACAACTGCAGCAACAACAAAAACAGTTATTTGCCAGGTCCCATTCCAAAGTGTGACATTTATGCATAAATCATTCCCAATCTTTTTAATTGCAAAGACCCCACGCTGATTACCAGTACTGTATAGAGATAAGAGGTTGAAGTGTCCACGTTGATGTGCTGTTGAGCGCCCTTCCACAATCCACACAGTAATTTGAAGCCACTGCCGGACACAATGTGGCGATAATGTTTATGTAGCCGTTTTGTCATGAATGAAACGCCGCCCAACAACAGCGAGGGAATGGGGTCTATTATGTTCACATTTCACAGACGGTGAACAAAGTATCGAAGTTTACCGCTTCAAGATTAAATCAACAACATTAATTGGAACGGGAAGGGAAGTTGAAAGAGATTATTGCTGTGGCTGTCACTCGGGCAACAAGCGGTTGTCTTTTAAACTCATTCTGCTCATTTTAGCACGTTGCCGTCAAGAGACGTTCAATAAAAAATAAATAAGAAAATGAAACTGACAGCTGATCTACAGTATTAGTATGTGGCATGTGCCACCTGACAGGCTGACAGCAAATGGTTTCAACATACAACCCGTATCTCTCTTAGTTTGTAGACAATAAATACACACAATTGACACAAACGACAACAGGATCAGATATTCGCGCAGATGGAGGCACAGCAAGAAAACGAGTGTTTGATCTGATCTCACCTGTTCAGTGTTTTATCTTATATTGCGGCTGAGTGTCAGTGTGTTGCTGCTGCTGTCAAACTCTCCCGGTCTGGTCGCTCTAAAGCGCGCCACTAGGTGGGGCGCGCGAGTTTGGTGCAGTGCTCAGCCTCAAGCGGACTTCTGGGTCGTGTAGTTCTTTTCGGCCCGATCCCATGTTTTGTATTCATTTGTTCTGTTTGTCCAGCTAAATATGAGGTGGAAATCACAGGTTGAAATGCCTTCCCTTCCCTGCGAAATGCAATGACACGCGTGTCCGATGTTAGAAGACAACAAGCGATCATGGTTCATTCATGGCCCGCTCAAGGTCATCTCTGCAGTATCACATATTGTGTCGAATATGCCGAAGCTAATACGAATACACGTGAGACGTGACAAAGGAACCAATTCTTTATTGAATATATATACATGCGATTATTATCTATGACTTTTGTTGAAAAATACAAGTGGGGCATCATGTAATTGTACTAGACGGGACGGCTGTGTCGAATCTACATTTCATTTTTAATAACTGCATTTACCTAGTGGACTCTCTCTCATTGGAAAACATGGCTGCGCCCATGGATGCCGCAAATGCTGCTGTCTCCGATTTACAAGGATCATCCTCGAATACTTCGAGCGATGACATACAACATTTTCAGTATAGCGTACTCCTGGAGCACCTTATAGGTGAGAAGAAGCAAATAAAGGAGTTAAACCCCGTTATCATGGGCGGCCTGGGCCCGGTGCCCTACAAGACTGACGAGCAGAAGATGATCGAGAGAGGAATGGAAAGCTGTGCCTTCAAGGCAGTCCTTGCGTGTGTTGGAGGTCGGTGCTTGCTTCATAATATAAAACCAAACCATCACAATATTGTGTGTGTGTGTGTGTGTGTGTGTGTGTGTGTGTGTGTGTGTGTGTGTGTGTGTGTGTGTGTGTGAGTGTGTGTGTGTGTGTGTGTGTGTGTGTGTGTGTGTGTGTGTGTGTGTGTGTGTAACCCAGACATCTTTAAATCTTTGACAGCTAATAAACCTGGATGTTGTGGTTGATGGAAGAGTCCAGAGAAGTGTCTATATTAGAGATAGTCTGCACCTTTGACCCTAGCCTAGAAGAAGCTTTCATGACCAAGGTCATTAAATACCAACAACAACCACTTCTACATATCATCTTAGAGCTGGGCTACAGGTGCATGCTATTTGTTTTATATTTGGCAGCCTAGGTAGGACATACCCACCCCCCACATGGTTGTTGGGGGGGGGGGGGGGGGGGTTCAACAACTTGGGATGCCCAAAGTATTGTGCTGTCTGCTCTAATTGGCAGCCGCCACATATGGCAGAGACGCTGTTACTTAGGCCTATACCCATAGAGTACTGAGTGGCTTGGATGATGAAGACATGAAGTCATGATGTTGTGAATGTCCTTACTGCACCTATAATATGTGTGTCCTTGTATGCTCACCTTTGTGTGGACAGTGGACATAAATACATGTTAAAATGTGTGTGTGAGAGAGAGAGGTGCTTCTCTGCTCACCAGGAATGTCGATTCAGTGGAGTTGTGCTTGTGATGATATTGAGGATGGAAGTGCGTAAAATGTCCTACTACTACAGTCATATTTTATTGAGGGTAATGATGGACCCACTAATGTGCAGTGAGTCAGTGGGTTACATTTACTAATCACATTAATTGTTTGCCGCAGGTTTTGTCCTTGGAGGAGCTTTTGGAGTTTTCACAGCAGGCATTGACAGCAATGTTGGCTTTGACCCCAAAGACCCCCTGAAAACGCCGACAGCACGAGAGGTTCTCAAGGATATGGGCCAGAGAGGAATGTCATATGCTAAGAACTTTGCCGTCATTGGTGCCATGTTCTCCTGCACAGAGTGCATCATTGAATCAGTAGGTTACAGTTATCCTTTCCTTATGTACTGTATACAGTATGTATGGCAAAGTTAACACATCATCATGTGAAAACTTTACTGGCCATGAAGATGATCAGTGAGTCACTGCCTACGGCTACGCCACTGATTGCTGAATTCACCTCCATAGTGTAAAGCAATGGTGTGTGAAAAATATAACCTTTTAGCCCCAAAAATGGATACTACTCTAAATTCTATTTTTCATTTCCTGAATCTAGAGTTGCAACACCAACCATTGACAGTCCATACATCCAAAAAGAAAAGTCCTATCTGATCTGATTGTATTAAACAACGTTAAACTCACCAACATTGCAGCTGTACAGAAAACTTGGATTATCCTCTTTACATATATCTGCAAAGTTCTTTGTTTCATAAAAACTCTCAGTAGACTTGTTATGAGTTACTTTAGGTCAATAAAGTCTGTGCAGGTGATTTTTTTAGCTAATTGTTGGAATTTGGAAGCGCTCTTTGGAAATCACTCAGCGGTCCTGCATGGTGCATACCACCTGTTTCTAAATTGCACACACTTAGAAAAACTATCACCTGCATGTCATGGGATTTATTGACGTAAAGTACCTCATAACATGTCTACCATGCATTTTTATTAAACAAATACTTTGCAGATACTGCATAACAGAGATTAGAATAATTCAAGCTTTCCATACAGCTGCAATGTGGTGAGTTTAACGTTGTTTAATACAATCAGATAGGACTTTTCTGTTTGGATGTATGGGTTGTCAATTGTTGGTGTTGCAACTCTAGATTCAAAATAGAATTTAGAGTTGCTTGTGGCTATTTATTATACACAGTCTGCCACCTAGCGACCTGTTGTGCACACTACATCATTTCAGTCCCAGGGCATCTTCTTATGAACACTGGAAATAGTGTCAATGCAACGGTGAGGTCCCGGGACCTCTACAGACCGTTGTCGTCTAAACATGGCCTCAGTCACAAAATTATGGATAATTGAACACTGATTCTACTACTCTCCTCTAGCACTAGAAGCATTTCTGCCTGATTTTATTTCTATTCTAACCACTGTGACTGGGATTCTAAAGACTGTATTTATTTTGAACTTCCCTCATTTTAAATTTCATTGTAAAAGGTTTTAACCATGCTTCTTACAGTATGTACATATTTGACATTGCTCGTACTATATTAGGAATATTTGACTTGTTTTCTTGAAAGTGCACATTTTGGTAGCTTTTACAATAAAGAATTTCGCCCCCTCATTTACACTTGTAAACTTGTGACAATAAAGTTGAAAGTCTCCTTAGCAACTTGGAAACTAGCACATAACATTTGCTTTGATGAGGGAATACATAGGTCGGGTTGGGACCAGCTGATGTACTGTAGAGTGAGAGACCACCAGACATGTTGTATAACACATAATAAATGTTTGAGTCCCATCATTGTTTGCTAGAAATATGGCTAGTAATAATGGTGTTTCCCTCAGTGGTCTCAACTAGAGCCCGACCGATATATCGGTCAATTCGATATATCGGTCGTTTTGGAGGTATCGGTATCGGTATCGGTGAATTATTCCACCGATACCGATATATATTTTTTTTGATTTTTTTTTTTTTTTTTTTGGACCCCATTAAATCTAGTAAACATGATTTCAATCGCGATTTTGCATGTTCCACCCCCCATACAACCCCATCTTTCATACAGGGCAGCTATCTTTGCTTACATAACATGTAAAACATAATGGCTATTTTCTCAAGAATGCCTGAACGGATTTCCAATCTGATTTTTTTGTTTGAAAGCTGTGAACAGCCTGCACAAACATGGTGCATGATCTGTGCATGGGCGTGCATGATCTGTGCACTATAAATGACATGGAAGTCTATGGAGATTTATGGCAGGGAGAACCCAAAGAAGGCATATTTAATTGGCAGTAACTGAGTTAATTGTCTGTAACATGTCTGCGGATAGAGCATGAAACCCTGAGTTATATAGGCCGATGTGTGGGCAATACCAGAATTATCCAGCAGAGTGCAGTATAATAGTCCAAGATGCAAGCCAACACTACTGGAGCTGCTGCCTCTCGTGTGTCGTTCACTCACCACATGCACTGTCTAACTCTGATTTTTCATGTTGCGGTGGAGGAAGGTGTGTAGGCCTATGTGAAAATCCACAGAGAAATATAGATGTCTGACTATAGACTATAGAACTTGTGTTGTTTAATTGCTTGGCAATGCATTTACGTTTGGATAAAAGACACATATTAATTCATAAACGAGACAAAACACAGCAGAACCCCCAAATTAAAAGAGTATTATTATCCAACAAGCAATAGAAATTCATAACTGCGACCAAACTTAAAGTTTGACATGAAAAGCACAAAAAAAGCAATAATCTGACCATTTATCCGAGGGGCGAGCTGTCAATTAAATGATCTTAAATGAATAAAAAAAAGATTTTTACAAAACATCGGTATCGGTATCTGTATCGGTGCTCTAGCACTCTCCAACATCGGATATCGGTATCGGTCGGAAAAAATGGTATCGGTCGGGCTCTAGTCTCAACTACTACTACTACTACTACTACTACTAATGTTAAATATATTCCTTCCTGACAACACAGATTTGTCTAGAATCAGAGTTGGACTAGGTTGGATAAACATACTTATTTTTTACCATATTTTTTATTACCTGTGATATTGAAAATACTATGCCTTATGTTTACAGCACAGAGGAGTATCAGACTGGAAGAATGCAGTTTACAGCGGTTGTGTTACTGGGGGAGCAATTGGATTCCGCGGTATGTGAACCTGCATTTGTCGTCCTGTGTTTAAAGGGCAACGCCAGACTAAATAACATAGAGGCTTATTTTCCTATTTATATTGATCTTAAATGACTTGCCATTAGCTCCATTTTGCAGAATTGCCCCTGACATCCAGTTTCCCCAGCAGACCTCAGCAGCCTTCATAGCATAGAGTTTTGAATGAATCTGTTATTAGTTACTTGGTTGTCCCACACAAGCCGCCGTGGTCTGCTAAACAGATGTTTGCGACCTAACTATCAAAACCTCTGTCTGCCATGTCACACTTTTGCCCTACTCTTATCTCCGGCACCGTTGCCCCTATCCATGCCAAACTTTGCACACACACTCCTTGGCTGGCAAACCACAACCTTCACCCCTCATTTCTCACATGGCCCTCTTCTAGCGCCACTATCTGGCCCATTTTTGCAAAACACATTTTTGGACACTGTTCCTACAGATTTTGGCCTAAAATCAAGCAAAGCACAGTATCTCTAAAGTCATGTCATCAACATGGATCTGTCACCTTTCCCATATTCCTTCCTGATTGGCTACGACTGCCTTCTAAAGTTTGTGTATGTGACATGACGGTCGCTTATCTCCCGATTAGGGAGTCTTACTAGCTGTTATGTGTTTTGCTACGTACCGGGCAAGACGCGCTTGGCCAGTACAGTACAATCACTTTGACAGCACGTTGTGCCAAACGCTCAAAAAACAAGATTTACAAGAATGTGGCGACTCATGTGGGACAGCCAAGGCATGGGTGTTTGTGTAATGACTATTAATAACAACTTATAACAGATTCATGATTTTTTTTAAATAAAAAAACACTTTTGACCGCAACAAATAATTTAAGTTGCAATCTACTTATGGGATCCCCTCTATGCTATGAGGGCTGCTGGGGAAACTGGACGACAGGAGCAAAATAGACCCCATGGCAAGTAATTTGGGATCAATAATATAAAAGTAAGAAAATGAGCCTATATGTTATTTAGTCTGGAGTTGTCCATTAAGCAGTTTCAGTGTTACTGTGTTTCAGTTGTGTTCTGACATCTCTTTCTCTGTTGTGCAGCTGGTCTCAAGGCAGGCGTACTGGGATGTGGAGGCTTTGCGGCTTTCTCTGCTGCTATCGAGTATTACCTTCGATGAACCATCAGGGATTTCTATGGACATTAAAAACAGAAGAAAGCTATGGACCAGAAAAAGACTTTTGTACATAATAAAATGTATTTACATGTTATCAGTGACAGTCAATAAAGTGATCAGAGATTACTTCCCATGTGCTAGAACAGTAAAACTGATGCTCTGTTTGAGAGGTTGAGTACAGTGCTGCCAGCTGTATTATGAGCATAAATGACTTGAAGTATGTTTGACTTCCCGAAGCTTTGCTTTTTTTAACCCATTCAGGCAAGGAACACATTTTTGTTTAGTACAGTATGTAGCAACATGTTTGTTTTTGTAATTTATGAATAATATCTGACATCGGGCCTAAATGAATTAAGCACCTGAGGTCTTAAGGATAACAGGAATACACAGAAATACTGGACACAGGATTTAACTAGGATAACTTCTCCCAGTGGTCTCATGCCATGGCACAAGTCCTTGGATGCATCTCAGGCCCTTATTGTGTCAAACCGGAACTAGAAGTCGGTCCACCATATTGACACTTGTGTCAAGGTTTGTCCATACAGTATGTGTTCAAATACAATGTCCAAGTATTTGCCAGGGAATCACTGTGTTTACTACTTATTTATATCCAGAATTCTTCCCTTACAAACCTGCACTATCCACACAGATTAAATCTATTTGCTAAATAGTTACCGTATCAATCGTCCATGTATCATATTGTCAACCTTGTATCGTGATGCATATCGTATCGCTTTTAAAATGTTACACCTATTGAAAAGATAGATGTGACAAGAAGGTCACCACCCTCTAGTTTAAGGAAAGGAGTACGTACGTCAGTACGAGGGATAAGGTAGAGTGTGAAGAGGTGAGTCTCCAGACTACGGCAGACAATTGTGAGTGAGTTCAGTTTACTTCTGACTGCAATGGGGAGTTTATTCCAGAGTCTACTCTGGGAGGAGAGACATGTAGGACATTGTAGGCTGCGTCCTGGGCGTTTTAGTGAAGCCTCGAACAGCCTTCCTATGTTTAGAGACTGTAGGGTTGGATAATGTCTTGAAGCTATGCCTTTGGGTACATTGTGGGCCAATGCCTGTTTTTTGAGCGGTGGTCACACCGTCTCCATAGCGTGGCCGTGTGTGTATCCGTGCGTGCGTGTGTGTGTCTGTCTGTGTGTCTGTAGCCTCTGGTGTATGTAGCCTGAGTACCCTGGGTGACCAGAGAGGTGCTGTTGAGTCTAGCCTGGCCTGTGCATCAACTGCAACACACACACACACACACACACACACACACACACACACACACACACACACACACACACACACACACACACCTCAGTTCACACGAGTGTGATTTTTTACAGGGTGAGTGGCAGGCAGCAACCAGAAGCCAATGAAGGGAACAGAATGGGGGAGACATACTGTATCATGACATCATTTGGACATTACCAGATATGTACATCTTTGATTAACATAGTTATATGCATATTTCACAACGATTTTATCAGGCTCAATTAAATGTTTAAAAACCCAATACATCTGTGAAGACATGTTTGTAGTTTGTCCTGTGGTGATCTTTATTTCAACAGACCTACCAATGAAAAGAGACAAGGTGACAGTGTTTTGGTACATTTTATTTTACTAAAAAATGGGGGGACAGGGTTCACATTGACATTTAGCCTCGTTATTACAGTATACTGAAATTATTCTCAAAGGAAGTAAAATACAACATTTTTTGATTTTCATTTTAATCTTATATTAAAAATATCAAATATTACTCATCTAGCAGTGCTTATTTTAAGATATGTCGCAGGCTTGATAGCAGAAAGGTTGGCTTTGTATGAAGAGGGATTATTGTTTTCTTGTAAGCCTAGCAAGAAACTACTGTACAAACCTACCTTTGTGTTACCCAGCCTGTTTTGATTGACAAGCTGAACATGCAATGAGGGCAACTACACAAATTATCCCATCGATTATACTGGTGCAGTAAGACATTTTGGAACAGGCCTGCAATGCAATAGCAAGAAAAAAGAAAATCTAATGTTCCATTATACTACTCTGTTTTTTCCATACCCCTCAACGAGTGCTCTCTTTTCTCTAGAAGTGACTTAGAATCAACTGGTAGATGTCCTCGGCTCCAACCATCTATGTGATCGTTTCTGTACAGCTTACCAACCATGGACATGGTGAATAAGAAAGTTTGACTAAAAAAACATCACTACCTGAATAAACAAAAAAAGAAAAAGAAGAACTCCTTAGAGCAATTCTCTAGTTGCACATAACTGTACAGGCACACATAATATATATATTTAAAATAAATAGGGACATTTTGGCCAAGAACTCACTGGGAAGGGCAAGTACTCTGTTGAAAGAGATGATGCCTGCCATGTATTGAGATGGCTTCCTGGTTCCTATAACCCCCCCACAGTTGCTTAAACATACACACATGCTGCATCTGCATCCTCACACATACACAGCCCCCCTCCGTCACATGCACAAAGCCAGCGGTAGAGAGAGAAAACAAAACAAACAAAACTGCTTTTAAACAAAATATTTATAAAATATGTAAATGCCTTTTTTTTTTCTGGAATGCCTCTTGGAACAGCAACGAAAAAAAGTTAAGTTGTGAGCAGGGCCACTCTGGAGGTATTCTCCAGAACACACACGTACACACACACACGTACGTACACACACACACACAGACACACAGACACACACACACACCAGTGGCGACCCTGTGGCAACACACCAGGTTCTGACCTGTTGACCCCCTCACTGAGAACCAGCGTGACCCCAGACGTCGGTCTGTTGGACAGAGAGTCCTGCTCTTCACCTGGATTAGACGTACTGTGGCGCTGAACGCTCTCCACACACAAACATGACACAAGACATGACTAGAGAGGACCTCCGGGGGAGCACCGGGTATGTCCTCCAAACCCCAGCGCGCCTGTAATGTTTGGGTCCGTCTGTCATCTGGGACGGGGGTTGGGACTCGAGGGCTATACAGCGGAGAGAGGGTGGGGGTATTCACGTAGAGTCTCTTTTTCTCTCTCTCTCTCTCTCTCTCATCTCCGGACTCCCTGGGGTGATTAAACATCGGTGGAGAAGTAGAGTGTGTTGCGCTTCAGCTCAGCGAAGGATATGGGAGGATGCTGCAGGTAGTAGAGTAGCACCTGGACCTGAGGGAAGCAGAAACAGCTGAATCAGAACTTGTACATCTTGTGCCAGGTACTTATCGACGAACAAATAATACGTTGCTTGCAGCGTTCTTGAGAATCGCTCATCTAATCAACTTCACACTCGACACTGCACTCTCTTGGGTCCTCAGCAATACAGTGTGAAGTCGATCGGATGAACGGCTCTCAAGACAGGGAATGGACAGACACACATACATACTGAGATTCCCCTTGTTATTCAAAAAAATATTATTAAATGGTGCAAGCTACACTTCAAGAAAACTTGAAATTGGCAGTCTAATAATACGATTTATGGTATGTTTTATTTATTTTACGGTTTCAAAAATAGAAAATGTCTAGTTAGTAAGTTTGATGTTGGCCTTTGTAAGACCAATCTCCAATATATATGTCTACTCAACAGAATTAGGACAAATGAAGCACCCGTGTCCTCAAATGAGATTACATGCAGTATATGAGACTGCGGAAGCATACTTCTATGCTGTTTTGACATTTTGTATACTAAACTAATAAACATTTATTCCTTAAATAAGCCACTATATAAACACTCGGCTTAATAGTAATGGAGAAATATGGCTCCCAGTGTATCATTGCATGGCCATTTATGACGAGTTACTTGAGGTGGTGTTTATGTGGCTCAGAAAAAGACATTTGTGCACAGGAAACTCTCCCGGCAAATCTGAATGGATGTCCAAGAGCCTAAATACAGCTGGGAGAGTAGACCGCAATGACATATGGGTCACCAAGTTGCGTGGGAGTGAAATCAAGCCAGCACAAAAAAGGACTCATGGACAAATATATTTATATTTTCCCCATGTCAAATCCCAGGCCAAAAGATTTTAACGAAACTGCCTAGCAAGGGAAGTCCAGTCTTTCAAGTCACCATCAACCACACATGTACAGTACACACACCTGTGCCATGACGTCGTGTGACCAGATGTCAGAGGCAGATGTGATATGCTGTGTCTTGGCGATCTCTGCCTCTGAGGGCCTGAGCGCAGTGGGGCCAAACACGGTGGCCAGGTTATGGAGGGACATCTTGTTGACGGGTTCCTTTTCAGCCACCCTGCAAGATAAAGAACAACCACCAAGGGTCAGTCAGATAAGCTGCAGGGCAAATACTGGATTGTACATTGCAGTGACCATCTTTCGGTGATGTTTTCTTTCTACACAATTTAGTCACTGCCAACCCACAACGTTGGCCTGGGGAGGGTGTAGACAACCACGTCTCCTTCAATACACAGCCGCTTCTTATCACCTGACAGCGGACAGTTGCACTGGCAGAGCGTAATGTGCGTCGACTCTAGGCTCAAGCTATCTTAGTCCACGTTTAGTCTCACTGACAACACTGTTTACAGAGAGCCTGCAGATAACACACACACAGACATTTCATAATTTTAATATTTATTTCAGAGCAGCTGAAAGTCACTGAAAGAGCTGAAAGAATCACTTAAGCTATGTGCATACTAAATTGCAGTTTGCTCTGTCACTAAATGATAACACTCAAAAACTGTTATGCAATTTAGGTTAATTGGCAAAATTCACAAACTGTCAGCTGTTGACAATAAACAAACAAGAACAACTACAGTATAAAGTGGTTTCTCCTACTTCAACACAAAATGGCACTTTCAATTACTGCTGCTGTCTCAAAATTATTCATCTCCTTCATGACAAGAGTCTTTAGTACTTATTCAAGCTGGGCAAGACCTAGTTATGTGAGTGTCTAAACAGAAGTACTGAAATTTGGCGGAGGTACCGCCCAAGAAAGTTAAACTTTCTTTTTTGTATTCCCTATGCATGAAACCAGTGTCGTGATTGGTCAAAAAAAGAAGGCGTCTGGGGCAAGTGCAAACAACGCCTTATAAACTAGATTGTTACCAAGCTTTTCTCTTCTGGGCTGAGAAAAGGCTGTGAACGAAGCTAGTACTTAGTAGAACACTGTTTTGCAGTGTTATGACCTGCTGCAAAAGTCTTGAAGATTATACATCAAGTCAACAAAAAAAGGATGCTCTATTAAGTACTAAAGACAATTGTTATAAATGGGGTGAATAATTATGAGACTGCAGTAGTCGATGAAAAATTGTATTTTAACTGTGTTTGGGTGCAACCGTAGGTCCCTGCTTCGAAAAACATGAGGTGTATGTCTCACTGCAGTGTGTGTGTTGTGTGTGTTGTGTGTGTGTGTGTGTGTGTGTGTGTGTGTGTGTGTGTGCGTGCGTGCGTGCGTGCGTGCGTGCGTGCGTGCGTGCGTGCGTGCGTGCGTGCACGTGTGTGTGTGTGCACGTGTGTGTGTGCACGTGTGTGTGTGTGCACGTGTGTGTCTGTGTGCACGTGCCTCTTGAGGTGCTCCAGTAGAGAGAGGAAGGTGATGAGGTTGGGGTCGGGCAGAGAACGCAGCAGGTGCATCATGCAGTTCTCCTTGGCTGCTGGGTCTGAGAGGGCTGTGGAGGAGGAGAAACGTCAAGGCAATGAGAGGAAGGCAGGGCGGAGAGAGTTACCGGTATGTCCTAATTATTGTCCTTGTTGGGTGGAAAACGTGCATGTCCAAAATCGTTTGTTTTGTATTCATCATTTTAAAACTAGTGAAAATAGCTGATCTACAAACACACAACGCCTCGTACTGCTGTTTTCACTAGTTTTGAGCGACAGTCTTGTATGATGAAGCTGGGCTTTACTTTACAAAAACGTACACATTTGAAACTTGGAGATACAAGGTTTCTGCCCGACAGTGACGTTATCGTCGTTGTCGAGCGGAAACCTCGTATCTCCAAGTTTCAAATTTGAACGTTCTTTCGCAAAGTAAAGCCCTGCTTCGTCATACAAGGCGGTCGCACAAAACTAGTGAAAACAGCAGATCTTAAGGACACAACGCCTCGTTGTGTGCTTGTAGATCGGCTGTTTTCACTAGTTTAGATCATTTTTAAAATGATAAATGCAAAACAAACGGTTTTGGACATACAGGGTTTCCACCTGACAACGACGTAATGCAAGCATGGTCCAGCAGCTTCCAACAGGGGTCAATGTTTTACCTATGCCCTCCATAAAGGCAGGATAGAGGCGGTCGGTGAGCAGTGGCTCTGGCAGCTCCCTGAAGTACAGCTTCAGAGTTCCTGCTATGGCGTTGATATCCATGTCACTCAACATCACCAGGATGTCTTTGGTATCTACAGTACGTGGCAGGGAGAGGGGGGTGGGGGACAGACAAGAGGACAGAAAATACAATAAATTACTGAGATTTGATATGTTGACACCACAAAAAAAACATGTCTTAAAACTATTACAGTACAGCGCTTGCAGAGACAGTCACACAGCTGCTCTCATATCATTCTGAGTCTTTGGAATAGAATAGAATAGAATAGAATAGAATAGAATAGAATAGTCCCCACTCCTCCTTCACCCATCGGGAGCAATTAGGGGTTAAGAGTCTTGCTCAGGGACAAACATCGACATTGCTGTAGAAAAGTCTGATGTGCAAGCTAGCGCCACAGCCAAACACAGACAGATGCCGACATAGTTCTTCATCACAGATAAAGTAAAAGCAGGGTGGAGTATATAATTATTGGGGGGTCATGGCTGAGGCTAGGAGACACTTTTTAATCAACAATAAAGCCTGAGTTACACCAAGAATAGCAGTCTGTTCTCTGCAACACCAGTGTGCAACTATGTACAAATCAGGTTTAAGCAAAGGAAAGCTGACAGCTGGTGTTCCTCATCTCCCCCATGGCCCCCAGCCAGCCACCCTTTCTCACAATACAGCCATCTCTGCTGAGGTTAGAGGCCTGGTCTAATGGGCCTGTTTGTACGACCTCCAGCTGAGAGGGAGGGAGGTTGGGATATAAAGAAACAAACAAACACAGAAGGTGAGCGTAGTCTTACTGTTGTCGAATGCTGCTTTGAGGGCCTGGATGTCGGTAGCCACCCCTGAAATCCTGTAGATTCCCACCTCATCTATGCCCCTCTTCTCCACCTCCTCAATGCACTGGCGCACTATGTAAGGCACCTTGGATCGCTCTCGCCTGTAGGGGGGGGGGCAGTCATTGTCAATGATCAGCTTCCTCAATACGTTCACAATTAATGACAATTAATTCATAAGGGAATGGGCTTACTTTGTCACCACGTTGATTTTGACTCCAAAAACACCACTCTGTTTTTTGGACGGTGTTCTCTTCAAGCTCAAGTCCCGACTTGTAAACTTCATGGAGAATTCCACTTTGATCTAATGATAAACACACAAGCACCAGGCATCACTCTTAACCACAAGTAAAAATATAATAAGAAAATAAGAAAAGCACAAGCTAAGCATGATATTTACAATGAATGAATGTCTTTATTGCTGACTCATGGTCCACAGAGAACATACAATTTCAAACACATTGTGAACAGTTCCTAAATATCAGAGCAAGTTGGGATCTTAAACATTATCATAATTTATTTTCCATTGGTGAGCTCTAGCACCCATAAACTTGCAGATTGGGTCTTTAACGCTGACGACTCTGCTTTGATCACAGGGTTCATAGCGGGTAGGCTGTGGTTGAATATTTTCGGCTGAGTAAGCTCAATGTAATAAAACCCAACAGTCAACTGCTATCACTGTAGTTTGAGCATAACGTGGAATTGTGGACATGAACAACAATACCAAGCAGACTTGGAGTGAGTGTCTTACCCCATTCATCTCGATTACGTCCACGTGCCAGTTCTTTGACTGTACCGTCTGTGGGTCCAGCTGGAAGAGAGAAAAACATTCAATGTTATTAGTGACCAAATGTGATTCCTTATATAAGGGCATATCAAAGCCTTTATACACTGGTATATTTATGCTTAGAAGGGCATTGCTTAATCAGATTAACACATTCCAACTATTATCATATCGATCATGGATCATGTGCTTATAGCCATGAAGACCTGATTATACTTTGCATGTCACTGTAGCTGCGAGGGTCTGGACAGTTCTGTACAAACTACAATTTGATGTCTGCAGACTCCTTCTACACACGCGCACTACAAATCTGATTGCAAAACAAGTCGAAGAGCTCCTTTGTTTATTGTACCATAGCCCAGCAAGAAAGAAAAAGAAAACAGGCAGGTAGAAAACGGCATGTGAGACCACTCAATAGGAGAAGGACCACAGATGGGGAGTTACAGTACAGTAATGTATATCTATACTATAATTTTGCGAATGTCTGAGTGAGTGTCTGTCTGTCTGTCTGTCTGAGTGAGTGTCTGTCTGTCTGTCTGAAACAGCCTTTCTCCTCAGTGGCTGGAGCAATTGATCTGAAATCGCATCACCATTAGCATATGAACACACCTGACATAACTGTGAAGCCCGTTTGTCACTTTCACAAACCGTATGCTGTATTTTCGCATTTTTATGGTGTATCTATATCTATTTAGCCTACAGTACCTTTTGTGACCACACATGTTAAGGGAGGGGCGCTGTTGTTCAGGCCATGCACAATCACACACAAACCCACACACACACACACACACGGGGGGGGGGGGGGGGGGGGGGGGGGGGGAAGGAGTGTGTGTGTGTGTGTGTGCAGGCGGGCGGGCGGGCGGGTGGGGGGGTGGGGGGGGGGTTCTGGCCCTGTTACAGATGTTGTCCAAAAATTATGCAGATCGGTACACAGTATCTCTGTAGCCGTTAAATGGAACGGGTATTTCTTACATTGATGCTCCTACATATTAGCATGCAAGCACCAGTTAAAGTTACTTTCCATCCCTCATATACTGTATGCACAGTGCACATCCCATAACCCACACACTGCACATCATTTCGGAGCTCATATCTTTGAACGGGTAAGGGCTAGTTGGACAAATTAGACAAAACATAATTATGCATCTTAATCTCCACCCCTACACATTACAGTGGGTCTCAGAAGAAACAAAACACTGTATCTTGCTCCCGGCACCTGTGCCAGGTGCTTCCGTCTTGAAGAGGTCAAGCGTTTTTAGGCCAACAAAACTAAACTGGGGGGAAGGGATGATTAAAAAACAGAGGACACTGCTCTTCCGTTTGCCTCCCTGGTGGAAATTCCCAGACAGGCCTGTCTATATATAAAAGAAAATAGAAGAACGAAGGGGAAAAAAACAATCCTGAAAAAAAGTCCTGGGAACCGCAAAAGAGATGCTTTTTTTCCTACTCCTTTATTAAATTCCCAGGAAATTCAGATCTGATGAGGAGAGCATTAGACCCCTCCCCCTATGGGCAGTATACCCCCCACTAGGCATAGGTTGGTCATGTTTAGCGTTATGTTTGTATATGACTAAAGGCTTATAAAAGCTACAGTACTGTGCGGGTGTGTTGAAGAGCCATTGCATTGCCAGCCAGAGGACTGTGTGAGTGTGTGTCGTGTCCTATGTACCAATCCCTGGCTCCATATACAAAATGACATAAATTATCTACATTGCAACACACAAAAACCCCTCTTTCACACATAATGAAAAAGGCCATTCACCCCACCAAGGCTGAGACGTATATTGCCCCACAGATTAATTTCAATTCACCGAACAAGAATCGCATTGAGTGACCCCAAAGTACATCACATGGAATGTACCTTTAAGTCTCTATATAACTTTTTCTCAACATGGGTCTGTGGACGGCACTGGACGCCAATGGGTCCTTGAGGGTTCCACAGGGGGTCCACCAGCTAAATGATGAATAGTTATGAACCAAATGGACTCTTATGGAATCGTAACTTTGAGATAATACGACATTTGTACTCTCTCACAGTTAAATTAACACAGTGGAGTTTTCTACATAGATTGGTGTTCCAGAGATAATAATTGTATTAATTGAGGATCTACGGTTTTATGCATATCATATACTGGGGGTCCTTGGAACCAGAATTTGCAAATCACTGCTCAAGATCACGTTAAGTATCTACAGTAGCAGAGCCCGCAGCAATCTTTTCTAGTTCTTAACATCAACGTGTCCTCTGGGAGGTGTTATACATCTTGTTGGCCGAGACAGGGCCAGTCTGTTAACATAGAAGTACCATGGACAGTGCTTACGTTTCTTCCTTCCCTGGGGGAGGGCAGTCAGGACAGAATGGCTCGTACTACACTTAACCTTACTGCGTCTCGCAGTCTCAAAGCTCTGTGGACCATAATTCCCCCGAGAGAGGAGGCTCTCTGATGGATGGGAAGTTGTTGATTTTTAAGCACAGTGCTCCAGTGTCTTTAGGTTGCACAGCCTGCTGTGTGCACAGGGGCGTCACAAGGGGGGAAAAGTGGGACTGAGTTACTAGGGCCCAAGGTGGAGGGGCCTTAATTATTTGCCGCGCTGCGAGATTATAGATCTGCTATTTTTTTAAAAGACGTGAAAATGTGTGCAAATCCTTGAATATATGTATTTTTTTTAAGTGAACATTTGTAACTCAATATTTGCTTCTGGGGGGTCGCTGGAACTAAATATTTTGAGATGGGGGTCCGTGGCCAAATACATATAATTGTGGGGGTCCTTCACATGAAAAGGTTTGAGCATCACTGACATAGAAACATAGGTTTAAAAAAAAAAAGAAAAAAGGATTCGAAATATTAAAAGATTTGCACAAATGTTCACGATTTTTCAAAAATAGCGGAACAAGCTTGCAGCGTGGCGCTGTGAGCTTATATATCTGCTATTTTTCAATAGGTAAAGCACAAAATAATGCGTTCCCAGTCTAAATGGGTTAAACCCCCTCCCCCTATGAAGAACGTTCATGGGGGTCCCGCAGTGAATACTTGTACCCAGGGCCCAGAATTTGGTGCGACGCCCCTACTGTGTGTGCTGCACAGAGAGTGGGGCCTCTGGGCCTCTCTGCATGCCGAAGCTCTTCTATCCACAGTTACAGTAGCATTTTTACAGGCTGATTAAGCAGCTGGCCCTATCACAATTACACTGCACAGGTTATGAGTCATGAATACCCAGTCGCACAATGTGCTCACCTTTTATATAGAATAAAATCTAAAAAAAAGGGGTTGCTGACTGAGCACCAGGCCAGCACACTTTTTATTGTCAACATTAGGCTGGCTGGATGTACTCTCATTGAGCGTAATTCATTAGCTCATAAAAAGGCCATTTGGCATCAGTTTAATACACACACGCACGCACGCACGCACACACAGCCACACACACACAGCCACACACACACACAGCCACACACACACACACACACACACACACACACACACATTAAAGACAATTTTCCCAGTAGGGTTTAGGTTTGAGACCAGGTCAGCCTAATCGGCACTAAAGGGCCTTTGCTCAAAGTCTCTGCCAAGAACTGGATGAGTCAGAATCCAACTTCTCAGCCACTCACAATGCACTCAAAAGCACTTTTACCTCTCCACACGTGATTCTGATTTATATACTTATATACTGATTTATATATCGTACAACCCCTTGTACGATGGAGCATAAATTTGGTAATACAGTACTCCATCTCTCTTATTGCCCTCTGCTTATTCATAAATAAAAAAAACAGATTAAAACAAATGGTTCAAATTGGGTTGTAAAAATTAGAAAACCATTACAGGCGCCCATTACTCTCACTGATCCTCTAAAACTTTATCTTCAACAGGGCACCTTTTAATAAAAATGTAACAAAACAAAAACCTGGCTCATTTCTCCGCCCTCCTTCCTTGGGAAACTAGTTGATTTAAGGGATGGACATAACTGCATGGCTGGGGGGGTTAGTTACATACTATGCTGCTGACAAAACCTATTTGAGCAGAAGATAAGGAAAGTAACTATGACTTTGGGGAAGCATCCAGCTGGCAGGATGAGGCTTTAGAGATAAATGTTTCATCCTGAGTGACAGCTCTGGCAGCCAACCAGAAAGAAGAGGGGCAGCAGGTAACTGAACATGGATTATATGCACAAGAGGAAAGAGAAACTAGTGTCACAAGATTGTTTGATAACAATCCAAATATGTTGTGATCAACATCCTAACTTTGAAGGCTCCAGGTTGTGTGTGTGAGCGTGGGTGCATGCGTGTGTGTGTGTGTGTGTGTGTGTGTGTGTGTGTGTGTGTGTGTGTGTGTGTGTGTGTGTGTGTGTGTGTGTGTGTGTGTGTGTGTGTGTGTGTGTGTGAGAGCGTGGGTTAATATGGGTGTGCACGCACTGTCGCATGCTTGTGTGCCCATATGTAATAAAAGATAAAAGCAATACAGGGGCTATAAGAGTCATCCTCAAGCCATGTGGTTTAAATCAGGTTCTGAAAACTCTCTTTGTTGGACTGAGAAGAGTGTCAAGCATATGATTTAGGAAAGGTCCAAAGCACTGCAGCCCGAGGCAGTACACATAATTACTTTATATTATAAATGTAGAGAGCAAATCTCAGTGGTGGTCCACCACTGAGATTTGCTCTCTACATTTATAATATAAAGTAATTATGTCCCACCCAACGCACATATTACCACATAGAGGGAAAAGACAAGGACAGATACCTAATTCTTTTCAGTCAGTACGACACTCAGCCGTATGGGAACTCATTGTTCTTTGAACTGCATCTCCGAGGGATGACAACAGCTGTGTGTGTGTGTGTGTGTGTGTGTGTGTGCGTGCGTGCGTGCGTGCGTGCGTGCGTGCATGCGCGCATGTTTTTCTTTCCATCAGCCTATGTAAAATATCTAAATATGCCACACACAGACACAGATATTATCACATACTATTATGTCTAACTCCTCGCCCTTCTATGCCCAGGAACATCACATCTCAAATATATACAATAATAGATGAAGTATAACTGGACAATTTATGTCTATAAACTGTATAAACAGTGTGGGTGAACTGTGTTGGTTTAACTCCATGAGTAAGGATGAAAGTAAACACTGAGAAACCAAATACTGTTTGTTAGCCTGGCTGTACACAACTCTGTGCCCTGCCTTGGTCGAGCTCCAACAACAGCATAAGCAGATGAGACACGTCATTGCATAGTCTTACAATAGAGACAACGATAATTTACCAAAATATTGCTCACACAGATATTACCTTGTTACATTGCCTATTTATTCCAAAGATAAAAAATATATTGGAAAATAAAAACAGCTGTTCCTGCCCAGTTTCGAACTGAGGACCTTTCGCGTGTTAGGCGAACGTGATAACCACTACACTACAGGAACTGGCTGATCACTATCCTGGCTGACAAGTCTAACAACTGCAACCTAGTATATCTTACCCAGGCCACCCCCCACCACCGATAAGCAACAGACACTCTTTTTTTTGCTCTGCTCTGCCCACAGGAGGCCAAACAGATTACTACACTAAATAATAGGACACATACACACATGTCCGGGCCACCCTAAATACCACACTGGTAGGTTCAGAGGGTTTCACTTTCAAGAGTTAAGCTTGATTTATTTAATTGTTTTCAACTGAAATAATTTAATCAGTTATTTTCAGCGACCAAGATGGTAGATACAGTAGAGAATTTACAGAGTTACATGGTGGTTTTCTTTTACAGAAAGGCCTGCACAGAAAAGGTTAAGTGCTTCAGATACTATACTTCAAGATCAACTGTCCACAAATTATGCTCTTTGTATGTGCAATCATGTGTAAATCCTTGTTTAATCCCATCTCCACACACTTAATTAGATCATTGTGGCTCTACTGGATTTGGGCAGAAATATTCAAGTCGATCTTTTAATATGCCAAATAAAATGTCACTTTAAATTGTCTTTCGCGTTGCACAGCACCTTTTCTCAGTTCTCCAGCTGGTTAACTATTCATACAGTGGCAGAAAGTCATTTTATTAGCATTTTGACAGACCGCTTTAATTACATCCTAGCTCAAACTTCACGCTCTCTGGTTTCAGCGGGATTACATCCTGGGGACTGCATTTTTTTCAGCTAACGGCTTGTGCTTATATTATCTTAACCACTTTCAACCTGACGTCTATTTTGGCATGTGATTATAGGTGAAACATTTTCAAACATTACACAGTATATTGCCCATTTTCACTGTACATCGTCGTACTGTATGAACGGTATGATGAAGTATGAAATAGGGCTGGTTAATTAAACAAATAATATGTTATTTCTTTTACAAATTATCATGTAGGCCTAAGCATAGCGCTTACATCTGCATTCGTAATAGGCAGACTCTTAGTTTATACTACATACTATAGCAACTGATGTCACTGTGATCATGCAACGTATTTTGACTTGGTTGCTATGCGCTTAGTCTTATTTCGAGCCAATCAACAGGGGTTGTGAGCCAGTGGAGAGCTGTGATTTGCATAGTACCAGCCTATTCTAGCATCTCTGGAGGCTGTGGATGAGCTCTTATAGAGTCCACAAACAGCAACATCCAGACATGTTTTACTGGGAGAATTACGTAACATGGCCCTGCCTGCAACCTACATGAGTAAAACAGCTGACGCAACACACGCGCACACACACGCGCACACACACACACACACACACACACACACACACACACACACACACACACACACACACACACACACACACACACACACACACACACACACACACACACACACACACACACACACACACACACACACACAATGACCTGACATGTAGTAGGGAAATCGTGCAATGAACCTCTTAATGTTTTACGCAGCTGAAAACATGAGATCCTGCATCCAGAAAAGCAGCAGAGTATTTTGGAGTATTTACTGTACTCTATCTACTATTATGTAAAACCCCTGAGATTAAGATGCCAAGATAATGTTATTTCCCAAGGATGAATTGTTGTCCCAGCATGCAATTGGCTAAATGAAACACATTCTCACTTTTTCCTGGCTTTATCTGACGTGCCAGCAGTAACAAATCAACAGACCTAAATCTTTAAAAAAAATAAAGTGCCCTCTGATGTCCCTTCATCATACTCTTGGGGTGAACCCCCCTGCCCCGGTCAGCCTTGTGGGAACATTCTGCACTTGCAAGGAAGCTTATTGGCAAACTTTTTTGAACATTATAATTCTAAAGCACCCACAATGTGTACTGTTCACTTTCAAGATACACAGTACATGTATACTGCAGATCATCCATGTAATATTTGTATCCATAAGAAAGCACAATTTCAGTAATAATAGTCTCATTGTCTATTGTAGTATACTAATAGTCTTGATACAAATAATTGATCACATACCTATTATAAACCAAGCCCATGTAATGAATCATGCAAGAGGCCAACATCTTAGAAAACCCAAAGACTAATTAGATGATTCCTACCACCATTATTGCCCCATAGAGATTAAAAGCTGCCACCATGAGGCCTGCTCTTTAGCTGGAGGCAACGTGGCTGAGCCCAGAGGAGAAAGGGTTATTCTGGGGTCTCAACCCGGGAATCTTTTACTGACCCTCTGGCTGTCACACTGAGCTCAATGACCAATCGTGGTAAATATTGTGAGGGGGAGAGACTGAGGGTCAGTAGAGGCCTGTGCCCCCAGCTGTGACAGGCAGAGATTTATGTGCCCTATAAAGAAGGCCATTATGGGGCTGGCTGGCATTTAGGCTCACAGGAGGATGAAATGCTAATACCTCATCTGCACTAATCAACATACTCTACGTGAACGCAGTGAGTTTCTTTTTTAATGTGGGCTAAAATGTGACAGCGGACAAGAAAGATACTGGTGTTATGTGGGATGAGTGAGGAGGCTGATAATGGTTTGTCATACTCTCATTGTTCTTATCACAAAGCTTCTGGAGAAAAAGAAATAGAAACAAAAAAAAAATACCTCCGTTGTTATGACACTAAGGTTTTCATAAATGTTAAATGGTGCAAAGGAGCACTGTTTGTCAAAAGCGCTTTTCAAGGAGTGCATTACATTCACCCATTCACACACACATTCATACACCAATGGCGGAGGAAACCATGCAAGGCACATCGGGAGCAATTAGGGGTTCAGAGTCTTGCTCAAGGACACTGCGACACTAACTCTTGGGGAGCATGGGATAGAACTGGGAACCTCGCGGTTCCCATCCGTCCGCTCTACCGGCCACTCTACCCTTGAGCCACTGCTGCCCCCGATTCATCACTGACACTAAGAACTAAGAAGTAACGTCAAACAAAAGACAGACAACCCATTGTCTAGACAATTGGGTAACCGCTTAATCATCATTATATTACTGGGAAAGAAAGTTAATTACGTCTGGTTCCAACCCAATTAGTCTTCTCAGCCACCCCCATCATGCATCTCATCATGTAGTATCTCTTAATTAAAAGATACGTGCAGTTCTGTGTGCTTGCATTCCCAGGTTCACTCACATGCATCCTATGAATAACAACAATTCACACAGCAGCAGACAAACATGCAATTTAGGGGTGAAGTAATCGATATTTTCTTTCAATGTTTTTAAAAGAGTGAATGAACACATTTCAAGAATAGTAAGAAGAGCAGACATACAAGCTCACAATGTATTAAGATTCGACTTGGTGTGAGCTTGTAGATCAGCTATTTCCACCGCATGACAAAGTATCAAAAAGTGGGTTAGGGTTAGGGTTAGGGTTAGTCTGTTAAGTCCATTTTTTCATTATTAAAATTACCATTGAGGATTTTACAATTTACGAGTGCTTTCTCAACTTCCATCGCCATTTTATACTCAGTTTGCATAAACAATTCACACAATTGTCTTCACTCCTGTCCTCCCATTATAGGTGTTTTGGACAGTAAAGGCAATGTAGACATACAGATACAGTGCTACCATTCACATTTAATGGCATTAAGACTGTTTTTGGAGGAGCGCAAGTGTGCCAAGAGGAGAATTAGGGGCAGATTTCAAGAATCGCCTGGCCTGGTAAGAGGTTGTGGTCAAATGAATACATGCAGAGCAGAGCAAGTTTACACAACATGTTTGTCCATTCAAGATGAATTAAGTAATGAATTAATTCAGCGTCTGGAGTGTGGAAGCATGGCATAAGTTGGGGGTCTATAAATGTGATTAGGGTTAAAGTAGGGAGAGAAAAGAAAAGTAAATGGGCTCTTTGCATCAACATGAATGTACAAAGTGCTTAACACTCACAGATGTACAGATGTCAGTTAGATAGTAATACATTTTGTAGAAAAGTGTGACAGGTCAAAGCTTTTATCATAGCCCAAAACCAAATGTGAGGCCAGTTATGATGGTCCAAAACTAACTGCAGAGCAGGACAAAAACGTAATAGGAAACAGACAAACAGAGAGACTTCCATCTTGATCAAGTTCAGCATCCTCTGCTTGCAGAGCCATACCGTAAAACCTGATCATATCAAACCACTGTCTCGCCTTACCCAGGCGTGCACTGTGCAACAGTAAAGCAAAATGATAGCCTGTGATACATTGTCCTTGTGTGACTGTTCCCTATTAGTTAATCATGAGCAAAGATTATGTACAATTATGCACATAGGACAGAAAGTATGGAATAACAAGAGGCCGGCAACAACGTTTGTCCTTTTCTCCAGCCACTGCATATAGTTTACTGCCCAGTATGTAGTCTGTGCAGTGACAATTAAAGATTGGATGATGCATGCAAATGTGCAAATTAACATAATGAGAATGAGAGAGAGAGAGAGAGAGAGAGAGAGAGAGAGAGAGAGAGAGAGAGAGAGAGAGAGAGAGAGAGAGAACATTGCCCCCAAGGCCTTTGTCATAATTTTAGTTGCACGTGCAGAGCAGTCCAGAGAATTCCTAAGAATCACATGCACACATCCTCTTCTGAGGCTCCTTACAGAAATACCATCTGCTGTAGAAAAATAGGACCTCCTTTCATACTCCACTGCGTGGTTCTTAACCCAGCAGTCCTGCAACTAATATGTTGCCTAGATTTACACAGCAGAGCCACAGTGTGTGTGTGTGTGTGTGTGTGTGTATGTGTATGTGTATGTGTATGTGTATGTGTGTGTGTGTGTGTGTGTGTGTGTGTGTGTGTGTGTGTGTGTGTGTGTGTGTGTGTGTTCCTGAACATAAGTCAGCTAAAGGCCAGCTCATGTTTTGAGGAATACCCTAAGCTCCATGAGTTTTTGTCTAGCAACATATTTGTTCCATACTAACTAAGACAAACCCTGTTTTACAGACACCACTGTAATGCTGATGTTCTGCATACAGCCTTATGTGAAATGCTGAGCCAAGTGGATGTCATATGGCTGAATAATATGCATACAGACATAAATAGACACACTAAATCCTTTTAAATCCTTGGCTATAGCTGCAAAATACATTTTCTTGGACACAAAAAATTACTAACTAACTAAAAATGTAGTACTCTAAATAATAACTCTTATTTAATCTTCTGAGATGGAAGATAAACAAAGCAATATGGCCAATATCCGTTCAGTGGGATTCCTCTGGAAGGGGTAACTAACTTAATTTGTCAATTAATTAGTGTGGGAGGGGAAGCCAGTAGTGGGGGAAATGATATTAGGGCAGCAGTGTTCTTGTTTCTGATGGAGCACGGCATTACCATAAATGAGCAGTAGGGGGAAGCATTCTGCTCTCCTCTGACTGCCAGCTGTAGCAGCCAGCTGTAACCTTAGTACTCTCTTCACTCCCTGGCTTTAATTTGAGGAAATTGAAAAAGGCAGATGGGAATGGAGGATTAATTAGGGTTGAAGAAATGAGGGGGAGAAATGTGACAGTGAGGACAATATCAATGAAAGAGGTGGAAGCAGCATTAAGTCAGAATGTAGACCAATTCACCATAGCCTTTAACAGTGCCCAGTGAGTGAGGGCTGAAAGCATTTTTCACCTAAACATGTTCTGCTGTCCACAGTGGCTGTCAGTGACACACACAAAACAACCCTTTCATCGCCATTGAAATCTATCGATCTGCAGTTTCTGCACAGATGGGATGCACATGTCACAAGGGCTATATAAATTATAGAACACAATCAATAGACCCATCAGACCAGAACAATACTCAACTCTCTGTTGAAAGAGAGGGTAAGTGCACGCGGGGTGAACAGGAGCGAATGAAAGAGACACAGAGTGAAACAGATGGCAGTGAATAAGAAAGACCATCATGGGGCAAAGAATGCCGAGCAAAGAAGAGAGACAGCGTGCACATATGCGGTTATGTGTGTATAAGTGCGTGTGTGAGCTTGACACCTTTTGTCTGAGCAGCTTGCTGCGGACGCGTCCCCATAGCTTGGCTCCGGTGTTGGTGTGTCTCCTGAGAACGGGGGTCTGTGGACCACTGTGAGGTTGGTTCTGGTCCACGCAGCACTGCTGCTCCAGACGCTCACAAACCGAGTTCAAGTTCACATCTGGCACCAGGAGCGTCGTCATCACTGATATACCTCTGAGCTGTCAGCCCCCCACCCTCTCACCAAACGCAAGGTGGAGGAAGTATGCCGCTTAGAAAGGAAGACGAATATGTTGCCCCGCGCCACCTTTCACGTATCACCGAGCCAGGTAATACTCACGAAACAAATGAACAAGCACAAGAGGTGGCAATTTCGGTTGTAAATTGGAAGGGGAAAAAAGTCTGACGCGATAGAAGCTCTTTACTTCAAAAGGGTAAAATGTAAAAAAAAGAGGAGATAATAGAAGCGAGAAAAGTATGATGGGGTTTTCTTTCAGTCCAAGATAAGATAGAGTCCTGCCATGGTTCCCTTAGTAAGGCTGATAGAATTCCACGCTGGTGTATCTCTGTGGGATGGAGAGATCCTTCCTCAGTCAGCTGCTAACATCTCTTCTCCTCGCGATCTGATTTCCAGAACAGTGGAACACAGACACGGAGCTGTGAGGGCACTAGAGAGAGAGAGAGAGCGCAAGAGGGAGGGAGTGAGAGGGAGCGAGCCGGAGGGAGGGAACGCGAGGCAGAAAGTGAGAGCGGGGGAAGTGAATGGGCCATCGCTATAATGGAGGGAGCCCCGCTCCCCTCCTCCAGATGTGATGGACACACCTCTGAGACGGAGAGAAAGAATGAAGGAAGTAGGGGGACAGGGAGAGAGGGATGGGAGAAGGATGGCACCCATGGGCAATGCTACAGTACGCTGAGCAGTCAGTAAGAAGGAATGTAAAACAGAGAACACAGAGAGAAGGAGAGAGACAGGCTACAAGTGATGACTAAACCTGCATCACATCATTGCTCATTGCATTAACCCTGTCAACCTTTCCTCACTGCCAGGCAGGTCATCGTTTAAAGAGTGTTTGTTGAGGACTGAGCAGAGAAAAAGCAAAAAGATGTGGTCAAATTAGCAATACATCGGTCAATTCTGCCAAACAAACACACATTCAGCAAAATAAACATCCAAAAAGTTGTGGATGAAGCACCAATGAAAATATGGTTTTACAGCTAATTTGTAGGAATGTACAACCCAAAAGATATCTATAATAATAATAATCTTTATTGTCCCCGAAGGGATATTTGTCTTCACAAATCTATCTATGGCACTGATGGACACATCATCTGACACTCCTCACATGTCTTGACAGAAGTGTTAATATATCCATTCATAACTCAGAGTGTACAAATGTAATGGACCCATAGACACTGAGGATTTTACAGAGAGTGCATTATCTTTCCACCCCGTCTTCCACTCTTCTCTCTCTCTCTCTGTCTCTCATCTGTGAGCCTGTTGCCATGCATTTTGCACAGATGACTTCTCTTTGCCATGCTTTCACAGTTCTCTGATTTTCCCTGTCCTCCTCCCCATTATGGAAGACATAGCAGCGGGAACGCTCAGTGTGAAGTGTCCACAGGGGCACAAAGGCTCTCACACACACACGCACAGCACACACACGCACGCACGCACACACAGAGAGTTTTTCCACCACAGCGGTTAACCCTTTCCCCTCAACTGTCCAATCTCATTGGGGAAATCATACAAGGATGTACTCGCCGTGCACGCGCCACACACACACACACACACACACACACACACACACACACACACACACACACACACACACACACACACACACACACACACACACACACACACACACACACACACACACACACACACACACACACACACACACACACACACACACGAAAGTCAATGGCCATCTTTATTCAGCAGGACAATTTGGCGCCGTCCTCTCTTAAAAGCCACATTTCTCTGTTTAATGGATGGTCACGGGCAGGACGGTCTGTGTATTCCTTTCATTTTCCATCTCTCTCCATCCATGGCTCATCCATTTATATTAGTGGAAGTGTGTCTCTCTTTCTCACACACACACACACGTGCACGCACGCACGCACGTACGCACGCAGACGATGCATTCACCTGTGTTGCTGAACAATACCTGTAGGTGTGATTCACCACCACTATCTACTGGCAAGTATACTGGTGGCTACATGAATGCAAGGTGATTCATTTGAGGATGGGAATACACAGAAGGGCCAACACAATCAACTTCTATTTAGTTGAACCTCCATGTGGTCCTAAGAGTGACCTAACTAAGGGTCGATGCATACTCCACTTTTAGTGACAAATTTATTTCGGTTCGGTTCGGTTCGGGGAGTCACAAAATCTCGGCAGCACCGAACAGCCGAATTATATCCGCCTTGGAACCTCTGAATGACACCATATTATAGACAGAGCCGAACCGAAATAAATTCAGCTCTAAAAGTAGAGTAACGGTTCAGTTGAGTGACAAGGAGAACAACCAAGCAGTACTTTTGAAGTCACACAACAAATTCTAAAGTGTATTACACACACACTGAGAATATATACTGTACAGTATTGGACACATGGCGTGACCAGAAGATATGAAACATGGAACAGAACAGAATGAGTAGGAACACAACAGATGCATCTTGTATCATGTTGCACGTCAGTCTATCTGTTAAAGTAGTTGATGGCCATTGGCCATGGCGTCAAGTGCATCAGTGTGTGCTTACACAGACGAGAGTGAATCAACACATGTACTAACTGGGTCAAGCAGACAAATGTCAGCCCTATAATCATATCATATACAGTACATGAATAATTGGGATGTCAATATTGATGCTCTCAAAATGAGAAGTTGATAAATGAAAAAAAAAGAGGATTCACAACATCATCGCAAAGCCAAATGGAATGTCACTATGTCTCTGAGATGCACCTTAGGACCAGATAGACAGCGTGACATTAGTCTCCCAAGACAGATAGGTTGGCTCCCACTACTGTACAAACGCTTCTAATTGACAGTCTCTACTTCGAGAGCGCTGACATTATGCTGAAAAATTGGGGGCTACGGATGGAAAATGGCATTCTTCCTAAATCCAGTGTATTTACATGAAATTGTATGTTTGTGTTCATTAGGTCGCAGTTAACAATGAAAACCGGCACATCTTGTCCGTATCTTGTCCGTAACGCCTCAATGTTTATAGCTGCTGACCTGTTGTGACATCACATTGTTGTGAAATCACATTGTTGTGCAATTACCTCATCAAAGATCAAACCCTGTATATCCATAAATGGAAACGACTGGATCATCACCTAGATCTCCATATATGGAGCTGACCTCTATATCTTATTCCCAGATGATGCCCTGTTAGGGCAACCACACTAATAGAATTGTTTTTATGCCCATCAATATTAAGCCCATATCTGGGAACGCCCATTCAATAGAATCCCTTTTATGCCATCAATATTAAGTCCATATCTGGGAATGCTCATATGGACATAGTGTGTCAGTTTAACTAGTGTGGTTGCCGCGACACGAGTCACACTTGCAAATTAATTACGTCCTTGTCCCTTTTATGCCCTTATATGGAGATCCCTGTCCTCTACATCTGATTCCCAGATGATGCCCAGTTAGGGCAACCACACTAATAGAATCCCTTTTATGCCCAACAATATTAAGCCCATATCTAGGAATTCTCATACAATAGAATCCCTTTTATGCCATATTAAGTCCATATCTGGGAATGCCCATATATGGACATATTGTGTCAGTTTAACCAGTGTGGTTGCCGCAACACAAGTCACACTTGCAAATTAATCACATCCTTGTCCCTTTTATGCCCATATATGGAGAGCCCTAGGCGTCTTACTGGTATGCACTGTCCCTCTCAAATAAATGTATAAATAAAATAACTAAGCGGCTGACACACACATCATTTCCCCACATTGGTTTCCCATTTGCATTTGAAAACAGTCGTGATTGGTCAAATACCCTTCCGGTCTGAAGAGCAGGTGACTGCTTACAGACTTTCTGTATCATTCAAAGACTGTAGTCTGGCATGAGAGACTAGCATGACGTCATCGTTAGCCGTAACAGCCGGTGTGTTTTATAACAGTGCATGAGTATTCTGTGGTGGTGATAAAGACGTGGACAGATAGTAAACTCCCCCATTATCTCAGAATGGGAATGACTTGTCTGTGTCTGCCTGCTATGACTGATAGTGGAGGACTGTGTGTGTGTGTGTGTGTGTGTGTGTGTGTGGGTGTGTGTGGTGGGGGTGCAAGACCTCTCAGCCAACCTCAGTGTATTTTTAAACTCTTGGGGAGGGTAAGCATGAGACATGCGCGCTCCATGCGTCACTTCTTGGAAGGAATGTCTGGGAAAAGCATGTTTTGAGGACGATAAAAAAACGGATAAAGGGAGCCAGTGGATATTTTGGGGGTGGGTCGGCTAAGGGAGGAGGTAAATACAGAGAAAGTTTATAATAAAAGAATCCTGTGGACGGCTCTGTTTTCTACAAAGTCTTGTTGACTTCTGTAAAAGGTTGACTATCGTCATGTACGTACGTAAGAATTGCTGGAGTGGGAATTTCCCCTTTTGTAAGTAGAGCCGGAATCATCACTCTTTGCCTGTCCAATATAGCCAACCTACAAGCTACTGCTGTAACTGTATGAAGTCAAAACCTATTTGATACAGTAGGTTAGGTTAGATTATAGTATTGTCCAAAAATACTGTGTTGTAGACATTTTATGAGTATTACCTGAAAAGACCAAAGCTATGATGCCTTACTGATTTCTTATTGATGTTCCAACTTCCAATGAGCCATCTGGTTCAAAGCCGGGGAGGCCTGCAGCATCAGACCATTCAAGAGACAGTTGTCAACAGTTCTCTCTTCTAATGGCGATTTCAGGGTTAAGTCTTGTTATTTAGCTCCCTGAATCACCTCCCTACATCATGTGACATCTGTGTCTTTTGTCTGTTTTAGGCAATGTTCAGCACAGACACAAAAGAACGTCTTGGTGAGTAGGATTCCATAAGGAGAGGTCGTCTAAAGTCCAACACATCAGTCACAACACATCACATCACTGACATCACATCACATAGTAGTACACATGTGATGCACATGTTCTCCTCCACACACACACACACACACACACACACACACATGAACGCAAGCAAGCATGCCTACACAGGGGCGTCACAAGGGGGGAAAAGTGGGACCGAGTTACTAGGGCCCAAAGTTACTAAGGCCTTAATTATTTAGCTATTAGCAGATATACAAGCTCACAGTAGCCGCGCTGAGAGCTTGTAGATCTGCTATTTATGAAAAGTCATGTTCACCGACCTGGCCCGGTCGGAGATCTAGCGACCTGGTCGGTGATTTTGCAGCCCGGTTGGTAGATTTAGCGACCGGTCGGTAGATTTAGCGACCCGGTCGGTGAAAACTACCGACCAGGTTGCGACCAGGTTGGAGGTCGCTAAATGATCTCGCTCCTACTGTAAATGTGTGCAAATCTTTGAATATATGTATTTTTTAAGCGAACATTTGTAACAAAAATTTTGCTTCTGGGGGGTCCCTGAAACTAAATATTTTGAGATGGGGGTCCGTGGCCAAATACATATAATTTTGGGGGTCCTTCACATGAAAAGGTTTGAGCACCACTGACATCGAAACATAGGTTTTTCAAAAAACCTTAGAAGGATTTGAAATATTCAAAGACTTCCCCTCAACTTCCCCAAATTTTCATATAGCAGATCTACAAGCTTGCAGCGCGATATACAAGCTGTGAGCTTGTATATCTGCTATTTTTCATTAGTTAAAGCACAAAATAATGAATCCTTGTACCCAGCCCAGGGCCCAGAATTTGGTGTGACACCCCTGTGCATACAGCCAGGCCTCCACTCAGCCTCTATACATTGTAGTGTTAGCTCATGACTTATTTATGGAGTAAATGACAGGCCTGTGCACACGTGGGCACGCTAACCTTGTTAGCATCGAGGGTTCACGCCACTCCACACACATTAAACAGGGCCTGGTGGTTCTGCACAGACAGCCTGGCCGCACGTCAACCAAGCCCCATGGTTTTACTCTGAAAGTCACATTTAAATACCATATAATGAAAGGACAGCACTCTGCCATGATAATGTTTGCCTCTGTAGTTTTGGGACCAAAATGTTTTTTCGGCTCCCTGTTTTTTTTTTTTACTGTGCCAAGCTTTTGTTGGCTGAGGTATGGCTAAGTATGAGAAAAGAGCAACATTGCGCACTAATTATGAACAAAGGCCACTTTCACTTAGACATAAAGGTTAGACCACAAATAAAGGCTATGGAATAAATCGTGAACGTGTACATCCTTTAGTTTGTGAGATAGGAGATCGTAAAACAAGTTACGAAAATAATACATTTATTTATTTCGTTTTGTATAAATGTCACCGTATAAAATCTAATTTTATGATTTTATACTGTGACATTTATACTAAATGTAATAAATAAATATATATGTTAGAATTTACACACACACACACACACACACACACACACACACACACACACACACACACACACACAAACCTAAAGATGTGAAAGTATATGATGCGTCTATGGATGCCTATGCTCTGACATCAGGACCAGGCTTTCCTCTTAATTATACATGTGCTGGGTGGCACAGCCCCTCATAAAGCTGCTCCATATGACCTCACAAAAAGTGGGGGAAGGGAGAGTGTGTGTGTCCCGGTTTCCAATTTGGACCTTTCTTTGGCACTTCATTCAGGTGATCGAGCGATTTTTCAACACAGCATGCTTCAGCACAAGAATGACAACCTGGACTTTCTCCAACAGTGAGAGATTCATTGATAATCAATTTAATGATAGCACCTTTAAAACACGGATATGGAGAGATTGATTGAATATAGAACTAACTAATGAGTTAAATTGAGTGATTGAATATTTTATTAGGCAGAAATGCAGAACAGCACGAGTACAGTGAGTCACATTTTTACTGTGGGTGGATGTTACCAGATCGTGGTTTACGCTCCCTCTAGTATTGTGGCTGTGGGTGTCGTTAATTTTTTTTAGGTATTTAGTCAGATATGCTGGACTGGTATTGGGGGCATTGAGGACAGATTCACATTGACTATTCTGAAGGCCAATACCGTTTTTAATTGTCTTCTACCCCGAGCCATCCTACTGTAGGCTAGCACATTTCTAGGAAAGAGGTCTGGGTCATGGGCTCCAGGTAAACAGATCTGTGGTTCTGGGACATCCTAGCTCTCTGGAAACATCTTGATTTGTATTCTATTCGACCTTCACTGTATTCCCACTGTGTAAGACACACAGCCACTGTTCCTGTTTGTATAGATGAATGTATGTCTGTCTGTACAATTTTAATTGGTCTCCGGTGTCGTTGCGCATTAGCAGCAAATTAACTATGAACTCCATGCTCATAAAATACAGTAAAAGAACCAACTATGTGTAAATCCTATTGACTGGGTTGGGTAATTTCATTAAATAATTTACTGTCAACCATTAAGTACTCTCACAGAAGCTTTCAAAATATGTGTGGAATTTTAGTTCATTTTAGTTGTTCATTACATTACCCTCTGCTAAATAACCTCTGTGTATCATTAATTGACCAATCAATCTCCTATGGCAGCAAAGGGGTCATAATTACTCTCTGTTCTCCACAGGGGGCTTTGCATCATGTACAGTACAGTACTGTGGCAAACTAAAAATCCCCTTTTCCACCAACATTAGTACATACAGTATGAGTTATTTTAGTGGGGGAAACCCTACTGAAAATAGACAATTGACTCCTTTCTTGTTGCCAGAAGACAAGTATGCCTTTCCTTCTTTTTGAGTGGTGGTCTCACCGTCTCCTAAGAGTGACTTTGTCCGTATGTTACAAGCTATGTTACTATGTTTGTCTGTAGCATGAGCGGCAATACCGCTGGTGACCAGTGGCAGGCCTGGGTGACCATGGGGTGCTGTTGAGCAGGCCAGGCACTTTTCCGGGTGTGTTACATTCAATATCAAGAATATACCCCTCATAATGGCATAACTCTTGAATCTCTCTCAAAGCATCATACCAGAAAATGGGTACAAATTTGCACGTCTACCTCGTTGTCATGTTTCCAACCCTCGAATATCATAGATAGATGAACCCTATAAGTACCTGTGACAACTGCAGAGTAATTTGTCCCGTGAATCAAAGCTGATTGTAACCTTTCCCACATAAACAAAGACAGACGTTAAGTGGGTGCTCTTGTTTTTTCCCGGGGAAAGGAGCTTTAGACAACAGTATTTGTAGGTGCGTGTGTGTATTTCCATTAGACTAATAGACAGTAACTCATCAGTATGTGGAAGCACAATAAACCTCACCTCACTGTGAGCTGGGACAAAGATGACAATATTAATGATCAAATCTAACATACGGGGTAAGATACTTACTAGATTACTCAGAGAATAGCAAGGAGCTGTGTGTGTGTGTGTGTGTGTGTGTGTGTGTGTGTGTGTGTGTGTGTGTGTGTGTGTGTGTGTGTGTGCGTGTACACACACCTGAGGCCTATAATTGCCTGCCATGACAGCAGGTTGACACTGATAGCCAATGTGAATAATATGATCAGCTTTTATAGAACCTGCCTCTATAAGTATCTTTACAAGATGCCCCCCAACACACACGTCATACACACACACACTCTCTCAATCTCAGCCATCGTTACAGAGGGTGTTGGGGTGTGGCTGCTGAGCTGTCTACAGTCGCAATGAGGGGGAGAGGGGAAGAGAGAGAGAGAGAGAGAGAGAGAGAGAGAGAGAGAGAGAGAGAGAGAAATGGGGGGGAGGGAAGGAGGGATGGTGCATGGGGGGGTTGATCTAGGCCTTCAGGATACAGTGGTAATATGCCAAATTGGGGGTGAGGCAGAGTAGTTTAGGGGGGTCCTCGAGGATGCTCTATGGCTTATCCCTGCTTCTCTTTTATGTGAGCGGCTGGGGGCATCTCCCTCCGATTAACCACTCCATCACTTATTAAAATGCTCTCAGAAACAAAAGGCAAGAGAGAGCAGGCGAGCGAGCGAGCGAGAGCAAAGGAGAGAAAGAAGGCGAGAAAGGCAGCAAGGGAGAAATCTAGGAGCTGGTATCCTTAACATGTAGCTCTGTGTGCTACAGGGTGTTTTGTTAGGGAGAACACTATGCCATGTTGATGCGTGATTTGTGTCCTTTTTTTCACATGAGGGAAAGGCTTTTTCAATCATGAGTCACGACAGGCAAGTTTATTTGTAGAGCACATTTTATACACAACGGTTATTGACAGAGTTGGCATACGACAGCATTTAACTACTTAGGACCTACAGTGCGTACTTCAAACGATCTACAAGCTCACCTCAAATCACGAAACAACGTGTTGTGAGCTTGTAGATCTGTTACTTTTACTATTGATCCCTCTGTTGTACCTTTGTCTAGCTTCAACGGGCACAAATCTGTCTTTCAATAGGAATCCACCTCTATAGGCATCAATAAAAAATACTGAGAAATCTCAAACTTGATACAGCGAGAAAAATAGGAAGCAGAACGTAGGAAGAAGGGCAGAGTGATGCAAGAGCCATGGTTACAGAGGTAACACTGCAGGCTAAGCATGATAAAATAAAAAATGAACTCCATTCAAATAATCGAGTCATTGTGAGCTGAGGCTCCTCCATTCATATAACGTGTGTACACAGTAAATTCCTGGGTTCATTTAACTCAGCCCCCAATGGACCTCCATTTTGTTAAAGTAACAATTTATGCCCCATTGTATAGCTTGTAGTACAGTGGTGCCGCACAAAAATAGAGTCACGAATCTCACGATGTGAGCTTGCAGGTCTGTTATTCTCGCTAATCTTGCAAATGTGTGAAAAATCTTTTAAAGCGTTTGCTTATATTCATTGACATGCTCAAAATAGGGATGCCACGTTGAAAGTGGTTAACAGTGACGATTTCATTGTGTGGTATATTGCACCACACATGTTTCCTATACCATAAGAATAGTGCTTGACAAAGATGAAAGCATGTAGTATTACTGTACATAGTCTTGAAATAGAGCAGTGAACTCGCTCATCCCCCGGTTCATAGAAGACGAAGAAAATCGTCTCATATAAGCATTGTGGTCCAAAAATAAACAAACGGTCTGCACGATATTGTAGGGGAGGTGGCTCTGTATGGTTTATGATAGTCAGTCACTCATATTTGATAAAGCCTGTTTCTAGCAAAAATCTAACTAATTCGGCGACAGTAACATTAGCGTTTTCTCACCATCAGTTGATTCTTCATATCCATACGAGTCAAACCACTTAGATCATTTGTTTGTGTTTTGTAACACAGTTCTTATATGACGAAAAATTATGATGAAAAAAGTCCATTGGAATTCAGAATGGGTGAAAAAAAAATGTGAACCAGGTATGATGGGTAAATGACGTCAAACTTCAATGCTCTATCTGTTATGGTGGAGAAAAGACCTACAGTATGGTATTTATCAACGCATAAAAACATCAACATGATCAGGATCAATAGCGATGGAATTGTCTTTCGACAAAGCAGTAGGAATCGACCCAAACGACTGTCATCCTAGCAGTGCGAAACGGGACGTGTCCCTGCCATGTCACATTCCCCTAGTGTTTTACCCTGCCCACTGTCCCAGTCTGGGACAAGGCGTGGGGGGCGGGAGGGCAGGGGTGTCTCTGTGCTACATCCAAGCCTTGTGACCTAGTTCCGGTGATGAAGAGTAGTACGGCAGCCTCTGCTCCCCCATCACAGGAGGTCGTCTCTGCTGAACCTGCCTGAATAATTCACGGAGGAGAGTAAACGCGTGGCCGGCCTGACCCAGACACACTCTGGAAACATTACGTGGAACGATGGGGGGAAGGAGGGTCGGCGAGACGTGAGAGGAAGGAGGGGATAAGAGAGACGGAAGAGGTGACCTACAACGAAGGAGAGATGGGGGTTTTACCACTTAGACTTAGATGCGTATGATGAATACCGATAAGAGATGATCTACAAGCTCACTCACTATGTCACATTTTGAAGGAAAAATTAAAAATAAAAATAAATATATACAGGTATAAGAAAATTAAATAATTTTTTTAAAATGTATTTTATAATTTTTGACTGTTTACAATTTTCGCCAATAATGACATTCCCAAAATGGAGACGGCAGGTTAGAAGTGGTTCAGGGAGTATAAGTGTCACACTAGAGTGAAAAGAAATGATTCTAAACAACAATTCACATTGTGATTGTAATTCAACTGCTATGCACAATAGTTTAACTCAATGCCTAACTAGCAAGCAAAAGGAGAACAACAGTCAGAATATAATACAACACTTCTTATTGTGAACAACATCTTCACTTCCAAATGAAATGGGCCATCCATTTTCTTAACTAGCTGAACCCCCCCCCCCCGGTCCCCTCCCAAAATGACCAGTGGAAATCACCAATAAACAAATCAGAGAAAGGTCAAAACCCCATTAGGAGGTAGAGAAGCCATCAACTCTGCACTGACTGGGACCCCCATCTAGTAGTAAGTGGAAAATCAATGGAGGCTACTGGATCCAAATAGAGTCATCTATCCTTGTGATGGGACGGTTACCCAGGGACACACACACACTAATTGACAATGTTTGTAGCTTAAGTCCAGCAATCTGCCGCAGGCTTGTGAGTTGGCTTGGATAAACAACCCTCTTTTGATGTTCAAGGTTTTTCTATTTCTCCCATTCTATCGCTCTGACCTTGACTCCACAGTTTAACATGTGGCGTTAAGAACAACAATGCTGTTCTTTTCCCCACCCACTGTTGATACTCTGGTAGGTGATGTTAGGATTAGTGGTCGGACCGTTATGATGTTGCTGTGCTGGTGGCCTCGGCTGGGCAACCTGATGGGAGCTTGCCTAATGCCTTCACTATAAGCTGGTCCTGTCTGGATCAAAATGGACCAGCTTACACACAGCACACACACACACGCCATTCTCTCTTCGAACCCTTATTAGTACACTGCGCATTTGTTATATCATTTAAACACTTTGGTACTATCTGTGAAATAGACATTTGGCGCTTAAATGCCATCCCACGTAGTACACCCACATGCCCCCTTTAAAAAAAAGTTTATTTCTGATGAATTCAACACGACCGGTTATGCAACAGGATGCTTTGTAGTGAGTGATGTGGCTCACATAACGATGCAGTGTGCACTGATCGCCTGAAAGACAAAACTATATAGTGAGTGTAATTCACCCAGGGATTTATTGCAGTGTACTGCATTCAGCTGAATAATAAGGTATGTTTTTGGTGTATTTTTGTGTTACTGGCCCGTTACCAGTGGCGAGATTCTCCGAGCCCGATAATCCTTCATACAATGGTGGAGTCCTGCTATGGAACACCAAAACAAACAGTGGACCAGAATGACTGTGGCTGCATTCTTTCAGATGACAGGTCACACATACAGCCCCAAGAGCTTTCTGGAGAGATTCTATGGATACCTTCTCCAGATGAAAACAATTACCTCATCTTTAGCAAAAGAAAAGTGGGGGCAAAGGGCACACAATCCTGAGGCCCCCAGGTTGGAAATCCAGGAAACTTGGTTAATCTGTTGTTCACAGGCAGGCAATCGTGCTAAAAAAAGGGTTAAAATTATGTTTATATCCCTCCAACTGTTACAACACAGGCCAGCCATCGGAGAGGAATGTTTAACTTCAACAATTGTCAGGGTGTTAACTCATTCATTGCCTTTTCAAAATGGCCACCAAGTTCCTCACTGCCATTCCATGTCATTTTTAGTGCACGGATCCATGCACGCCCATGCCTAGATCGTGCACCATGTGTGTGCACTCTGTTCACAGCTTTCAAACAAAAAAATCTGCTTGGAAATCCGTTCAGGCATTCATGAGATAGAAGCCATTATGTTTTCTACAAATGTAAACAAACATGGCTGCCATGTTTGAAAGATGTGGTTGGTATGGGGGTTAAACATACAATTTCGCGATTGCGATCATGCCTACTACATTTTTGGAGGTCCAAAAAATATTTTTGAAAAAAAAAAAGTGGCATCACTTGTACATTCAGTGGAATCTGTACATTCAGTGGAATCTGATTTGATCCAATTGTTTTAGATTAAGTTTTCAAACACGGGAGAGATTTGTAAAATTAACAAAAGCCAAGATCGGTGCAGAGCCTGGGCAGGAAATGGTCAATCTCCGTCCGTCCCTTGCCCTGGGAGAGGAAGTCATGAGGCAGGATCAAAAGACTTGGCATGGCACATGGACCTGCCACATGAAGAGCATATTGTCAGACAAAGTTATGGTTCCTGAGTGTGGATGAACAACAACAGCCCATAGTTCAACATGTAATTGGCCAACTCCAGTTGATGAGGATGTTGTAATCCAATCAACGTACTTTACAGTTAGTTAGTTATAGTTTACAAAATACAATGGCAACAATCTCCACAGTCATGCTTCAGCAGAGGATCATACATGGAACATGGCCTCTCTACGACGTGGAGAAGAAAACTTGACTATTATTTCAACTAAATACATTCAAATTCCAATTAATGTTTTACAGTGTGAAGTGAAATGCTTCTGGAACTAATATGATCATTCACAACAAGTTTGTGAAACTGAAAGTCCCTGTGGAACCCTTGTTATGAAACAGATTTGCAGTGAAAAATGAAAATTCATTATACGGTACATTCCTTCCTCTAATACTGCAGTCAGTTCAGATGTCAGCCACTCGCACTTGGCAAAGCATGGCATTTATATTGTATCTCTGCAACCTCAGACCCTGTTCTCTGTACTTAGCAGGTCAGCAGTTGTGGTCTACAGGTTACAGACTAAGAAATGTTATTTCATTTCTAAATACAATTTAAACAGAATCCAGGGTTTTCAAATTATTATCCAACAACATATTGTAGGATCTCAGGGAATCTTTCACTCCACAAGATTAATACTATAATAGTGTGAATTTGCCTGGACAAGTGGCCTAACATCCATGCTCACTCATGCAAAACTGTCTGCAAGGCAGATTCATACTGTCCATGCTTGTTGTGTATGGGCATGAGCATTTGTATGCACAATAGGTATGTGAGCATGCTTCCACTGAGACAAACATGACTGGGTCAGGGCAGCAGCAAACCAGACCACAGCACACTATCTTTCCATCCCACACAATTCAATCTGAACTTGGATCTTGGAACCAGAAAGAGTGGTATTTCTTAAGAAATGTCTTAAATGTTTTCCATGTGCCTTTGTCTCTGGCTAGCCATCATCAAAGAAAGTTTGTGTTTGTGTTTTTGTTCTTGAATGCCTAAATGTATTACTCATTTAATCGTATTGTAAACCATGCAACTTATGTACATATCTGTTATTACAACTTCTGCTATTTTTAACCAACTCAATCATTTCATTGTTTTTTTTATCCATGCACCTTGTGTACATTTCTACACTGCTCATAATGACATCTGACCTGTTTTCCCTTTCTTGAAACGGCAAATGATGTTGGGAAATTGTACACCAAGACTTTCACACGATTTTTTTACACCTCGAACTGTAAACTTATGATGTGACAATGAAGTTCTTGAACTTGAAGTTACACATTCACATATTTTACCCAGTGACATAACTGGGGTAGATGTCCCAGCACAACCTGGCCAGCTGTTCAGAGACATAGAAGAACAAAACAAAAGAACAGAACATAAAGAAATGCTCATGTCCAAGACACTGGAGATCCACTGTAATCATAATCCCAGCTGTCCATTCATTTCCAATATCCACATTTCCTTCCACTCGTTGAATGGGGGAAACCTCAACACGGGCCCCCATACTGATGCCCTGTCAGGCATAATGAGGTGCAGAACCCACAGTGGTCGGAGCCTTGCTCAATCACAGACCCCAGCCTTGAACCATGTGGAACGCATCTCGCCATCATCACGTCTACATAAACAAACGGAGCGGGGCCATTTTGACTAAGTGGCATTTAGACTAACTCTGGAGGCTCTGTAGCTAACCCAGCCCATCACACAGTGGCTTCCCCCCAGGAGGGCAACGGGGGACTCCAAGCAGTTACGAACTCTGGGGATGGATATCTGCACAATCTCTTCAGTGGAGGGTAGCGACGTGGTTGCCTGACTGGCTGCTTCAAAGTTGCAACGCCAGGACACTGCGTGTTGCTGAGGCCCATTTAATATGGGCAGGATGGCTGCCAAGAACAACAATGGGAAACTAGAGAGAGAGAGAGAGAGAGAAAGTGTTCTCGTCTCCCAGGGTCTTTGGGGACAAAGGGGAGGGGGGAAAAGAGCAGTTGACTCTGGCGGTGATGTAAAATCTGATTAAGGACAAAAGGAGAAGGCAAGGAAGGACCCCAAGGGATGCGCACGTGTGTGTGTGTGTGTGTGTGTGTGTGTGTGTGTGTGTGTGTGTGTGTGTGTGTGTGTGTGTGTGCGCATGTACATCTGCATGCAACAACAACTGGAGGAGAGATGGATAGAGGAGAAAACAGAGATGGGCCTTCTTCCATTATTATGAGATTAGATTTAACCTTTGAAGGAGAAATGCAATGTTCCCCAAATTTCTGTATATCATCCAATTTCCCCTTCCCCCTCTCTCTTAATGTAAAACAAAAGCAGACCTCCAGAGAGTGCTTGGATGGCCTGACTCTCAAGAAACTCAAACCTCAAGGCTTCACCTCAAGAATCATGGCACGCAAAATAACAACCCTCAACTCAAAGTTCCAGAGCAGAAGCTTGGGGCGCATATCACCAGACTCCAATACTGACTTCACCACCCCCTGCTGTGCTGCACACCCTGCTAAACCTGGCACCTAAGGAGAGAGAGAGAAAAGGGGAGGCGTTCCGCACCATGCAGCATCTGTCTGTGTGTGCCGACTATGAATAGTACATGTTTTTCTCAGTACACAGAGGACAGCCATCCATAATCCATACCAGAATGATTAGACACCTGAAGCTGGACAAAGCCCCCTCGGGCCTTGTGGCGCAGCATTAACACACAGCGTCATGCATGAAATGAGTTTTTCAGTAGGGACTGCCAGGCAGTGGCCAAAGCAAGGGACTAGGCGACTCTACAGACCTAATGTCATCTGTTATCAATACATTCGCAGCGTCACAGAGAGAGGAATGTGTGTGTGTGTGTGTGTGTGTGTGTGTGTGTGTGTGTGTGTGTGTGTGTGTGTGTGTGTGTGTGTGTGTGTGTGTGTGTGTGTGTGTGTGACTAATTAAGTCAGGTTGGAAAAGTAAAATGCGTTGAAGAGAGCAATAAATGTAATGAACACAGCAGGGTAGCAGAGATAAACAATACATGGGTGCTGGAGCAGGTGTGTAAGCATGCACACGCACACACACACACACACACACACACACACACACACACACACACACACACACACACACACAATATTTCCTTTGTAAGTTAACAGTGCTACTATGGCCAAGGTATGTGTGTGTGTGAGTGTGTCCAATCTAGAAAATGTGTGTGGTTCAGTTGAATGTGGTGGAGATTGTCATGTAGCAGCTCCTCTCTGTGTAACAGCAGGGGGCAGGGATGTGCCTTTACTTATGTTATTGTTTCATTGCAGGATGCTTCACAAGCTCTTCCAAAACTGCCAGTTCCCTGTCTCCATTTTACTGCTGAAGGGAACAATGGTTTCCTTCATATTCCGGGACTCCAGCACACTTAAGTAATTGAATAGTCATATTCAAGAATCAAGAGACTGTGTAACAACAGCTGTATAACATAAGCAAGGTTAAACTGGAGTTTTAAAGAGAGAAAAAAAGAAGAAAAAAACAACATTGATACACTACAAATTCTCACTAAAAGGATAGGAATAAGGAAGTGCAATAGGCAGTGTTTACAATTTGGGAGGGATTAGTATCAGATATATAGAATTTGTGATAGTAAATACATCGTTTTCGTCCCAGGAGCATTGGGGAGATGAACAATGGGGAAATATTCAGAATTTTGGGACTGAGGATAATTCTATAAATCAGATTTATAGAATGACAGTAGGTGTATCTATCTAAAATAGCAGGTATGTACATCTACTGTATAGTGTGTGCCAGCGCCTACGTCATTGTAGTCCTTAGCGGCCATTTCTTAGGTAAAAACACAGGTGTTTCAATTGTTTGATTGCATAGAACTAATGCTATAGTCTAATCAGAACACCTGTGTAAGGCTGTGTTTACCCAAGAAATGGCCGCTCTTAGAACTACATTTGGCACACCCTATACATGCATTATTTTTTTTATATATTTGTTTTTGGGCTTTTTATGCCTTTATTTGATAGGATAGTAGACTGACAGGAAATGGGGAGAGAGATGGGGAATGACATGTGGCAAAGGTCGTCCGGATCGGGAATCGAACCGGCGACGCCAGCAGGCATCAGCCTAATATGTGGTATGCGCCTTGACCACTAGGCCAGCGGGCGCCCCCTGTATACATGCATTCTATATTTGTTCTATCTATACATGCGTTCAGTGTTTGTTTATAGTCTGGTCCTCCTGTCAAGTAGTAACGCTGCAACTAAACAATATACGCAAGCGCATCTTCTTTGCTGGTGTAACGGCGGCGAAGAAGATGGTAGCTACGCGGTGGAAACCTCCTCATACGTTAACGTTTCGCCAGTGGGCCTTAACCTTTCTAGATATAGTATATTTAGAGCAGTCGATAGCAAGGTTACACGGAGCAAAAGAAGAAAACATTAATATGTGGTCGGACATTGCAGATAAGCTTAAGGCTATGATTCAAGAAATCACTATATAGTGGTAACAGCCTAGCACAGGCATGCACTATTGTACATTCCGTGTTGGTCCGGGGAAAGGGGGTGGGTGGGTTTTCTTTTCCTTTTCTTGTTTTACTATTGTTTGTGTTGTTTGTCTGTTAATTGCATTTTTCTTTTGATTATGGAAAATAAAAATATTTGATAACAAAAAAAAAAGTAGTAACGCTGTGGCTGTGACTGAGTTTAATTCCCTAGGGTGCAAGGGACGAGTGGGAGGTAATCCATCCATAACGGTTACTGTCATTATAAAGCAAAGACCACTCCCTGCATTGTGTTGGTTACTCCACTGTCCTATCCATACGAAAACACAGAATGGTTCTGCATTGATTGGTTTCCAAGTCGATCTCAAAAGAAGCTAGTTTCATGTCTCAGAGAGATTACATCTTTCAATCTGCGCTCGTATCAACACACCGGGTGCCCTGGATTATTCAAGGTTTAATCGACAGTTGCCATGGAAACCTGCTTTTTTACCTTGTTTGGGAGCTCCAGGGAAAAAGTAATCTGAGTAAATGTAATCCGAGTATTTCCTGTTTATTTTCACGATAGTATTTTCTTTCACTCAAAACTGAAAATTAACAATCACAGGCATCAGTGCTTTGGTACCGGCTGGAAGAGAAGGCCACGTTTTAAACATGAATGTGATTTAAAAGTTAGATTAGGAGATAAATGCACTTTTGTGCAGCAGCATAACACCGCTCTCTACGAGGGAACGGATTCTCCGGTCACGTGATACCCCGTTGAATTTCGGGAATTGAAGTGTTTCTCTTCACAGGCGGGTGCCTCCTACAGTAAACTTCATCTTACTGTAGATTACTGTACCACGCGTCGGAACGTGTCGAGGGCATACAGAGACATCAAAGAGTTTGATGCGTTGGCACGTCATGGTAACCTGACTCCGCCAGATGGTGGCAGTAGCGCGTACTGCCCTACTTTACCATCTGAACCTGCGCAGGGAGAGTTGATATGTAAAATCCCGGAGCCAATAGAGTCTGACTGCAGACCACGTGGAAACCCAGGAGGCGGATTCTGGGTATAACGTCATGCAGACAGGCCAATATGAGTGGTTGGAGTTGGCACTGCCAGACTGTGATAGACAGACGGCCCCAACCAATCACCTGCTAAAGAACTTGAAAAAATGGCCCGCCCCTTACATCGGGTCTGCCCGAGCAAGTCCAGATGGTAAAAGTAATGCGGTATATAAGTATACGCACTACTGCCACCATCTGGCGGAGTCATAAAATACACAACCTCAGAATGAGTATTTCTCACTTTCAATGCTCTTATTATGTTACGTAGATCATTTTAAAAAGTATTTCTATGGGGGGGTTGACCTATTCCAACACTTACCAATTATTTGTCAAAACCTGCAACCCTGAAAAGACAAAGACACTAGTGAATGTGAGTGGGCTCTTAATGCGGTCTCTCTCCCGCTCTCTAGTCTAGACTCTAGAGAACATCCCATCTCTCTGGCTGGAGTGATCTCCTTTGTTCTCACTTTTAACTTGAAGCAACACATAATTGGCCACCATCCCCCATTCCACCCACCCACCCACCCCTTCCTCCTCTACATGGATGCACAGCATATGCATGTTCGAGGCAGATGTCCGTGCGTACACGTACACACACACACACACACACACACACACACACACACACACACACACACACACACACACACACACACACACACACACACACACACACACACACACACACACACACACACACACACAATTCAATTCAATTCAAAGGGCTTTATTGGCATGAGAAAACATACGTTTACATTGCCAAAGCAGAAATGTACACAATACAATACAATACAATCAGAACAAAATATATACAGGTGAAAACAGTTTTCATGCATCACGGTAACGTGCAGGCAGAGCAGTGATATATACAATGGTTTTTAAGGTGGTTGGGTTCCATTTGATATCCTTCTCTTATCACAGCAGCTCACGAATCTTGCTGCTGTGTTTGCACATTGTTTTACTTCCCCCAGCAGGTATGGGAGTTTTTCATCATTGGTCATATTTTGAAACTCTCCTTGGGTGGTTATGATCTGTGGGAAGTATGTGTCTCTGATGTCTTGGTACAGCGGACAGGTGGTTAGAAAATGTAGCTCAGTTTCCACTTCATTTTGTGTGCAGTGGGTGCAAAGTCTGTTTTCTCTAGGGAGCCAGGTATGCCTGTGACGTCCTTTCTCGATTGCAAGACTGTGCTCACTGAGTCTGTACCTAGTCAAGATTTTTCTTTGTTTTGGGTCGGCCACCTTGCTCAGGTATTCTGCCATGGTGTATTCTCTGTTTAGGGCCAAATAGCATTCTAGTTTGCTCTGCTTTTGGGTTGCTTCTCTCCAATGTGTCAGGTAGCTTTCTTTCTGCTGTTTTATAATTTGGTTTAGTCCAGTGAATTGTCTGTCTGGTGGCTCTGCTTGTGTTTGTGTACAGAGTTCCCGGACCAGTTGGCTGAGGGGGCATCTCTCTAGGGTTTCTCTGTGTGTGAGTGCCTTGTTATGAAGTGCATCTGGGTCACTTTCTTTTAAGTGGTTATAAAATTTGAATGCTCTCTTTTTTATTTTGATTATGAGAGGGTATCGTCCTAATTCTGCCCTGCATGCATTATTTGGTGTTTTCCGCTGAATTCTGAGAATTGATTTGCAGAATTCTGTGTGCAGGGTCTCTATTTGATGTTTGTCCCATTTTTCAAGGTCTTGGTTTGCGGCTGGTCCCCAGATCTCGCAACCATAGAGGGAAATTGGTTCTATCACAGAGTCCAGTATTTTTAGCCAGGTTTTTATTGGGATGTCTATTTTGATGTTCCTTTTGATGGCATAGAAAGCCCTTCTTGCCTTGTCTCTCAGGTCTTTTACAGCTTGGTTGAAGTTTCCTGTGCTGCTGATGTTTAGGCCAAGGTAGGTGTAGTTTTTTGTTTGTTCTAATGGGATTGTATTTAGAAAGAATTGCTGGTTTTGGCGGCTGGATCTCTTTTGAAATATCATGATTTTAGTTTTGGTTAAGTTTACTGTAAGGGCCCACGTCTGGGAGAATTTGTGTAGGAGATCGAGTTGCTGCTGCAGTCCTTCTTTGGTTGGAGACAGTAGCAGCAGGTCATCTGCAAAGAGTAAGCATTTGACTTCTGTTTTGCCTAGGGTGATGCCTGGTGCTGCAGACTGTTCTAAAGTTTTTGCCAATTCATTTATATATATATTAAAGAGAGTTGGACTCAGGCTGCATCCCTGTCTAACTCCCCGGCTTTGGGGGAAGAAGTCTGTGCGTTTTCCTCCTATTTTAACTGCGCATTCGTTGTTTGTGTACATTGATTTTATGATGTCATAGGTTTTTCCCCCGATACCGCTTTCCAACAGTTTGTACATCAGACCTTTGTGCCAGATTGAATCGAATGCTTTTTTGAAGTCAACAAAGCAGGAGAATAGTTTGCTTTTGTTTTTGTTTATTTGGTTGTCGATAAGGGTGTTGAGGGTGTAGATGTGGTCTGTTGTACGATAGTTTGGTAGGAAGCCAATTTGTGATTTGCTCAGGACGTTGCTTTCTGTGAGGAAATGTAGAATTCTGTGATTGATGATCATGCAGAGAATTTTACCGAGGTTGCTGTTTACACAGATCCCACGGTAGTTATTTGGGTCGTATTTGTCACCACTCTTATGGAGTGGTGTTATCAGCCCTTGGTTCCATAAGTTGGGGAAAATCCCAGAGCTGAGCACGATATTAAGGAGTTTTAATATGGCCAGTTGAAATTTGAGGTCAGTGAATTTTATCATTTTTCACACACACACACACACACACACACACACACACACACACACACACACACACACACACATCTGTTGTCAATCATTTCTACTTCCACGAGCTTATGTAATATCATAAGGAGGACCAATTACCCTGAACAGCCTAGACATTACCACAGGTCAACCATAACAGTGAAACACTGTGTGTGTGAATTTGTATGATTGCTGGCAGAGGAAGTAATGGGACAGTAGACAAATCTACTGGGTTTTATAGATCAACATGCATTTTCCTAATGTTCGTTCTTCTCCTTACATCAGAAACAGAATATTTTCTTATCCCCCAGATATGTTTGGACGATACAAAATAATTTGACTCTGGGCCCGGGCGGCTGGTGTCGCCGTCTGGGCACTTAAGCTGCTAATCCAGCCTGACGGCGTGTCCCGATCCCGACAAACCTTCGTGACTGACTGGTTAAAGACATAGCCTTGTTGCAAGTTATATCTTATTCACTATGATGTCAAATTAACCATTTAAGCCCTATGTTATAACTCAGATATTTGGAAATGGAGCCTAGACTGTTACAAATGTAATGATGTGTTTTAAGCTTGTAGATCAGCAATTTCTTAAATTATAATTATTATCCCTACTACTAATTCACAGCGATTATTTTTCGATTATTTTTAGGCAATTCCGCGATAGAATCACATTTACACTGCTTCTAAAGACTCCACCTTTTGCACAAAAATCGCGCATTTTTACCCGAATGTTCTTAGCTGCTTCTCCTGAAGCTATGGTATTTGCACGATGTACACTTTGTACAAAAGTAATGTGTAAGTTTACTGAGCATATCTTTCCCGGAAATTCTCCTACGCAATTTTCGTCACAAAAGTATCAGGTTACAGTTTGCTTCAAGCCTCAAGCAGCGACGCAGCGAGACTGCCCCCCCCCCCCCCCCCTTCCTCCGAGAGAGAGGGAGAGGGAGAGGGAGGGAGGGAGACAGTGAGCTGGAATATAGGCTACCCCTCTCCCACTACTTACATTGCGCGTGGAATGGATCCAAGTACAACATTAACCACCTATGCTGGATGTGTGAATCACCTAAAAACAGCGATGTTTGACGAGACACACGTGTGTTTGTGTAGTCCGTTAATAACAAGCATGGTACGTTGGTAGCGATACTTTTGTACTTTTACTTGAGACCTGAAGTTGGGAAGTGTTACCGAATATGTGTCGTGTTTCTATGCGAGTCTAGAACGTTACTCGACAAGTGTTATCCTTATGCATAGATTAAAAGCTGCCATTTCATTTGCCTTGATGTTGAAAGTGAACACGTAACGTGTGAAATCAGTGGTGGACATTTTAGACTGAAGTAAAAGTATCAATGAGCAGAGTGAGACCAGCACAACAGAACAGAGTAGCTCAAACGGGACCAATAGTTTGTCAATAGACAGTGTCCACTCTTGCTGTAGCCTCGCGTAACCCATAAGTCCCTGCATGGGCTATAGTGCGCACACATGACAGATTTGGTGAGAGGCTGATAGCCTATTCATTCACTTCACCTATATACCCAGACAGTACAGTGACATAACGCCGATACCTACTCAACCTCTGTAACAAAGGAGGTTTGCTCATTGGGATGATGCATTTGCGACGTCGCTTGCCACACGGCACGGATATTTTTAAATTTTCAACATGTTACACCCATAGAGTTATAATAAGTAGGTTACACCACGGACAACCGCTTTTCGCTTGCGTCGCGTGTGTGAGTGAGTGAATGAGTGAGTGTGCGTTCATGCCTCGGAGATAGAGAGAGCACAGATACAGACAGCGTCTATAAAGCTGCATGAGTATGATGTTTTAAGCATTGTTTCCCAAGTACTGTGTGGGTCTCGACCCACGGGTGGCTCGCGAAATGGGACTGTGTGTGTGCCAATGTTGTGTATTGTAACTGCGTCTTCTATTGCAAACAGTGCTAAACTCTTCAATCAATCAATCAGTCTAGATACAACAACCTCGCAAATTTGCCTACAGCCCCCCCCCACCCCCACACCACTCAAAAGTCCTCAATTCAACATATAGGCTACGTCAGTAAAAGTACAAAAGTATTGACTGTCAGCCCAGACTACACTGGACACCTTACACAATTGTTCCTGTTTCCTGAGTTATTGGTGTCCGACCAAGTGTGCCTTTTTGTTCATGATAGATATTGACAATAAGGTATTGAAAACATTTTAATCTGAATTAAAACCTAAACCCTTATGTTGATCAAATATAGAGCAGTCCTGCCTGAGCGCCCCTAAACCCCTTATGTTGATCAAATATAGAGCAGTCCTGCCTGAGCGCCCCTAAACCCCTTATGATGATCAAATATAGAGCAGTCCTGCCTGAGCGCCCACAGGGCGCGAAGCCTTTCTAGTTATTATAATTTGTACGATTTTGAGAACAAAATCCCCCAAAATAGGGACGCCAGGGTTAATGTTAAAATTTAGTGAGCGCAAAATTTGTGAGTTAAGGTTAGGCATTCAGATGCTGGTATAATAAGAGAGCTCTCATGTAAATTTTGGTGCTGCAATATACATATGTAATACCCTGCCCGCCCCCCCCTGTTTAGGCACCCAAACAAAGGAGACACAAGCTAAAACATATGACAACACCAGGCTGGAGTTATTGATAACATTTACATGGAATTACCCTTTCTCCCATTAGTGCGTGCGTGTGCGTGTGCGTGCGTGTGCGTGTGTGTGTGTGTGTGTGTGTGTGTGTGTGTGTGTGCGCGTGCGTGCTGTCTCTGGGGGGCTAGAACACACACTGGTGGTTGCCCCATCAGTCAGTGTTGTTGACAGATGAGTGCGTATGGCTGCAGGGGGTGTGTGGGGTGGAAACATGGCAGATCTCAGCGCTACATGATGATGTGGGGGGGGGGGGACCCAGGATGATAGATGTGAGGACCTATTAGACACTAATGTATATTAACACATACACACACACACACACACACACACACACACACACACACACACACACACACACACACACACACACACACACACACACACACACACACACACACACACACACACACACAGAGCATGGCACAGATGTGAAAATTCAGACAAAGACAATGCACTGGTACTGTATGCACGTGTAGAATAATAATAGTAATAAAGGCTCAGATGTATATAGTGCTTTTATAAGCACCCAAAGTCGCTTTACTTAAAGGAAAAAGAACCAACTCCACATGCATGAACACATTAAGACCCTCTGAGCTAATTGTTCTAAATAAATACTATGCTAAATAGCAGCACCCAGCATTCCCAAGAGAGACACAAACATTTTTCTCCACAATGACGATGCTTATAACATAGCAGCACAGGAGTAATAATGTCATGCAACATCATGTACGGCCGGCCGCCGGCCTACTTACCATGACAACACTATCCAAAACTAAAATGTAATTGTCTTTTGCTCTCTACAAGAGAACAGAACAGACTGTACTAAGACACAACCCTCAAAAACACACACACACACACACACACACACACACACACACACACACACACACACACACACACACACACACACACACACACACACACACACACACACACACACACACACACACACACACACACACACACACACACACACACACCACAGAGTCTCAAGGGCTGAACATGCCAAGAATGATACTTTAGAGATAAAGAAAATATATTATTATGTGAGTATCCACACTGATGAAGGATAGGATGCAGGTCAGGTGGGCACAAGGGACATCTGGGCACCTCGATAACGTGATGGCCAGACAGCATTCCAGAGCAGGTATTCAGAGCATGTGCATGTTTTTATGGATATTTGTCAACCAATCCCTCCGTGAGAGTAGAGTCTCAACATGCTTTAAATCTGCCACAATCACTCCAGTGCCAAAAAAAGCAAGGTAACCAGTCTAAATGACTGGCGACAAGTAGCACTAACCCCCACAGTGAGCAAAAGCTTCGAGAAGCATGTCAAAGAGCTGATCACACGCTGCCACTCACCCTAGCCCACCAAAATCTGCCTGCCGACAAAACAGATCCATAGACAACGTCGTAGCTACAAGGAGGCTGGACTTTCTGTCCGAACAATAACAGGTGTTGAGTATGGGCTCTAAAACCTATCCTATATAGTATTATTAACCCAACGTATCCTATTACCTTTATTGTTATGTTATGTTATGTTTGTTTGTGTGGACGGCCCATAAATATATTTTTTGCTTTTCAAGCAGATCTTGTGTTTCAAGTGGGAAGCTAGTCTCTTCCTCAAGTTGAAAGTTCAGACAGAAGCTAGCTTCAATTTCTTACATCCCCTTCTGCACTGTAAACCGGTTTACAATGATGTCGGCTAATGGAACTAGCATTGCCACAAACCTACATGTACAGTATTTGGTTTAGCTCCTCTGTTCTAGAGATAGTGCTGGGCTGCCAGGAACACACTGCCAGGAACACACAAACATTCTTACCCTCTTCTCTCCTCTAATGCCTCGGCTCTCTGGCTCCCATTGTCTCTGGGCAGCGGTTCAAATAGATCAGGTTACTGCTTATAGAGGCCCAATAACACGGAGCTTGCTCTTGTGATACAGACCAATAAAAACAACCCCCAGCGTGGTGGAGCAGGGGGAGGAGGAGGTTCAATGTGGTGAAGCATTGCAGTTGGGATGGGTTCAGGAGGTTGAGGTTCTGTCCCTTTGCTGGGGGACATTATTTACAATATCGGATAACTAAGAACAACACTGAAGTAAGGATTTGAGAGTCTCTGGACAGCAGAGCGACACAGTACAGGACAGAATGCTCCTCCTGTAGAGAACACAGTGCCTCCTCCAAGGGCGCACAGCGTGAGAGAAATAACACGGCACAGAATACAGAGCACGCAGAGCTGGCCTGTGATCTCTGAATACTGGGCTATCAACCCTGCGTGAAGGCCAGCCAGGTCCTGACTGCTCTCCCCAGTCATGGGGCAAAGCGATGGCTATTTGTGGTCTCAGCGGGCATGTGTTACCTAACCGAGATTGCCGAAAACAGCAACTCCTGTAATTTTCTCAGTGCATAATCTCCAATCCTAAGTTTTACATGGAAGAGAGGCGGAAGCAAAGGACGGGGAGGTACGCAGGAGGAGGATGGGTGTAGGAAAGACAGCATTCTCTCAGATAAACGGAAGAGGGAATCAAAGTAGAAACCCTAAGGGGGTGCTGTGATGGTGTAAGTGGGGGCTTGGTCACCAGATGAAAGCAGTGCTTGGTGATTGCTGATATGAGGCATTTCTGCAACACAAAAAAGCATGCAAGGCTGTTGATGTAAAGTGTTGCATAACTGGTCCTTGGAAGACACATATTCCCCAGCTACATAACACCAATAATTTGTTATAATATATGAGGGGGGACCGTAACATCAGACCTTTTTTCTTTTTGCACATTAGACTCACAGTCAGTCTAGGACATTGTGTTCTTGGAAGCATCACTGAAGATGATCCAGCAAGTCATAGTCGGGGGCGTTAGGGAGATAAGATGGTCATTTCGTGCTAATTAGTCTAAAAGCGCCACATTTTGCACAGATGTAGCCACGGGCATGCTCTAATGATTTATGACCCCAGAAAACAATGGTTTAGTGATGAAAAGTGATGAGTCATCACTTTTCACAGTTTTGAGGGCGTTTTCTGGGGCCATTTATAGCCCAAGGATTGTTTTTTTGTGCAAAACAAATGCTTGCAATGGATTCAGCATCATGACAAACCCCTAGTTAGACCCCTCACATCCTACTTAAAGCAGATTTATTTCTGGGTATTTTCCTCCTGTATAGAAAGTCGATGGGAGCCCAACTTGATTTGGCCGCTGTGGCAACCCCGAAGCTCGGCGGCTCGGGCGCCCTAGCTAAATCACTGGAGCATGCCCTGGGCTACATCTGTGCAAAATTTGGTGCTTTTAGACAGATTAGCATGAAATATCCCTAACGCCCCCGACTATCAGAGATTTAATAAATATTGTAATCGCATTCAAATAGCACACCCAGATTTTATGCCAAGAAAAACATTTAGCATTGTGAAGCAAAAAAGTCTAATTGAAAACGTGCAGTCAGTCATTTGAAGGTTTGAAAGCTTTTGAGTGTTAGCTCTCATGGTCGTCAGAAATACATTTTCACCACACAATGATCAATAGGGAGCAACAGTGAGTGAGGCACAACACCAGAGACAGCTTGAGGAAACGATTGTAACCTGGAAGTGGTGCTTTCCTAAATGCAAACGAACTTGCAACCTTGCAGGAAATCAGGCTTCAAAACAGCCTGCCCTGCCTGTAGCCAATTGAGAATTCATTTGTGTTTCTGGTTATGAGTTTAACCCAAATCTTGTTGCCGTTTAATGGAAGATTAGCGAAGTGACCCTAAAGGTCAGAGGTTATCTCCTCAGGGATATCATGCTAAGTAAAGGACAGGAAATAAATGGTGGCCTTTTCCCCTGTGGACAGGAAACTCAATCAAGGCCACGTCACTGTGTGTGTGTGTGTGTGTGTGTGTGTGTGTGTGTGTGTGTGTGTGTGTGTGTGTGTGTGTGTGTGTGTGTGTGTGTGTGTGTGTGTGTGTGTGTGTGTGTGTGTGTGTGTGTGAAACCAAGATCCATACAGCAACAAATACCAGCAGACCAACTCACTAATCATGAAGCAGTACTACTGAGCGCTTTCCCTCAATGAAAGGCTTTCCCAATCCTTAGTTCCTATTTAATGGGATTTTTACATTATTTACAGTAAACATCTATACATATGTACACAGGATTTTTAGCAGCACTATGTACAGTACATAAAAGACAGATCATTGTAGACTATAGTCATCTGAAAACCCCCTAAGAGCCTTCAACCGTCAACATGAAACATCTACCCCAAACCACAACATCTCCAATGCTGGCTGGTTGTCACCGGTGAATCGTTGATATCGACTTTCTCATCAGAGCGATGTGGAGGAACAGTAGTGGGCGATGAGGACCTTTCAGGCTGATATGCCTATTTACGGTCAGTCAGTATTCTGCAGGCTTGTTAAATAAATCACATGGCCCCCAGAGAGCAAAGCAAAACATCTCTGGCTCCTTCCAAAACGCAGCTTGACCAAGAAAAGAAAACAACCGGGGCTGCGAATCAGAATCAGTCTTTAGGTATGCGCTCTGGAGCACAGACTTATGGCCCTCTCATCAACTTAGAAACATTCAGGTTCCTTCACTCACCACAGCACGTGAAGTATTGCCCTTCTTTTTGACACAGCAATGCCATCATGATGTTTCTAAAACATCCTTCATAATGTGGAATGAGAAAAAGAAACAGTCTTGTCTTTTAAGCTGCAGTATATGGATTCACCAGGTCTTTAGTAAAGCCTCTGTGATAACTGTTTGATAACACATTTATTTATATTTTCAAAGACCATATTCAGACAATCACAACTGACAAGTACCAGACTAGACAGGCTTTATCTGAATTTTGAAGATTAGTGGTGATTGCATATTCAGCAATTGCTTGGACTCAGTCAGTATACCAGTCTTTGGGCTCATTTTGTAGTACTTGGAGTTAGTGGATGATTCTACCATCTAACGCCTAAGGGATACTAACCGATTCTCTTTGATATCAGTTGCATCTTCTCCATTCATTAGCTGATGATATCACATGAATTTCAATATCTCATCATTAGGATTTTTCTCTTCTAATCTTCTGCCTCTCTCAAGCTGATGAGTCATAGCTCCCCATTACACACCTATCCTCCCAAGTACTCCTTCTGCAATAGTAATATACAGTACACGCACACACGTTTTAACAATCTACTTCAAACATAGTGAAAACAGGTCATTTATAAGCTAAAGGAACGTCACATGGCGTCATATTGTGAGCTTCCAGATCAGATGTTTTCACTAACATTTTTGTGAAACATTTAGCCTCTAATGACATGCCCAAAATAGGGACGCCAGGTAAGTGGTTAATTTCTACATTTCTCTTTCTGCTCCTGTCTCTCTCTCTGTGTGTGACATGTGGTGCATGTACTGTATTAGTTATTGGCTGTGGACGTGGCTGTTGGCTGGGAGTGGAGGTTCCCAGCAGCAACCAGTGGGACCAGCAGCAGGCCTTCTCTCTGACTGGCACTAGTAGGAGCATAGGCAATACTGTGGCCCACTGCTGGCAACTTGAAAAACTATGAGGAACAATTTGTCCTTTTTCTGCTCATGCACTTATCCTATCCTATTTACACAGAACAGTGACAGGCAAACACACTCAGAATGAGACAAAGAGAGAGAAAAGTGCTAAGAGGGGGTCTGTAGAGCGGAACTTAATTTAATTGGTGCCACAGGTGACCTTTTAGTCACTTTAAGCCCTATGTAGAGTAAATATCCCAGCGTGAGCATTCTGAGCAATGAGCATTAGTTTCTTGTTATTTCAGAAGGATTTCACTTATACTGACATTCTTAAAGTAGGGAGGTCAGATACCAAGTGGCTAATAATGTTCTAAACAAGTGCTAATTATGAATCTTTAAGTCATGAAGAAGTAAAGTCTCATTGGTGCATGCTCGCCACAAGCCAACAGCTGTCACTGTTGGCCTGGACCATCAACTATAAGTAAAAAAAAAATACAACTTGCGTCATATTGCGTCTTTGGCGGTAGATGAATTAAACACCCAGATGAACTGTGTGTCTCTAATAGCCTATAGGCACTGTGTCTATGATGTAACCATTATTCAAGACTCCGAAGTGACATGTCTTTGAATGTATATGTTAGAGAAACTGAACATTCCTCCCAGGCGACATAGAGCCATGCAGCTCCCTCAAAAAGTCAAAGGTCCCTGGGAGTATGTGTGTGTGTGTGTGTGTGTGTGTGTGTGTGTGTCCTAACGTGCATGCGTGTGTGGTGGAGGGGCTGTTTCTTTTACTCTATTTAAACACGCTCTCTAAAGCACAGGGACAAAGTCCTTAATTTCAACCATCAACAAATCACAGAGACAATGGGGAGGAACAAACAACATTAGGCAGTTACTCCAAATGAATCCATCCACCCACCAAACTCCCTTATCCACCTTAAGTTCTTAAAGACACCATCATACTCCTTTGAGGGTTGACCCAGAGTAAAAAACGCTACGTGTAATGAGGTGACCACATCACTGTTTATCACTGCCGCTCAGTGATGTCATTTTGTAGTAATCCACCTCGTTAATTTGGAGCATGTAGCTGCCCATTCTTTCACTCTGTAAATGGGGAACAAAGAGAGCCAGTTGAGGCCCAACATCATCAAAGTGAATACGTTGTAACAATACACAAAGTGACGGTGGTTAAGCGAGGATTCTCATTCTACACAGTAAAATTCTCAGTCTTCGATTTAACTCGAACCCACAACCTTTACCACTGGGACTTTACCACTGTGCCACCCAAGCGGCAAAAGGCCTCCACTTTGACACAGATTCATAAGGTGTACTGTAGTTCAACTGGTAGGGCACAACGATGGACAAAATGACAGCATGTGCCACTTGAAGAAAATAATAATAATAATAACGTGGACAGAAATGTTCTGGAAAAACTGAAATACATCAGCCCTAGTTGAGTTGTAATATCATTCCTGAAGAACAATGAGAGGTGGAGAGCAGCGGGTTGATTCAATAACAATCGACCACAGATTACACTGTGTACTCAAAGTATAGTTACAAGACCCAGTGAGGGACTTTTATAGGCAAATCTCTCACAGTGGAAGGGGGGAAACCCTCCTGTAAATGACTCATCAATCTGAAGTCATAAGAACCCATCCCAGTAAAACCACTGTATGGTACAGTGGCTAGACGTCTAATTAGAATGAGTCAAGAGCTGAAGAAATCTCCCCTAGAAGTCAGATATGATATAGGCCTTTCACCTAGACAGTACTGACGTACTATACGTATAACATGTAGGTATTTCTTTCTCTTCTTAATTCCAAACCAACACTACACCCGGTTTCTTTATCAATCAGGTTGTCCCTTGCAGGTTACAAAGTGTGTTAATTAGTGAAACAGTTTTTTGCATTGGAACAAAAAACTGAAATGGCTGGGACCTCTGACCAACCATTGGGCCACTCGAGGTAACACTACCGAACTGAGCTCTAGTACGGTGGACCACACTTGGACGCTCTGGATATGAAATGGCTGAATTGACCTTGTAATTGGACCGGACTTGGACATGGTGTTTATGTGATGGTCCCTACGATCCAGGCAACACTAGGTGAGGCATGTGGTCTCTTGTCCTTACCTGGACCTGCCCTTTGCCCATGATCTTGTCCACGATCTCATTGTCGTCCGTGTTGAGCTTCGACTTGTCATAGCACTTCTCATAGCACAGTATCCGCAGGCACTGGGAGCCCTCCAGTTCAATCTCAAACTCCTGTTGAATTACATTGGGGGGGAGGGGGGGGGGGGTGTAAAATATTTGTTAGGCATTGGATGGGTGAGTTAGAACTAGGACAGAGAGAGAGATTTCTTGTGGGCTGACCTCATTCCAATGTGGGTCTGTGGTATCTCTGAAAACACGGGTCTTGGCCTTGCTGACAAAGTATCCATAAGAGTCCACCTCCAGGGTACAGTATAGGTCTGTAAGGAAGAACAAAAGAGGTGACCTTCAAACAGGGTTATAGAATAACCTGACCCAGACAGGGTCAGGTAGTTAGCATAATGACATCGACAAAACCTGTCCAACAAAGACGCGTCAAGGTGACACTGGGGCATTTGAGAAAATTTGATCAATATCAATGGCAATATTTCCAGCTTCCCTTGGGATGTGTTGTCAACATCAGCCTTCAGGACATTCCACCCAACAACAACGTTTTATTTGTATTTATTTTTAAGCACTATAGACTCATAAAATTAAATAACATATGGATATACTTCTGCTTGGCTGCACGGTTACAGTTATAATATATTTTCACTAGGTGATGCATACAGCAAGAACATCCACTTGAACATTTCTTTTTTCAAAAACACAGATCTAAAAGCTCACAACTGGTCACATCGCCAGCACATTGTGAGATTGTAGATCTGTTTTTGTTTTTGTGTGTGCCTATAATGCCCAAAATACCGCTGTGCTGCTTTCTACAGTACATGCTATGCTGCTTCCTACTGGTCATACTCATTACTATTCCTAGACCATGCCTCCACAGGCTCTTGTCCCTCAGATTACCCAAATCTGACAGCATGATAGATGGACATACAGCTTGACCTTTCACTGAGACACACCAGAGTAGGGGACATGGAACTTACTCACCAAACACACACACACACACACACGCCTGCAGCGCACGCACACTCACACACACACACACACACACACGCACGCACGCACGCACGCACGCACGCACGCACGCACACACACACACGCACGCGCGCACGCACGCACGCACGCACGCACGCACGCACGCACGCACGCGTGCCTGCAGTGCACGCTCGCTCACACGCACAGTACTGCTGGCTGACAGGGCATTGCAATACAAATTAGCACCATGAAAACAATTGCATAACCCATGTCTGGATTGGAGTTAGGGAGAGATACCTGCCATACATCACAGCTGAGGCATAGAGCTGCCCAGAGCAACCATTTGTGTATGAAAAAGAGGCCACCATACATTAAAAATGCCACATCTCTTGCCATTTTGTTTATTTCTCGATTGTTTGTTTTTACACTGTGTCCTGAAGGCCTCTGCTGTAATTACTCCAATGAGGAAGACATTAGCATGGGTGGGAACTATACTGGATGAGAATTAAACATGACAAGCATGACAAGCTTGTGCATGCACGTGTTGGGGGATTTTTGTTTTGTTTTTTTGAGTCATGGCTGAGCAATTACTATACAGTTCTGCTACAAGCAGAAGCGCTATAGCTCATGACCATCATTATTGATGGAACAAGCAAGGGCTAAAGATTCCTTATCATACAAATTAACTGTCAGAATCTGTTACAGTTCATATTTAACAGAACAGTCAGAGTTCTCACACAGCTTGTGCAGTGTATGATACAGTAAATACGGGAGGAAATACAGGAGATAGTGGAGAAAATAGGAAGTGTATGTATGTGTGTATTACATACAGACATTCATAGACCTAATAAGATACCAATACTAAATTTGAGATTTTTGGTCACAACACAACGCACAAACAAGAACAAATCAGGCATTACGGTTTCACTGGGTGCCGATCTCTTCCCATCTATCCATGTGATGTGGGTTTGTGTGCCTAGGTTTAAAATTCAAACGAGGGCCAAAAGTGAGCATATTTAGACAGTTCTTTCTTTGTCCAAGAAGTGGCGCCAAGGGCCTTGAGAAATAGGACAAACTACTATACTATTGGAGTGGAGGATTCCATTCAATTGTCAGGTCACCATCAGGCTCTGTTTATAAGAATTTCGATCATTAAGGGCGCTCTGATTTACAAATTCAGAGGTGAACGGATACCACACTGTTCCAATTGCTTGTTTAGCCTATGTGTGTTTGTACAGGCAAACACAGCAATCTGTGCCCCGAGGCTGTGTTGGATATTAGGTGCACTAATGGGTGCAAAGAATTTTGAGGCAATTACTTATATTAAGAATAACAAGCACATTAGTGTGTGTGTGTGTGTGTGTGTGTGTGTGTGTGTGTGTGTGTGTGTGTGTGTGTGTGTGTGTGTGTGTGTGTGTGTGTGTGTGTGTGTGTGTGTGTGTGTGTGTCTACATGCCTGCTTGTCCCATTCTGAAGGTTCTTTACAGTACTGTATATCAAGCCCATAAAACGACCAAACCAACCAAATTTTACTACAGGGTTGACATGTTGTCAACAGCCATCTTCATGAATGTCAGGAACATGCTTTTGTGACGTGACGTGCGGCGCCCCACTGGATTATACGTTATGGTCATGCATACTGTAAGTTCCTTTATGCAGAATACTTGACCTGCTACAGTATGTTGGCTACTTTCCTTCAAGTGAATTGTGTTCCTTATTCAACCTACATTACCTTGGCGGACTGCTTTCCTTATTATGTGTGGACTACTGTCCTTATCTCACCTGCATGTGAGATTAGTTTTGAACATTACTGTTCTATTGTACACCTAATGCTGTTTTAACTGTACGTATTGCTGTTAACTCAGTTTATTTACTGCTGCTGTTTATTTACATACAGTAGTTATTATACTGTACATACCTGACACACTATATGTACATTTGTGTATACAGGTATATATATTCCTTTCACCCTCACTCTTCTTTCTTTCTCTATTCCTTTTCCTGAAAACTACAAATGATGTAGCTTGTGTCTCCTACAAAAAGGGGTCATGATTACTTTATTTGGTGTTTGTTGCTGGAAGGCTTGTGGAGGAAATCAATATCTGCGAGACTCATAATAAGGAGGGAAGTGCTGTGGCATAATTGAATTACTCTAATTTGATGTGTAATGATAACACCAGGACAAAGAATGCAAATATTTGCACGGAATGTAATGTAGACAAAGACTTGATTATATGCGGATATTAGAGAGTCCAGGAGATTAAATGTAACATTACAACGTTTCCTTTGGAACTCTTTGTAAAGAGAATCTTCCCTCTAACGCTTAACATATACGATTGATCGTAGGCCAAAAAGAACAGATCTAGTGAGCTTAGAGATGGCTTTTGGGCTTGTGACACTGTCATACAACGATGTATAAATCAGGCATAAGTTCCATGTAAAAAGCAGTGAGGGTAATCAAAATGTATCAATGGAATGCTGCAGTGTAGGGGGGGGAAACAGTAGTTTTCTATGCACACACTTCAACAAGAACAAAGTTACATGTTTAGCACAGCTCTTTTGGCCCATATTTTCCTGTGATTCCAGGCTTTTTGGGGCATGCTACACTGCCTACTTGCTCCTCTGTGACCCAGTTCAACTAAATTATTTTGCACAGTCTGGGCAGAATAAAAGTCCTTTCCCATTGCAAGAAAGAATCTATCTATGTGATCTAAATCACTCACACAGTGAATAGGACAGCCATACATTCATATACAATTATTGGAAATATTAGCAACTGCTAGTAACTAGTCTGAGCCATTACATGATGACAGCTATTTCTAGTCATACGTTTCACTCTAAGACACGACTAATTTCCATATGCATGAATTGAGAGCACACAGCCACTAGTATGCAACAGTGCAGAAAATACTGTATCAGAGAAGACATGCAGAGTAAAAATTGACCCTTATGGGTGAGAGTTAAATCAACACTCCTAATTTGACTGTGCATACCACCCTACCTCCATGCCATGACCACAGCTCTGTACGCACCTCTGCACACACTCACATCAAATTGGATCAAGGGAAAGCACCTCAACCCAAACCCCCCTTTTCTGCACACTTCACACATAATGTGCGCAGGCATGTATGTGCGTACACATCACCAACACACACGCACGCACGCACGCACGCACGCACACACACACACGCGCGCACACACAGACACAGACACACAGACACACAGACACACACACACACACACACACACACACACACACACACACACACACACACACACACACACACACACAGTTCTTCAGGATTTTCTTTTAACCTTCAAGCTCTCTGTGTGTACAGATGATCAAACATGCTTTCAGAGGGGATAGTTTTCCAATTCATTACCCAAGATATTCTAGATGGCCAGCTTTCATATACTACTTTTTCTGTCGTCATGGTAACTCAATCATATTTCACTCTGTCTTGATTTTCCTCTTTCCTTCCCCAGATATTTGATATTGTAAGTGGTGCTTGTGTGCAACTCCAGTGTGAGTTGTAGTGGAGTGCCAGCTGTATGGAACTGACATATCAAAGCCTGCGTCTGGATAGACAGGCCAGGCATCATGTTCTCCATTAACGCATACCGTTATATGTGTATGCACCATATACAATGGGTCCGTTATGTGTGTGTGTGTGTGTGTGTGTGTGTGTGTGTGTGTGTGTGTGTGTGTGTGTGTGTGTGTGAGAGAGAGAGAGATACAGAGAGAAAGGGGCATTTTTCTTGCTTCTGAACCCTCTCTGAGAGAGTTTCTCTCACTTACATACACTCATTCCTCTGTGTGGATCAAAACTGTGCACACACCAGTCTGTGTTTTGGCAGAATCATAACATGATCGGAGGAAATATCAAACCTTTCTGCTCCTTGCTTTCTTCTATTTATCCCCTCTATTTTATTCTACACTTCCATCCATCCATCCCATCATCCCATGGTGTGAGGGAAATTGCATGAGCTTACTGAGTCATGTGAACTGTTATGTGCATATTGGCATGTCCACACGCAGACGTGAGCAAGCGTACGCACACAGACACACAGACACACAGACACACACACACACACACACACACACACACACACACACACACACACACACACACACACACACACACACACACACACACACACACACACACACACACACACACACACACAGATATGCACAGCAGCTTTGTGTGATGATGCAGATGTACAGTGGTCCTGTGAGCAAGCGAGCACGCAAGTATGTGTGTGTGTGTGTGCTTGCATGCGTGTGTGCATGTAGTAGTTTATGGCTGACTGATTAAGACTCACTGGCTGATTCCTTGAAGCCTTCGGCAGAATGGACGATCACATGCAGAAAGCCATAGAGACCGGGAGTCTCCTCATCTGGAACACACGGGAATACAACACAGTTACTGTAGAACAACTCACTCAATCAGAACCACTGGATAAACATGCATTTAACCTACATACTGTAGCATCCTGTAGTGTGTTTCAGAATGCCTACCAATTTATTTTAAGTGTGAAAATGGACCAGTAATAGTGCAGAATATTGACTGTCAGGGAAAACTAGAGCATTAACTCTACCATACACATCCATCTATTTAACTACATCATCAACTGTGTGTATGGGAGAGGAAAAGACTTGACAAAGTCATACAGACAGAGGGATGGATGCTTGAGAAAAACAGAGAAAGACAGAGAGGGGAACGTTAAAGGAGGAGAGAGAGAAAGAGAGATAGAGAGACGGAGAGATAGAGACAGACAGAGAGAGTGCATTCTGACCATGACTTGAATCCTACATTCTGCTCTCAGTGTGTGGTCTGGAAGAGATGTCCAAAATGTGGCTAACCTCAACATTATTGTTATCTAGTCCAATAAATAACTGCCCTTTTTTTTCAACACTTTTCCACTTCACCAGTGGTTCTCAAACTTTCAAATTTGAAGGTCTCCCCCTTAACTGTCTCCCCAAGCTGTTAAGTTACATACTTGTAAGGGTCAATTTAGACCCCCATGAAAGAACCTTGAGAGTCCCTGAAATCCACTTTGGGAGAACCACTGCTGTATGGTATTATGTTTTATGAGACGTGTGAGATTTTGCAGAAGTCAAAGAATATTCAACTAAAGTAGTGAAAATCTACTTTTTAGAACATCCAAGGACGCCAGTCTTTGCTGTGAGGAATGGAAGAAAATTGTTTAATGAGGTGCTGGTCAAATAGTTGGCACTACAGTTACTAATACATGTCCACCGGAAACTTCTAGCATCTACTAACGCTAATGAAACAAACAGTATCAGCTACTGACTATAGGCTCAGGCCTGGGAAATAATGCTTAAATTAAATTAGCACTACAGCAGCCTCTATATACGATGTAACACAGCCTTTACATCAGTAAACACTATCAATCAAAGTAAGACTATCCGAGTATCCGTACACTATATTGTAATCTTTCTATGATGAGAGAAAATAATTTGTGTGTGTGTGTGTGTGTGTGTGTGTGTGTGTGTGTGTGTGTGTGTGTGTGTGTGTGCATAAACACGAGTTCTGTGCCATTTCCGCTCCTCCAGTGTATCTTACAGAGATCAGAGTGGGTCGACCAGATGGCTTTAATGTCACCAGACTCCCAAACTAGTGAAGTGTGGAGCTTTGGAGTGAAAACAAACACGTGGGAAGACCTGAGAGCTGGCACCAGGCTGAGGCTGCAGTCAGTCCACATCCACATGGCACATTGTGTATGTGCCAATGTGGATGTGGACTGACTGCTCAGATGAGAAACACATTTCAACCTAGATTCTTTGATACAAAACTTCTTTCTGTCTTTCTTTCTTTAAACGGAAAGAGAAGAAAGAGGGAAGAGAAGGGTGGGTGGGGGGGTTAGTAGTCAAAATGAGAGATGGGAGAGGAGATTGAGACAGACGTGTGTGTGTGTGTGTGTGTGTGTGTGTGTGTGTGTGTGTGTGTGTGCGTGCGTGCGTGCGTGCGTGCGTGCGTGCGTGCGTGCGTCTCTCTCTTACCATCTTTATTACTGGTGACAGGAATGTTATGCACAGTTCGGAGTTTGAAGCAGGAGCTGGTGAGCACCTGGAGTTCTACAGAGCTTAGAACACAAACCTGAAGATCTGATGAAAACACACACTCACACACACACACACACACACACACACACACACACACACACACACACACACACACACACACAGTCAGAGTTGACACGGTATACATATTAAATAGTATATGGACTGCATTTATATTGCACGATTGCTGCCTACTGCAGTCTTCTAGGCAATAAAGCTACAGTAGCAGCTTATTTCCAGTGGTGTAAAGTAGCTAAGTACATTTACTTAAGAGTACTGTACTTAAGTACTACTTTGAGGTAACTGTACTTTACTTGAGTATTTCCAATTTCCAATACTTTTGCTTCTACTCCACTAGATCTCGGATCCAAATGTTGTACTCTTTTTTTTTTTTTTTTGTCTTTTTCTTTTTTTTGTTGTTGAAAACTTTTTAGTTACTTGTTACTTTGCAGATATAAATTATAATATTATAAAACATACATTAACCACTTTAGCCTTATTTTATCCCTTGGCTATTTGAAAATAGCCGATCTACAAGCTCACAACGCGTGCGACGCGTTGTTAGCTTATAGATCTGCTATTTTCAAACATTTTGTACTTTTACTTTTGGTACTTGAGGCCAATACTTTCTTACTTTTACTCAAGTACGTTTTGAATTCCGGACCTTTACTTGTAATGGAGTATTTCTACATTGCAGTATTGATACTTTTACTTGAGTAAAACATGTGAGTACTATTTCCATTGAGCTCCTTACACACTGAGTATGTGTGGATTATGTACTGATGAGCTAGTGTCTGTGTCTATTGTTCTTTGGTCATTATTGCAGGCTGTACCTTTCTTCTGGAGCTTCTGGATGCTCTCCCTCCACTCAGACCTTTCATAGTCTGAGGAGAGCAGGAACAGATAGCTCTGGAGACAAACACCACAAACACCATTAGATCACATCCAGGTAATCTGGCTGTAGCATCACAACGCTAAACTCATTACTACTGACCATTAAACCAAGATTTCACACACAGACAAGAAATCCGGCAGGACTTTCAGTGTATTTCCTTATTAAATGCTAATTAAAGGTGTAGTTAACCATTTTATTATTTTGAAAACAGCAGATCTACGCATCGGAGACACGTCCAAAATCGTGAGAACAGGGTTAAAATGGTTAAACTATATGCATTCATATAGATAGATGGGTGAAAAATATAGTTAAGAGTGAAAATATATTAATACACAAAAATATAATAATACACAAAAATATATTTCCAAATACAGAGAGGACTGGCCATATATTTTATAGGATTGACTTAAAAGATTTAAAACTGTGATTGGATTTAGATTTTGAAAAACCAGCATTGCAAAGTTAAAAGTCCCCAATCGAAGACCAGGGTCCTTTCTGCAAGCAATTGGCTCCCTCTAGTGGTAGACTAGCAAATCAGCAGGAGGTTACCTTGCCATGTTTGTTGAGGATGCGGAAGGGGATAGTGGGGGAGTGCAGTAGCAGCCATGACTCCTGCTCGTTCATCTTCTTTCTCAGACGCTCAATGCGACTCTGCTGGCCCTTTGGTGCTTTCTAAATGTGAGCGAGCGTGCACGCACACACACACACACACACACACACACACACACACACACACACACACACACACACACACACACACACACACACACACACACACACACACACACACACACACACACACACACACACACACGCACACACGCACACAAACACGCACACACACAATATACAATTTAAAAAACTGTTATGGTATTGTCCAAACACGCTATCTAGGTTCTTGGCAGGTCTTTGGAGAAAATGGTACAACATGTGTGTGTGACATAGATAAATATTGAATTCAAATGGTGGTATTGGAATTATTTAGGAGATGGTGTCCGGTCAATGTGGGGAATCGACATAGCAATCGCAATCAATAACATGTTTCTTAATCCAGCGACCAATCAAACTGAAAGCTGTAGTAGATATTAGCCAGAAAATTCTGTGCTTGTTGAAGAATACAAGAATTTTGACTTTTTGTGTGTGTAATCATGGCAAAACAAATACACACACCCCCTCCTAGTGCTGGCCAGGAAGCTATGAGTCAGGGCCTGGCACACCATCAGTTCAATCTCTCATTACCAAAGGCCATGGTCACTCTGTGCCCATGGAAAAGGTTATGGCCTCCAAGTCAAGATGGGGGAACTCCGATGCTACACTAGTCTTGGATGCCTTTGAAGACCAATTTTGAGGAACATAATGTAGTGGTGATGCTTTAGGCAATGTCTCCCAAAAATTCAATGTTTCAAAATTCAATAAGGCAATGCTCTCAGCAAGCAGTCACTGTTGGGAGGACAATTTATACCTCCAAAAAGGGTACCCATGTTCCAATGGATTTAATGTAGTACTAGTAATTATTTTCACAAGCTCTTGTTAATAATTTTCATTGGTTCAATATTCATAAAACCCACAGACAGACTTAACCACCAAAAATAGCTACTTGTGTGTGTGACAATGTAGTATGACTATAAGTAGGACAGTCACTTACGAAGAAACATAAAACCTTGAAATATGAAGATAGGAGGTTTCTGCACAACAGCAACAAGATGCAATACAGTTGAATAGGTTAAAAATAGGTTCCTGTATGTGACACAATGACACACTGAGGCCAGTGCTGTTAACCACAGTGGCCTAAAATACCCTACATGTATACTGACGGATGCAGAACAGAGTGATACTCATGTGAGCAGTAAGTATTTTCAATCTAAGAGTTTTGGAGCTTCCCCTGCCTGTGAGAAACAGAGAAACAAAAGCTGTGGGTTCCAGTAAGTGTACGGTGAACATGGGCGTCCCTTGTGGAAAGTCTGTTTATATCATTGTTAAACAATTAGATGGCTATCGCCCCTTCCACTGAACACACAGTTAAATTCAATCAAAACTTCCTCTGGGTTGAGGCTTTGTATCGTGTGTGTGTGTGTGTGTGTGTGTGTGTGTGTGTGTGTGTGTGTGTGTGTGTGTGTGTGTGTGTGTGTGTGTGTGTGTGTGTGTGTGTTATCTGTGTGCGAGTGTGTGAGTGAGACAGAGAAAGCCCCCCTCAACTTGGCAGACAACAAGGATCCAGGGGGGCACACCCTTGGAAGACGGCCCATACGTGAAACACTGTGGCGGACAGCTGTTCCCTGGCCCCCTGCCTCAGCTGACCTGCACTGAGCGGGGAAGTAGAGAAGGTCACAGCACGGCCACTTTGACTCTCTAACTGAGAAGTGTACAGTTATGAGTGGTTGGTTGATTTCCCAATTTCAGCTTAAAAAGAATTACAATGTCTCGTGCTGTTGATGATGGAAAGTTATCATTCCATATGAAGCTGACTAGGCTCGATATATACATGCAGATGTGAACTGATTGATTTTGTGCCTAAACTTCGAATACAGATATTAATGGAGAAAGAGTTCCTATCCATCTCACCCTCGCAGTGTTAACTCATTGACTGCTCTATCACGAATTTCCCGAGTTATTCCCGTTGTTTGACGCCACCACGCCCGAGTTTCCAGAGTTTTTGGCAGTTTTTGCATAAAAAGAAAACCATTTTTTAATTGTTCTTTTTGGTTTTCTTTTTTTTTTAACTTCCTTCTATCTACTAGGCATGATCGCGAAATTGCATGTTTGACCCCCATACCAACCCCATCTTTCAAACATGGCAGCCATGTTTGTTTATATTTGAAGAAACCATAATGGCTGCTATATCATGAATGCCTGAACGGATTTTTGTTTGAAAGCTGTGAACGGCGTGCACACACATGGTGTATGATCTGTGCATGGGTGTGCATTATTATTATTGTTATTATGGGTGAATTTGGCAGTTTGGCACTTTGGAAGCCATTTTTAAAAGGCAGAGCAAGTGCTAAACCTAACCTCTCTGGTGATGTTAACACATAGAAAACAACAACAACAAAGGCCCATGGATTCAGCTCCACGGGTGGACTGAAAACAAGGGAACAGAGTCTGTCATTTGTTACCTTCTCTTTCTGAATGTCACTCTTGATAACGGAGATCTTGATCTTCATTTCTTCTATTTCGTGCTCGGGCAGCACCTGGATGTGGGGGCAGGAGTCCGAGTCGTCCATTGTCTGGAAGACCAGGTCAGCCAGCGGGATGTACCACTTACACTCATACTGCTGATGGCGACTTTGAGGCCAGACAGAGAGAGAAGGAGAAGAATGTTTAAATAAGAGTTAATTACATGGTCATATCAATGTTCCTATTATACCTCACAGTGGTGATACCAACTTGTTAGCTTATGCAAACTAGGGCTGTCACAATTATTACATAATCGTCTAATCGCAATTATTTGACATAATCGCGATTATTTTTCATAATCGTCATAATTGTTTCCATGTTGAAACATTTTCATATATATTTTTTAAAGTAAAAAATTGTGGAAATAGCAGATCTACAAGCTCACAACGCGTCGCAATGCGTTGTGAGCTTGTAGATCGGCTATTTCCACTATCAATGTTATTTTTTAAGTATGAAGTTGTCAAATGTGTCAGTAATTTCTTTGTATATTTAGGTTATGTGTCATATCTACCATGTGCAACTTCAAAGCCTAAAAGCCAAACAGAAATGTGATTGTCAACAACAAAAACACAATTAAATCGTTAATCGCAATTATTTGAGTGAAAATTAATCGTCATATAAAATGTTATAATCGTAACAGCCCTAATGCAAACGGTGCCTTTAATTATAGCGTAATTGAATTGATTAAGCCATTGGAAATATAAAGGCAAGTTAACACAAATGACAGCCATTAATGACGTCCTTATAATGGAAGAGTTTGGATACGTTTGGGTTTACCTAACACTTCCAATAAGTAATTAAAGGATTTCAAGCTACTGTGTTCAGTATTACAACTGATCTACAGTGTAGCTGACAGCCATGGAAGTAGTGTCCAATCAGCAGAATACCATCTCTGGGGCTGTGGGTGTAGGGCTGGGTGCAATGACCGCAATACTGCCATACCACGGTGGTGTAATGCATACCACAGTGTCGAGTTCATAACCGCGATTATTATTATTATTTGAAAATATTATATATATATATATATATATATATATGTCACGGTTTGTTAGAGAAACAGGACGGTCGAGAAACGGAGCACTCGTCGTGCAGCACGGGGCGGAACGGAGCCGCTCGATTGTCCACGACATTGCAAGCGGCGCGCAGGCCAGCGGACCTTGGTCCTGCTCTTCGCCCCCGAGCACCGCAGGTGCGAGTGGCCGCGAAGAGCGGGCCAGGGCCGCGCGGCCGGCGGAGCGCCGCGCGAGTTACGAAGCCGTGGTGAATGCAATCGTTATATTTATGCCCAGGCCGTAAGGCCTGGGCAAGCCCACGATAAACGCCCTGTCCAAGTGACTACAATGGAGCTAATGGCTAAGCTAGGCTAGGCTAGGCTAGGCTAGGCTAGTAAATAAAGTCGCAAATAGAGTCGCAAACGAGTGACGTCAGCGCCTTCACTAGTGAATGGCTGTCGTCGCCACCTGGTGGTGATTGGTGTGTGGTGAACGACAAAACAAGCGCTCTTACATAGAACGTCCTGAGTTACCCAAACATCCGGTAACATATATATATATATATATATATATATATATATATATATATATATATATATATATATACATATACATACACATTTTTTATTTTATTATTCAAAATAACTTTTGGGAGATATCGCCATACCGTCGGTAAACAGTGATTTATTACCGCAATAACAAAAAATCCATAACGGCAAGCCCTAGCCCTAATGTTTTTCCCAGCTGAAAACGCAATGCAGAAAGTTAAACACTTTTCGACTCCCCCGGTAACCAGATAAAAATAGCAGACTGTTTCCAGCATAGTGTGACTATACCATTGAAAACAATTTAAAACATATACTGCACTCAGGAAAAGAAAAAAGAACAGCCTTGGTGGTGGACACAAACGGCTGAGAAGATTAATTCACTTTGACACACTAATGAAACCTCGTTAGTATTCTGACTGGCTGTATGCTCAGGTCTTTGACACTCCAATACATCAATCAGTGAGCTAATTAGAGTATGACGACTGGATGGCGGCATATGAATATGAAATATGTGAACACCATAAGAAAGGGAGAGTCTGCCATGAAACTTCATGTTGCTGCAGCTAAAATGGTTTATGGTTCAGTGTTGAGGTGCGACCCTCACCATGTCTAACCTAGAAACGGATGGTAAAACCTAATGGAATTGTAAAGAGGAAAAGGGCTGTGATTTTCTGGTTGTTACGAATTACAAAAACAATGTTGTTATCACAGAGGAGGAGGTGAGGAGGGTCCTAAGGAGGCTAAATCCATCCAAGTCAACAGGGCCTGACCTCACTAAAGGGAGGGTGGTAAAGGAATGCTCATGAGAGCCAGCCAGCGTTCTCAGTCATCTCTTTAACTGCTCTGTCCGGGAGAACACCATCCCTACACTGTGGAAGCGGCCTATCCCCAAGGTCAACCATCCTGTGTAGCTCAAGGATCTGTGGCCCTGACATCAGCTCTGGTAAAGAGTCTGGAAGGATTAGTGCAACTGCCCCGGCCCATTACACCTTGTGCACATTCCACGAGTGTGGAGAGGACTTTTTTGGAGCGGTGAAAGCGCTCCCAATGAACAGGTATGTCCGTGGGTATGTGGGTGGGTGGCTGGCTGGCTGGCTGGGTGGCTGGCTGGCTGGCTGGCTGGCTGGCCGTGTCCGTAGCCTGGCAATACCTTGAGTGGCCACACACAAAACACTAGTTAAAGGAGGGGCGCTGTTTTGTGCAGGCCAGGCACACTCACCACTCACTCACAGGCACAGTTTACACTCACTCACTCACATAGGGTACAGCTGCTCAAATTCACCGCTCCACTTCGAACCGAGGTTTGATTTTAAATAAACTTGTAAATGTACAGATATCTTTTGTTGCAGTAGACTTATAGTTATCTCTTGTTCTTATTGTCTGTCACTGGGTGTTTGAACTGTTGTGTATTTATTTATGTATTGTCTTGTCTTACTCTTGAATGTATGTATTGACCCGAAAAACGAAATTATTCTCCTAAATAAAGGGAGATAATAAAGGACACATGTGGCTGCCAAAGGTCTAAAACATCAATCAAATATTCTCTGTCAATTGGTGCAGATTGAGCAGATTAAATTAAATCCATCTTAAATAGTTCCATGATTCCATTATCTCAGATAGGCTGCTGTTCTATAACTTAAACTAATTGTATTAGATTTTAATTGTTTTGATGGAGGAACCTAGCATCCAACAGTATTTTATCAACCTTGATGTAGCATATAATGTCCATCGTTTATTTCATCATATAAACTACTCTCTTTGTCGTGAAGGCATGCCTCTGCTCCTCCATGTTTTATTAAAACCTACTGTGTCTGGTCTGATGGGGCAAGCAATCCATCAAGTCATCTGTGAAGGTTTTGTACACTTTCAGAAAGCTATTGTTTTAAAAACCTACAGGTACGTATATGCTGTACACAGTTTGCTTTCAAGTAGCCTCCTAGTGGCACTCACAGGAGATCCATCAATGCGTCCCCCCGCCTGTGCACACGCACGCACACACAGGGGAATAAATATAGATCCATGACTAGGCTGTTCTAGAATAGGAGTCAACACAATCATCCAATCTCTAATACACACCAGTCCAGCACATGGCCTGTACTTAACATAATCAAGTGAATTATATAAGAGTTATTTCTCTTATGTTTTGCTTTGTTACTAGGCAATATGGAGTGATAACTGTACAGCTTTTGGATGTGTTACACATGTGGCCAAGTAGAGTCAATCTGATCATAAATAATCCTAGCTACAATAGACAACTATTACTGTACATGTAGTGCGTTAAATTTTATTGTATTAAGGTTGCTCCTCTGCTACCTAATAAAGCGGGTTTAATGCTGGACGGCCGCCTTGCTCTAATTGGACAGTTCACAGCTTAACCCCCTATGTGCTCTTGAAAACACACAGAGAGAACGCCCCAGACACTATATGCTGATTTTCAGATCTGGTAGCTATGGCAACCATCATGAGATTGTCATGTACACACGCCAACGCCAATCACAACTGGGTCCAATCTGGCTAACGGCGGTTGCTGTGATGTCAACGTGTGACATGGATGCACTCCTGTAAATGAGATACTTCATCTATGTGGCCTGCCATACAGCCATCCATTATATTCACAGGATGGTTGAATATGCGCACGCACGCACGCACGCGCACACACACACACACACACACAAAGTCTCTGCCACCCCCTTTCATCATCTTTGCCTTGAGCCTTAACAGATTGCTTCTCAAAAATTAAACTCACAGCTCAATGCGAGCGCTGCCTTTCATGGCCCCGAGAATCGATCTAATGACATCTTTTTCGTGTTCGGCCCCAACTCTACTTTCACAGTGCAAACACAGCGGGCAAAATATCAATTACATTCCCAAATTTCTTTATTGAAACATTAAGGAAACCTCAAATGCTTCAACTGAACAGAGAAGAGAAACGCAAAATCTGATGAGGTCACCTGGTACAGCACATACCATTAAGGCTCAGTCCTGCAGAAGAATGAATCATTACACTGTATATTCATTACACTTATATCTAACCTTTATATTTTAACCATCACTTACTGTATAGTATTTATATAACCAGTGATATTCTGGTAGCTTGTAAGAGCCTAGATGTCTCCACTTGGCCTGATAGCTATTGTTTTGGTACAGCTTGTGCTTGAAGCAGCTAGTACAACTATGGTCTAATCCCTGTGGGCCTTGGCAGAACTACCGTAAAACAAAAGTGTTATTGTACTTCTCCCCATTGATATCATGAACATTAACACTTATGCTGCCATAGTTTTGCCATAACTAATGTACGGACATATGGATTTTCGGAGGAGCCATGCACACGGCGCGTGCACGCTGTGTGAGAGGGTGTTCCCGTCCGCGACTGCCGCAAGTCTTTTCTTTCACGCGGAGAAGAAGAAATACAACCGCAATGATATGTGTGGAAGTTTAGAAAACAGGACGTTTTTCTCTCAATCCCGGCCACGGCAACGCAGGGGCTATCGGTTACCAAGATAACCATTTAATTACGGGGGCCAAGGCACTACCACGGGGGGGAATCGTTATCCCATGTGTGTACACATGTGTATACCTCAGTGCATCTAAGTGACAAATAAAGTGAATCTGATCTGAATCTAGAGCATAACCATCACCACCTAGAATATTGTCTCAACTCCTATTGCCTCATCAATTTCTGATTGATCCAGAATTTAGTCAGGTCCCTTATGCTTTGATTTATACCTTTGTTGGATTTTTGTGAGGATTTGCAAAACTATACATTTTTGGAAAGGTTATTATCTAAGGAATCAGAAAATCAATGTTTCCATTTGCTCAGATGTGTTTATGGCGGCCATATTGGAATTTACAAAATGGCCACCATAAAATTACGTTTTGTAATATCTCAGCCTCTAAATAAGCTGGAACATTGATTTTGACTGCTAAACCTACATTTTCAGGGTCAAGGAATCCAATGGTGGTAGTTATAAAGTTCAAATAATTACAACATTAACCCTTAGATGCATGACTGGGTCCAAAACGGCCTGGTGTGGTTGTTTAGTTAGTTTCACTATGTAATTTTGTTGGATGTTTTTGAAGATTTGCAAAACCATACATTTTTGCAAAGGATCGTGTCTAAGGAATCAGAAAATCAATGTTCCCATTTGCCCAGATGTCTGTGGCGGACATATTGGAATTGACAAAATGGCTGCTGTAAAATGTACATTTTGTAATATCTTGACTTCTAAATAACATGGGACATTGATTTCAATGGCTAAACCTACATTTTCAGGGTCAAGGAATCCAATGGTTCAAGTTATCATTTCATTTTTTGTATCATCCCATTGAAATGCATGATCCACCATATGGGTAAAAAATGGCATAGCTCAGTCAGTCAGATACTAAATCTAAAGTGTAATCATAGACAGTCTCTATGCATCATCATAATCATCATCATCATCATCATCATCATCACTTTCGTGCATCACAGCTTGGGAATCGTCATCGTTCTGGAACTGGCTGCTGCACTGACACAGTACAGTCAGTCAGGCTAAGTCTTTAGCTTTGCAGAAACATCTGCCAGAAGAACAGTCAGATTTACACTAGTATTGGACCATCTCAAGGATGGCCTTTGGGGCTGGGAGGACCTCTCTGGTTGTTGGTTTGAGCATGTCATCCAAGTACCCATTCTGCAGGGGATCCAGCTGTGGATCCTTCAGAGCAATGGCTGCTTGTGCCCATGCCCTTGTTTGGACATGGATTCTCAAGATGTTCTGCTTCAGAGCTCCAGGTGTTGGAGGGAGCTTGTCACTTTCTGGCCTATGTTTGCAGGAAAGATGCCATGGAATTCCAGGGATTGTCTTGATGTTGATGCACATACAAAGGACTCCAGTGTCGAGAGCATTTTCCCATAATTTCAGCATCATCCAGTCTGCAGCTAGGTTGCCTTGCCTATACGGGAGAACCTCCCTGTGTGACAAGAGAAGATATGCCCCATGAAGACCAGCCACCTCGAGCTGGAAATTCTACCCACCAAGATGCAACAGATACAGGACTTACAGTCATTAGACAACACTAGTCAATGGCATGGTGCTTGTGCAGAAGCTGAGCAAAGAAAATGTGACTGTAGTGACAGTCAAGGATCTGAGTGGCTTCTTCAATGACAGACTGATGCAATTAACACAAGATTATGATGAAAGATTATCTGAAGACAAGGAGAAGCTTCTATTAAGTATCAAGTCAGATATGACACCAACATCAGCAGACCTGGTCTTTGAAGAAAATAACCACGAAGAAGCAGACACACTGCTGATCCACCAGGCTGTGCTGGCTTCACAGCAAAACCCCCCTAATGCACAGTTGGTATTTCCCTACCCAGATAAGGACATTTTAGTGCAGGTCAAAGCAAACTGTGGCCTCTTGCTGAAGAACACATACATTTCTATGGCCTCTGGTGTTGTGCAGATTGAACCACTGTGGTGATCTCTAGGTAAAGAAAAAGCAAAGGCTTTGCCAGCATTCACTGGGGTCGACAACACAGGGAGGTTCTCCTGTATAGGCAAGGCAACCTGGCTGCAGATCTACCTCAAAACAGATGAAGACCTTATCAATGCTCTGTAGATGCTTTTGGATGAAGCAGAAGTGACAGAAGGAATAGTGTCAACACTGGAGTCCTTTGTATGTGCAGCTTACTCACCTAGAGTAACAACATCAAGACCATTCCTGAACTGCGATGGCATCTGTTCTGCAAACATAGGACAGAAAGTGACAAGCTCCCTCCAACACCTGGAGCTCTGAAGCAGAACATCTTGAGAGTCCATGTCCAAACAAGGGCATGGATGGACTCAAGCAGCCATTTCTCTGAAGGTTCCACGGCTGGATCCCCTGCTAAATGGTTACTTCAAACACTTGATTGGGATGCTGAAACCAACGACCACAGAGGTCCTCCCAGCCCCAAAGGCCATCCTTGAGATGATCCAATGCAAGTATAAATCTGACTGTTCTTCTGGCAGATGTTCCTGCAAAGCTAAGCCTGTACTGACAGTGCAGCAGCCAGTTCCAGAATGATGATGATTCCCAAGCTGTGATGCACGAAAGTGATGATAATGATTATGATGAGGCATAGAGACTGTTTATGTCTCTATGATTACACATGTCATGATGTTTAAGATGGTTACACAAACATTTAAAGTTCACAGTTAAATATAAAAGAACTCTGAGTTCGTATCTGACTTACTGCCTGGGCTGTGTAGTTTTTTTTACCCATATGGTGGATTATGCATTTCAATGGGATGATTCAAAAAAATGAAATGATAACTTGAACCTTTGGATTCCTTGACCCTGAAAATATAGGTTTAGCCATTAAAATCATGATGTTCCATCTTATTTAGAAGCCATGATATGACAAAACATACATTTTACAGCAGCCATTTTATGAATTCCAATATGGCCACCATAAACACAATTGAAAAATTGCTTTTCTGATTCCTTAGATAATAACCTTTCCAAAAATGTATAGTTTTGCAAATCTTCAAAAAAATCCAACAAAATTACATAGTGAAACTAATATTGCAAGAAAACAACCACAACAGGCCGTTTTGGACCCAGTTATGCATCTAAGGGTTAATTTTGTAATTATTTGAGCGGTATAACTACCACCATTGGATTCCTTGACCCTGAAAATGTAGGTTTAGCAGTTAAAATCAATGTTCCAGCTTATTTAGAGGCTGAGATATTACAAAACGTAATTTTATGATGGCCATTTTGTAAATTCCAATATGGCTGCCATAAACACATCTGGGCAAATGGAAACATTGATTTTCTGATTCTTTAGACAATAACCTTTCCAAAAATGTATAGTTTTGCAAATCCTCAAAGAATTCCGACAAAATTACATAACAAACCTGACTAATTCCACGACAGTTCTTAATGTCCTTCCCTGTCTCGTTTCTGGCATTTTTCTCAAAACTATCACTATAAAATAAAGGTTTGAAAATGCTCCAATTGAAATTGGATGTTGACAATAAGGGTGGACCTACCCGACAGCGGTCTTCTTCATCTTGGCACAGAGGAGCAGGTCGGTGAAGAGGAAAACGTGGCGGAGTTTCCTGGTTCCCTCCGAAACTTCAACCAGGAACCCATCCTTCACCAGCTGACGAGCCTACCAGAGAAGAACCAGTTGTCACTTCCAGTTGCAAATGCCACACACAGCCACAAACTGACAGTGCCTATCATGCCTGTGTCAAATAATACTGGCATTCTTTGTAAGAAAAGAATGCCAAAATCAAAGTCTAGGAGGGATAAGGGAGAGAGAAAAACTCTCCTGAAACCATATTTCACAAGTAATCTATAAGGAGTATTTTGAGTGCTACAATGCTGCGTAGTTTGTGCAAGTGGACTTTCAGTACAACTTCAGCTTATACTATCAGTATCTCTAAAGTCATGTCATCAACATGGCTCTGTCCCATTTCCCATATTCCCGCCTGATTGGCCATTGCCTTCTAAGGTTTGTGTATGCGACCTGACGGTCCGATTATGGAGTCTTACTGGTACTAATAAGAACTATGTTAAGTGTTCAGGTAAGAAAATGTGATATCAAACACAAATACATATCAATTTGGACCCTACTGTACATTGTACACACCTCTCCCTTGGGCGTAGTGACAGCAGTCCTGCGAGGGTCGATCTCCTCATTGATGGAGGACAGGAAGTTCTGGGAGATCCTTAGAGCGTCCTGCAGGAGGGGGAAATCTGGGTGGTCCTTTGGTGTGTGTTTGAGCAAGTCCTGTGCAACACAATACAACACAAACACAAGACGAGCTGGTCACAAATGCTGTGCTGGCACCTTGTTTTTGAGTAGCATTTACCAACATTTTCCAATTTATAACCTTATTTTACCCTCATATTGTGGTCTTCTAAACATATTAAACGATTATGAGAATAACCGTTAGTTGCCATCTGAGATACATACAAAGATTCACTCTGGTAAAACGGTGTACTTGAGTCTGACGTCCTGATGTCCACTTGCACTATATTGTTCTAAATTCCTAATCAGTTCAAAAAAAGAAATGTATGTCCTCTCTGTTAAGATGATTGACTCCATTTAAAAAAAATACGTCTGCGTGATTGTTAATCTCTTCAATCACAACCTAATTCACATATAAAGCTAATAAATAACATTCTTTCAGACAGATAACATTTGAAACTCTCCCTTCCCCTTTGTGGTTTGAGCTTCCTCATCATGCTGTAGTCATGCATTTCAACACCACTAGTGACAACAGCACGTTTAAGCCACCATCTGTCATATCGATTCTTCCGTCACCAATGTTCATCACCTTTGGTTGCATGAGAGGTCGTGATCTATTGCAACAAACAGTCGTTTGCTGTACTGGTTTCGCCCCTGTTTAGATTTTTTTCTAGCACTATACCGTGATTTGTCTAGAGGCACGAAGAAAAATATAAGAAAGAAAAAAGTACTGTTTGTGTCTCTTGACACATTATGACAGTACATGTGTTCATGTTAACTACACTGTAGACAGATCAGATGTGCACTGACATGGGGGGGGGGGGAAGGGGGCGGAACACAAACCTACTGTTTCAAACAGAGGTACGCTGGCTTTCCAAAAGGCAGAGTTTATGAACTGAGAAATCAAATTCATGCTTTCCTCCTTGAGAAGAAGTTTATGCATTACATAAAGAAACATATTTGTCAAATGTTGCATGTGTGTCTGTCTGTCTGTCTGTGCTTGCATATATATATATATATATATATATATATATACAGTATATATACAGTATATATACATATACCGTATGTATATATACAGTATATATATATATATATATATATGGGGTCACCTGTTTTTTCATCTTAAAAAAAATTTGTCCCCTGAAAAAGAGTTTGGGAAACACTGTTCTACAATACTCACATGGAGGACCAGGGTGCTTCTGGTCACACGATCAATGGGCTTGTACAGCAAAGCTGTGGAGAGAAGGGAAAAGAGTAAAGGTCTATCTTCTTATCAGTAAAGCACTTTAAATGGTCTGAAAAGGTGTAGGCTGAAGCTGAAGCTTATTTTGCCCACCCCATTTAAATACAAAATCAAATATCAAAACAGATCAATGAACATAGTTTCGTAACTTGATTTAACAAAACAGAAAACAATTGATAAATAAGTTTACTAATCCAAGTAAGAAAAAAACAAAAAACACAAAAAGGAAATTAATATTTCATACGTTTTCGTTAATAATAAAGTGTCAATCTAGTCTGACACAGCATCAGCATTTCAGGTACACAGTGCGCTCTCACACACACACAGGCTGGGCATAGGTTCCGGGCATATGAGCTATCACAAATACAGAAATGGGACACACATTCATTGCTAGACAGGCCAGGGTGTTTGAAAATGTGGCTTTGACTGACGCAAGATTTGGGATTTATCCGATGTTCTATAGACTGTGGAGGAGGAATTAAATGATTCAATACCGCAATATGGAGGTACAGTAGCATTACCATCTAAACTGCACAGGCGCGCGACACATACGCACACACGTACAGAGCTGAGTAGACAGGCTGTTTAACATGCAGTCCATCGCTAGGCTTGGAGCTGTCCTAAGGTTCTCATTGGCTCCGGGACAGTTTGCTTCCATTGCAAATTTAGGCTGCCTGCTACTAGGTAAGCTTCACTGTGCTGAGTATGTGAATGACAGTTTACATTAAACAGCGTCGGCACAGGGCTTCATGTCTCTATGTACACCTTCACGCACATCAACAGCACAGGAACCATGTCCGCACACAGTATTATTCTTTCACACACTTTTAAGCTCGTTCTGTCACATTGGGCTGATTTCCCGGGGGCCCAGGCTGCTGAGGCTGTGTGAGTGTCTATAGACCTGACTATCTATGACAGCTTTAGGTGAAAAACTCCCACTGTGTGGGAGTGTATGTATGCGTGTATGTATACATCGTTAGTCCGATTTTGACAGATTCTTTATGACAAAGACAGGAAAGTTTAAATCTCTCCAAACAGCCTGACCCTTTGACCATGACACAGCAGTTCATTATAATATCACATCAAATCAATTTCTCCCACAAACACACACGCTGTAAGACCGGAACAAGAGAGTTGTTGTTGTTACAATGTACATTTTGAGCAGTGCAAACCGCTCCTACTGTACGTTTCACTTTGTGTGTATTAGTACTAGATCTGTAAAGTTGTCAAGTTGTCCTACCACAAATGAACAACAATGCACACACATCTATGCAGTACACTTTTCGTTATTCTATGACAGGGTCTGTGTGTCTGTCTGGAGCTAATATAGTATATATGCTAAATATTTAACTTTCATTTTGTAAAAGAAGTGAAAGGATGTGATTGCACAGCACTGTAACCTTGCCTAAATGTGGAACCATATGTCATAGATATGTCTTAGACAACTGACGTCATGCATGACAGATACATGTCACATGAGGTCCAAAATGTGCAATGGGCATGGTAGGTCGTAGATGACCCAATCCACGGAGAAATGAACCTCTGCTCTCCACGGTCACCCAAGTGCTGGAAATGACAACATACTGTAGTAAGTGATGTGGTGACTTGTGAATTCAGGTGGACTAAGTGTTTCTATGCTACATCAAATCACTCTGAAAGTGATCCCAAAATTATTGCGACCGTCAGGTCGCACTTAATATCAAAATCTCCACAGCCTGTCTGTCAGTCAGTCAGTCCGTCCGTCCGTCCGTCCGTCCGTCCGTCCGTCCGTCCGTCCGTCCGTCAGTCAGTGTGTCTGTCACGTCAAGTCATACTTTTGCCCTGCTCATATCTCCGCAACTGTTGCCCCAATCCATGCCAAATTTTGCACACACACTCCTTGCCTGCCAAACCACAACCTCCACACAGCAATTCTCACATGCCCCTCTTCTAGCGCCACCATGAGGCCGATTCTTGCAAAACACATTTTTGGACACTGCTCCTACAATCTTTGCCCTAAAATCACGCAAATCGGTACACAGTATGCCTACACTCATCTCATCAACATGGATCTGTCCCATTTAGCGCCACCTTCAGGCAGATTCTTTCAAACAAATTTTTGGACACTGCTCCTACACATTTTGGCCTAGAATCACGCTGCGACCTGGTGGTCGCTTATCTCCCGATTAGGAAGTCTTACTGGTTATTCACTGTCATTGTTATAGTTGTGGTATACCCCACCCTCAACTTGAGTTATGACAATTTCTTTTGTAAGTATATATTTATAGTACTGTTACAGTTGCATTCTTGGTATCGATGGCTCTTAACACATATAAGGTATTAGATTAATTCTCTCCATTTGTCCTACAACGTACGTATCTCCCGTCTCTATGTGGACACACAGCATCCACTGGTGCAAAATCCTTCTGCATCTTTTGTCTAGCCTCCTACTATACACATAAGCAGGAACCTATAGGGAGTATGTCTGTGATTAACTGATAGACTTCGTCATAACATATTAAACACGTGTGAGGCCGTGTGCACTCTCTCTTGCTCACATGGTAGCTCTTTCATTCACACACACATATGCAGACACACGCATATAAGAGAATATTTTAGAAGAGCTCTGCTGGGTCTCTTTCAAGTGTCTTTCCCTCTGTCTATTAATAATGCTGCCTCTATGGTGCATGAATGTATTTCTTCAGGTGCTAATGTATTCATCTATATATATCTTTTTCTTTTTTAATTCCTGCAACATACAGTATAGATACTCAGTAACCAATTCCAAATTCTAAATTTTATCAATATGCTAGTCTATGGTCATTCACTACACCAATGTCTTTGCATAGTGATGCTGTTTTTTGCACACTTACCAGGTTACACTTACACTTTATTATTTATTATGTCTTAGCACCTTACTTTTATTTACACTTGTATTTACACTCAACGTCGCCAAAAACCAAGGAGCTGTTAGTGGATTTCAGGAAGCAGAAGAGAGAGCACGCCCGAATTCCCATCAACAGCGTTGAGGTGGAACGGGTCAGTGACTTGAAATTCCTAGAAATACACATCTGAGGATCTGAAATGGTCCATGCACATACTGTAACACAAGTGGTGAAAAAGGCTCAGCAACGGCTCAACTGCCTTCGGCACCAGAAGAAATTCAGGGTGAGCCCTCGCATCCTCAAGGCATTCTACAACAATACCATCAAGAGCACCAACACTTGTTATGTATGTACTCTTGGAACTGTAATGTCCTCGACCGCAAAGCTCTGCAGAGAGTGGTGCGGACAGCCTAGAGAATCGTAGGAGATGAGCTTCCCTCCTTCCAGGAAATACACAATAAGCAATAATGCGTAGCCAAGGCTGAGAGTATCATCATGGACAGACATCACCACAGCCACAGCCTGTTAAAACCACTGCTGCAACCTCGACCCTGCAGATGCCAGAGTATCATGACTGTGGCAGTTTTTATCTAGCAGCTGTCAGAGTCTGCTGAACCAAACCTAGCCTGTGCTTAACTGATTTGCATTATGCTGATGCACATTTACTGTGTTCAGGACTTTATAAGCAACATGACACTGACATGCACTTTCTCAAGCTTTTGCGCTCATTTTGTTTTCCTTTCTGTTCTACTTATTCTTTTATGTTGCTCCCTGAGCTGCAAACGTGAAAGCCTGCATAAACAATAGATTCACCTCACAGTTACCTGTGGTGTGACCTTACTTTATTATACCTTGTATTTAATATGTTGGACGTCTGGCAGTCTGCCACACGTGTTTGAGCATGTGACAAATCTCATCATCTGTCTCAATGAGCTGACGGCAAGACAGGACATGTGTGCATGAACCTGTGCTTCAACACATAGCGACTGCTATAAGGGCTTTTACCACTGTTAGATGAACAGTTGAAACACAGTCAATAATACATAACAAACGCATTTAAGAGAAGACAGGGGCCATTTTGTTCCCAATTAGGCAATTTTAGTAGGTCATTATGGTGTTTATAGCTAGTCCTCATATGGAAATAGAAAGCATCTGAGAGCAGTTCAAAGTGCAGCAGAGAGCAGAGGGGCAGAGAAGATTAGAAGAAATCAGAACTCAGGGACAGGTTATTGGAAGTCGATGACCCATCACATCTGGTTGTCCCAATTCTCAACTTGGCCAAGGGACAGAGAGGTTCCACGTGGACAGGACCTATTTGGGCCCGGACTATGTGCGTGTGCAAGGCACGCGCCTTGCACAAGTAGGCCATGTATGGCCAACTAGTTATCACCGCTTCCAAATAGGAGCTGATATATTCTGACCAATGACATCATCACTGGCATCACCAGGAATACCGGTACTCATTTCCTGTTACTGATGACGTTGCCAGAGATGTTGGTCCCTGATTGGGCTATGGTCTTTAAAAAGAGAAGACACTGACATACATACATACAGCCGATCGCAGTACTTGCGAAGGTAATAAGGACGGAAGGAGAAAAGTGAGGATAAAGGGAAGGAAGTAAGGAAGGGAGGAAGACTGGGTGTGACTAATAATAGTGTCTCTAATGAATGATGAGAGAGGAAAGAAATAATGGTTTAATTAGCCTAATGATTAGTGACGGAAGGGAAGAAGGGAGGAAGCAAAGTCAAAAGTACAGATGGGTGGATGAATCATCACTGAACACAATGTTATTCTCCGCCAAGCAATACAGTAGCTACAGTACAACATACCTGGCTTACATAAACAAACCTACATAAGCAGCACCAACACAAGCTAGAGGAAATCCTTCAATTACCTTGACAGCTAATTAAGGGGACAGCAATGCAAACAGTAATCAAAGTGTCGACCTCGGGGGGCTGTTAAAGGTTGATTGTTAAGGGAGCAGGAAGCTAGCGGGCTGCAGTCCTTCCGTGCTACTGACTGAGCTGGCTGTGGTCTACTCTAGTCTACACCATTACCATGTGGTCTGTGTAACTGGCTGCTGGTGTGTGGTGGTTGTAGGGATGGGACGATAATGGTTATTATCGTTTATCGTGATAGAAAACACTCACAATAATCGTATTGTGGAGATTCTTTTTTCTTCTTCGTGAAATTATCCTCAGTCATGCACAATCAATTCACAATCTTCCTCCCTCACAATTCACAATCAATTCACCTTTTATTTGCCGAGCTGCATATTCGGTACCATTTAAACCCTCTTATTGATAAAACGGACCTGGAAATAAGTAACGTACTTGATAGTCTTTTTTTCACTCGCTACCAAATCTCTTTGCCAAAGAAATTGCAGATCTACAAGCTCACAACGTTTTGATCTTGTAGATCTGCTATTTTTTGGCAAATGTTCCGCCCCAGGATAATGGAAGTTGGGGATATTTTGATTATCGCGATAATATCGTAAATCGCAATTGTTTTGGTCATAATAATCATGACATGACATTTTCATATCATCCCATCCTTAGCTGGTTGTGATTACAGAGTAGGATAAGAAATTGGCCTGACTATGGAGGATGTAGCTACCTTGCATAAATTAACAGACAGGTTCACAGGTACTTGTTAATACACGGATACACCACTTTCTCTGCAAACAAAAAACAGAACAGTCAGATTGTCCTTAAAAAAGAAAAAAAAAGAAAGAAAAAAAATCCCATCACATTGACTTCTAACTTCATGCTGCCTTTGTTTAATACATTCCTCTCTCTTTGCATCCCTTTACCTATTTGCCTTATTTGTCCTTTGATTTGTTTATAGATTTGGTTTTTGGTCCATAAAACAACTCAAGTTTACAGAAGCTGACAGAGCAAATTGCACAGGAATTGTAATTCACGCACGCACACGCACACACACACACGCATGCACGCACGCATGCACACACGCACGCACGCAGTCCAGTCAATACTGGCACTAAGTATTCCCTATGAAGTACAGTGTTAGGCAGACAGCCCTTATACAGACAACGTGCTTTGCTTCTAAACACTCACTCACTCTCTCTCACACAGACGCAGCCGCAGACGAAGGCTCTTTGTTCCTGTATGAAACTCTTTCATCCCTGCATGCGTTCCCCAATCTCCTCTTTCCCTCTCTCCTCGCTTGTCCTTTCCCACTCGCCTCACTCCCTCTCCTAAGGTGCAGTGTGTTATTGTGTTATTAAAAGGTAGGACGTGTCTCTGCTTGTCTTTTGTAACGACTCAGGGAGCATCCTCATAGGAGGATTATCCCTCATCAACCTCACTGACACTTCTACACAATCTATGTACCTACATCATCTCCAATACATGGGCTCTTTCCCAGAAACACACACACAGAACACATTCCAGTCTAATACGTTGGGACCTACGCCAAGTGACAATCACAGAACAGCACACTGCCCTAACTTCATTATACGCACACACCATCCCACTTACACACCATAAAAATCCATAAAAATCAAGAACATATAAAACAACATCTATACAATTTGTCCAGATTAAAACAGCAGCAGATAGCATCATGCAAGTTGTTACCGTATGTGCAGTTACAACACAGTCTGAGGACCAGTAGCACCTCCATATCTCTCCTGTCCTGTCCTCTGTTCTCTAGCTTTGCATCTCCCCACTCTGCTCCTCTCAAAGACAGAGGGAGCGTGAGAGAGTGTAAGACGGAGAGAGAGAGAGAGAGAGAGAGAGAGAGAGAGAGAGAGAGAGAGGCAGAAGCCAAGTGCGCTCACACATGCACCAGCATCCCTTCCAACGCCTGCCACTGCATACACAAGTAGAAGAGGGTATAGGCTGGTGTCTTAGAGGGAACTAGTGTGTGTGTGTGTGTGTGTGTGTGTGTGTGTGTGTGTGTGTGTGTGTGTGTGTGTGTGTGTGTGTGTGTGTGTGTGTGCACGTGCGAGGGGGGAGTTAAAGTATCATCCCAGTCATACACACGCAGACAGAGAGAGATAGACAGACAGACAGAGGTACGTATGTACGCTCACACATACAGTACACACACAAAAGGGATTATAAAGATGCTTGTGCACACTTACCCTCCATGGTACAATCCCCAGAAATTTTAGGACCTTTTACTTTGATGTTCTGAAAACAGAAGGATTGCATTCATCACTTTTCTTGGTCATGCACTCCCACCCTCACAACACGCACGCACGCACGCACACACACACACACACACACACACACAGTGTCTGCAGCTAACGTGGCAGAGGCAATGTGAAAGTGAAAAGCACCAGCACAAGTATAGGGCCACTGCAGCAGACTGTGAGAGCTTAGATTTAAACTGTCAGTCAACCGTGCATATTAAACCATCACTTCACGCAAAAAGCGGCTTACCTTTGCGACGTTATAGTAGATAGATAGACATTTATTTATTTTTTTATTTTTTTGGATTGTGCAACATGCACTTTGGCAGACCAGGCAGCAAAGGGCGGCGTCATGCAAGAATTAATGTGAATTTGTCCGTTATGTGTTGCCATCCATTGAGACCAGTCTCTGGCCACAGAGCCACAGGGCCAGAGAAATCAACACGGAAGAGAATTGGTCTCCGTTGATGTTAACGCATAAGGGATTTTTAAGACCATCACTGTGGGCGATGTGATTACAGTACACGGCGGCGCGACCCCTCATCAGCTTACGGACATCAACAAGGTAAACGAACGAACGGCCGTATTGGCGCGACGCGACACAGAGAAATGGGGCGAACGGGAACGTCCGTAGCAGTAAAACAGTTAATACAATATAACATACAGATGTGCCATTTCAAAACCTCAGCACTTTTCACTGTTTAGCCTTGCTAATTCTTCTCTTTTGTTACTTTTCAGCACTTATTTTCAGTACAGATGTGCCACTTGAGAACGTCACACATCAATCGTCAAGACAGTGGATTGTCAGTAAATTGTTAGAACATTGACAGTGAGAAAGGAGGGCATTTGTAAAGGTGTTGTTATGTAAATGCTGTTCAGATTATTATTTCCAATGAAAATAAGTGTCGAAAAGTGACTTTTGTCTAGCTGTCTAATCAGGGATTCATTGAACCTGATATACCAGGTGCAAAAGGACTAATGGCCACCGAGTCCCAGGAATGTGTCACTGGTAGCATTTGAGTGCATTATCATATATTGTGTCTGGACAACCTACCTCAGAAATCTTCTGGAACTGGCTGTTGGCCTGGCTGCATTTCTCTGCCGTCTCAAGGGCCACCTTGTAGTTATCTACAAAGGCCTTGTACACTCCCAGCTGGCTGGCCTGGAGAGAACACAGATAACTATTATCAAGTATAACTATTATTTTCTATTATTATATATAGGCCTACTGATTCTGATACATACAAGATTCTGATACATACACGATACCTGCTAAAATGATACATGATACCTGCTAAAATGATACATGATACCTGCTAAAATGATACATGATACCTGCTAAAATGATACATGTTTTTCACACTTTTAGAACATATCTGTAGTCATAATACACTACATAGTTATCTATAGAACCCCCCCCCCCCCCCCCAATGTAAATAGACTCCCCAAAAATACAAATATAGTTTTGTGTATTTTTATATTTAGAAAGTTCATTCTTAATTACTTCCAGTCAAACAAACAACAATGCATGATTACATTAGCAGGCCCATAACATTTTCAGCCAATAATATGACAAACACCACTAGAGTCCTGTGTTACTCTGTTCATCAAAGACGGCCGAGGCAGCGTTAAACAGAAGCAGCTAAATAAACGCTAAGCAAACATTTGTAAATGTTGGTTTACAAACTTTGGTTCTTGGAGTTGCAGTAACATGAACTTGATTCAACACTGCCTTGTTTCAGTATAAAATTAAGTTGACTCATAAAGTTGCAGAGTTTAAATCCCATAGCCTGAGGAGACTGGACAGTCGGCTGAACCATGGCTGAATGCGTTGTGTTGACTGATTCAGTCTGTGTGTGACCAACCCCCACGACCCCATCATTCTGAACGAGACATACACCCAGCCTCTGTTTTACTACGAAATATCACAAAGGTTGACATTAATGAGATGTTAGATGTTAGTAAGATGTTAATTCGAGGATTATAATGTAGGCTTGTTTGTACCGTTAAAATTATTAAGACAAATAATGCGTGTAAGTTATGAGTAAAACTGTAATATTCAATACATACGTTATCAAATGGGTGCCAAAAATATGTATTCTTTATCAAAACAGGTAATTTCCCCTGGCATACCTGTGCTATGCTTTAAGATTTGCAATGGGACTGTGGTGAACCAAATTAATTAATTTAATTTCCCATTAGAATACATTGTGAAACATAGCAATATTGAAAGAGATCTGGACTCAGCAGCAAACATGGAGTCGCTTCACTAATGCTTATCTCCTACACAAAACACACACACACACACACACACACACACACACACACACACACACACACACACACACACACACACACACACACAGTAGCTGGTTGTCCATCATGTCCGATGATGACCATCTTCTCCTACTTGCGAGTCTTTTGGTGGCTGAATAGTCTAATCCTGGATCCACAGTTGCGGTTGCAGTCTGGGCATGTAAAAGCGGCAAAGGCTTTTGCGGGCATGCCTCTTTTCCTGGGTGTTGATGGTCCGTCCCATTCTGCCGTACTCACACTTATAGCTGCCGAGAGAGTGTTTTATAGAGCCTCTGGTGCGTGGCCTACCAGGACAGTTGTAGGCATACCATAGCTTTAAGATATTTTCAGAGGTCAACTTGGTGTTTGCCAGTAACCTCCTGATGTCAAACAGGTCACCATAAAGCCTTAAGTCAATGGTGACTCCAGCCTGCTTCTCCTCCCTCCAACGTAACAGAGTTGCATCACAGAGTACACAGACTAGAGATATTGAACAGTAGCACAGCCTTGCTGCAGTCGGCACACCCAAGGGCTCAGATCCGTGCCTCCCCACTGCCACTCGGCCCATTATTCCTGGAAACTGTCCAAGGATGGTGAGAAACTTGGCTGGACTTCCACATTTCTTCAGGACTGGCCACAGCAGGTGCCTGTTCAATGTGTCAAATACCTTTGACAGATCCAGTGGTGTAAAGTAACTAAGTACATTTACAAGTAAAGAATTCAGTATTTTTTGGCCTGTTCAATGTGTCAAATACCTTTGACAGACAGGTGTATGGGGTTAAGACATACACTAGGTGGATTTCCCAAATATTTTTGCCAGTAAATTAAAACCAGCAAGAGATCTATCCTAACATATGTGGGAAATTTGGGAATACATTTATAACAGCGACATGCTTTTATCCCCTCTCTATTCGTGTTTCTGTCTCTTTCCCTAACAACTGATCCAAGTCTTGACGCCCCCCCCCCCCCCCCCCCCGACCAGAAACGGTGGGGAACAGACTGACTAATTATAGGGCCATCTGTACCACAACCTTCACACTATCAGCCTGACTAAATGCCGCCACATAACATGTCTGTGCACAGATACAGTACACTGATTCATGTACACACACAGCCCAGATGGGGGTGGATGACTTTACTAATGGATGACAGTTGGTGGTGGGACTGTTTAAGAGAAGAGAGTGAGAACATTAAAGACGAGAGTGTGTGTGTGTGTGTGTGTGTGTGTGTGTGTGTGTGTGTGTGTGTGTGTGTGTGTGTGTGTGTGTGTGTGTGTGTGTGTGTGTGTGTGTGTAATAATAAGAGGAGAATAAACTATGCTCATGATATCTTCATTACCTGTTTTAGTCTGGCATTCTATTTTTAAAAATATACGACAATAGATAGACCACAGACTGTAAAATTAATGGACAGGATCACACCATTGGTTTCTACAGACCGTAAATGACACCTATTTTATTTTTTTCACCAGGGAGCACTTCTTTGAAAACCCCTTATCACCAATTAGCCTGATTGTCCTCAAGCAATCTGGCTAGCCATCGTCAAGGAAAAGTTTGTCGCTCTTTTCACTTTTGCAGCAATGCAGAAGTCTGTAATCGAAAGACTAGTCCTCAAGTAGCCTGATTGTCATAAACTAGTTTGACTATTGTCCTCAACTAGTCTGTCATCAACTAGTCTGATTGAAGGGCAGATAATTAATTCCAAGGCATCAGTACTTTAAAATCTTAGCTCAGGCGCCATTGGGCCAATCAGCGTGAAACTTTGAACCCAGTAAGCCAAGGAAAAACCTCTAAACCAGCCTCATGGTGGTATGAAGCTTACGCTTCAAAGGAAGAGGGGCAAACAGAGTGGGCGTTCCCTTTTCTTTGACGACGGCTTGCCAGATTGGTAATGTAGTGGAAAATGTCAGATGTCTCAGAGTCAACCCTCAATCTATCCATCCCTAAACATGATGACAGTCTATAAAACATTCCTCTGTCAGGTGAGTAATGTTGGTTGTGGGTGTTCATGCATTGTTTGGTATTGAGTACAGATCTATGTTGATCACATGACTATAGTCTACCGATTTACGTGACAGCTAGCTTGAGCCATGGTTATGAACAAACAAATTCTCATGTTGAACCAGGAACAGTACTTTTCAGATTGTACTTGTTATACTGTTACACTGTTGTTTGTGTTAAGTTCTGGGCTGTCCTGTTAAAATGACAGCTCATTATTCTGTGCAAATTTGACAGCACAGGTGATAAAGCACAAGTCGGCGAACTAGCTAGACTAAATGAGGGCTGGGGCCCTACTAATATAATCACATACTGTACACATTCGCACACACACATAATGATTACACATAACAGCTATGTTATGTTAAGGAATACCCTGTTAAAACTGCATTATCCAGCATAACATGACAGTGTTAGAGACTAGCAAGGGGTAGAGCTCTCCAAATTCAATCAGCAAACACACACACACACACACACACACACACACACACACACACACACACACACACACACACACACACACACACACACACACACACACACACAGAAGCAGAGACTGAAACAGAAACATTATCTCACCAGTTTCTGGAATAGGTGCCCCACGGTGACCTTCTCGTCCCACTGCTGGATGTTGGGAGAAAGGGCGTCGTAGAACTCCTTGTGGATTTCAAAGATGTCCTGGATCTTGTAGAAGATGGTCTCGATCTGCTGGACAGTTAGCACCGGTTGGGACGAGGTAGCCGCGGCCTTAAGAGGACGCATGGGCTGGGGAGAGAGAGAGAGACAAATCATATATTATTACTATACAGTAATCACCCAGTAGTTAATTAACAATTGGAAATATCACTATTGAAATATTCAGATTTGAAGGAGAAGGAGAGGACATGAAGTAGATCCTTGTGACCTTTAGCAGTGAACAAGAGACAGTAGCTTTGGCTATAATCTGACAAACTATAAATCGACCTAACGTCTGTCTGTCCGTCTGTCTTTCAGGAATCAGCATGCTGACATCACTGATACTAACTTTGCCCAAATTTGGATATGACTGACATCACTGATACCGCCGCCATGGTAACAGCCGCATGCTGAAACAGTGCCCAAATTGAGATCAATGAAACGTCTGGGTTCTCCAACATTACTTCTGAGACTCCTACATTAAATTCAATCCCTCATATACTATGCACACCCCCGGGCAAGGACTAGTATTATATAATTAAATACTGTCTATATTGATAAATTATGATATATGATATGATATGATATCTTATTATGCTTCTGCCAGAGAAGGCCGTAGCTGGAGGCAGTATGTTTTTGGGTTGTCCCCCAAAGAGTCTTGACTCTCTGGTGTCTGGCATTTTGTTTTAAAATACAAAATTATTATCCTTTTTACGCAGGGCTGGTATGGTTGACTTTAATGGTTTAAACCTCTGCACAAACATCCACTCAACAATGATTTTATTATTCTATCTACCGATCCAACCAATATTCCTTGCGACCATGAGTATAACTGTACTTGTGTATCTCGAGAACCGAGAATCCAATGATGGAATGTGCCATACAGCAATTAGGAGGGGCATCGGCTCTTGGCTTCTCTGGTACAGTAGGTCTATCACACTCTTTGAGTGATAGGCAGGGCGTCGTGAGACGCTTGTGCTATACTTTGCATGACGTTTGTGCCGGGATTCGCGTAACATGACTCAGACATATTGGTCGGATCAGCTGTGCAAGATACTGTCGGTGTGAACATACACTGATTGAGTGTGTCACATAGTCAGCTGGTAGAAATGCTGTAAGCGAAGGCTGAGAAATGACAGGAAGTGCAAGAGCGGAGGAGGAGGAGACTCCTGCTGTTATACTGATACAGTCTTGGCTCATGCACTGCCATGCTGCTACAACCTCAACATTGTCACATCATAAGTATTATGTTGTGCAATCTTCCTACGATTGCAGTTGAACAGAAATAAAAAGTAAAGAGAAAAAAAAGAAAATGTGCACAAAAATATAAATTTTAAACAGGCAGGAGGCTGCTACTGATGAGATATGTACTGTACACAGTCAAATATACAGTGTTTAGTGTGAGCAGTTGAACAGAAGAGGAGGAGGTACAGTAGTGTAGTAGGGTATCGTGTAACAATGCAGAGTGCTGTGTGTGTGTGTGCCGTAGGTCAATATGGCTATGAGACATCGACTCTGTGCTGTGTGTGCATGCGTGTGCGTTAGTGGGATGGACACACCCTGTTCACGAACCCCCACGTGTGGCTTTGGGTTACCATAGACATACAATGTTGCCTGAGACAGCAGAGGCTGAAACTGTATTGCTTTGTGAATGTTCATTTTCGGTTTCAGTTAAGAATTACTAAAACGGTCAAATACAGTAGGCGCTACTTTACAGAGGGGTCAGTGGTGGAAAAAAGTACTCACATTTTATACTTAAGTAAAATTATCAATACTGCAATGTAGAAATACTCTGTTACTGTACAAGTAAAAGTCCGAAATTCACAATGTACTTGTCTAAAAGTATGTGAAGTAATGTAGTGAAGTAAAAGTACAATATTTAGATCCGAGATGTAGTGGAGTAGAAGTAAATAAACTCCCACTACACCTAAGACAGGCAGCCTCTGTGGATAGCTTTAAAGCACAGCTCAACCTATTTTTTTACTCTTGCTTTTAGCTGAATTTTTAAATCCCTGTGCTGCTATTGAAGTCTGCACTGTTCTGATTTTTTTTTATGGTAGAGTCCTTACTGATGTTTTAAATGCTCTTCAATGTTTTATGTTTATTTATTTTTTTCTACTTTATTGTAATCATGTGTATTTTTTCTGTTAAGCACTTGTGCTTCATTTTCTGCTCTGTAAAGCGCTTTGAGCTGCATTTCATGTCATGAAAGGTGCTATACAAATAACGTTTATTATTATGATTTATTATTAAAAGTATTGTAAATTGGAAATACTCAAGTAAAGTACGAATACCTCAAAGTTGTACATAAGTACAGTACTTAGTTACTTTGCACCACTGCTTTACAGAGGGTTCTGTGAGAGGCTGGTGCAGAGGGACAGGATGTGACACCATGGCCTGGCAGAGAGAGCCTGGTCATATTGTTCAGTAACGGGTTTCAGGAAACATCCAATTGTGGTCCTGTTTTGAGTAGGAGCAGCAACCACTAATGGAACTCAAGTCAGTCAGTTGCGTTTGTGTGGTGTTTGGGTCTCACCAGTAGCAGAGCCTCCAGCTGGTTGATGTAGATCTCTTCGCTGGCCAAGAAGCCAGACAACACCAGTTTCTTCATCTCCAGTCCCTTCTCTATGTCTCCCTGCAGGACACACACACACACACACACGATCCAGAAGTTCGATTTTACAGTGTTCATTATACTAGAGTCAGGTCAGTGTTTGTTGGCATGAGGTGCACACATGCCCCGTTTAAAACAGGATGACGTCAGTCTGTTAGATGCCTTTACAATATCTAGAGAGCAGATACTCAAAAATACGAGATAGTCCTTTGACCAGGGGACAACGGACAGGTCACAATATCGCTCAAATGTCCACATTGGAACCATGCTGTTAGGTCTTGAGGTACAGCAAGCAAGCACTGGTAATAATATACCCTACCCTCCTCATCCCCTGCCACATAAAGGGCAGTTGTTTATTGGGAAGGCTTACAAATCTAAACAAATTCTCAATGGCCCACTTCCTTTGTGGAAAGTCTCTCTCTTTGCAAATCCTTCCATAGACGATAGAGGGTCGTGGTATTTTGGACTTCAGGAACAGGGAAGTTACACCCTGCCTGTGACTAATAACAGTAATACGGTTTTTGAAAACAAGGGGAAAGACACATACTGTACAGGTACATAAAATAACATACTGAAAACAAAATGCAGTTGCCTCCAAGCTAAGCAAAACAAGAGACCTTATAAAAATTCATATGGTGATAAAAATAGCTGCAAGTGGTGAGTCAGGGGCGTAACATGCCCAATATGAGAATGTTAAAGATATGAAGGTGACAAGAGGCAAGAACTGCATTGTTGTGACAAATGTTATACATGTTATATTCTTTGGGGCATGCTAGCTAGTACTGTATGTGTGTCAAGTACTGCAGGCATAACATTTAACTTTGATATTGCAGGTTTGAGTCCAGCACGGTTCTTTATTAACCCATTAAAACGGGGAAAGCATCCGTGTCATTTAAATTCTTTGCGTTGGCTATTCAAAAATAGCAGATAGGCCTGCACAAGCTTGCACACATCACAAGCTTGTATTCATGGGTTGCATTTGTAGTCCTAAATGGCCATATTGAGGACCAACACAGGTTTTTTAATCTGTCTGATTGGCATAGAACTAATGTTCTACGCCCATCAGAACACCTGCCGGTGTAGGACTACAAATGCAACCCATGAATATCTGATATTTTTTAACAATCATGAAAGTGTGAGAACTATGTTGATTTAGAAGGCATTTTTATTTTTTGGTCCTTTCTAAAGCTAAAAAATCAAACCTTGGTTCGAAGTGGAGCGGTGAATTTGAGCAGTTCCAGGTCTATGTTTTTGATTCTATGTGTTCTAAATCTATGAACTCTGTCCTAGATCTATAATGCAGTGATGTTGCTAGCTTTTTAATGTGTCATGCTGTTGTGTGTGTGTGTGTGGGGGGGGGGGGGGGGGGGGGTTAGTGTTGGTGCGTGCGCGTGTGTGTGTGTGTGTGTGTGTGTGCGTTTGTGTAGTGAGTGTGGGTGGGGGGGTGTGTGTGTGTGTGTGTCATGCTGTTGTGTGTGTGTGGGGGGGGGGTGAGTGTTGCTGCGTGACTGTGGGTGGGGGGGGGGGTGTCATGATGTTGTGTGTGTGTGTGTGTGTGTGGGGGGGGGGGGGGTGAGTGTTGCTGCGTGCGCGTGTGTGTGTGTGTGTGTGTGTGTGTGCGTGCGTGCGTGTGTGTGCGTGGGGGGGGGGGGGGGTGAGTGTTGCTGCATGTGTGTGTGTGTGTGTGTGTGTGTGTGTGTGTGTGTGTGTATGTGTGCCTGCACAACAGCGCCCCTCCTTTAACTTGTGTGGCCACTCAAGGTATTGCCAGGCTACAGACATAGCCACCCAGAGACATAGCCACCCACGGACATACCTGTCTATTGGGAGCGCTTTCACCGCTCCAAAAAAGATCAGGCACTTGATGAGAGCCAACACAAAGTTCAATGTTTCTTGAGGTACTCCATAAGTCAATCTGCCCGTTGCTTGACCCCGGAGGATCACTGGAGCACATGTTGAGCTGTTGTCGAAAAGCCCTGGGAGAGGATAACTACTGCTGGTGCCACAACCAGATGATGAGGGTGGTCCCAGAGACCATCATTCCATCATTTTTGTCAGTCCTGGGGAGAAGCTACAGCAGTGACAAAATCAAGCAGGGTCTTCTGGCAACAACTTCAGCCTGGCAGCTGAAGGTTGACCTAGGGAGACAGCTCAAATTCCCAGACACCATTGTAATGACATGACCTGACATGATCCTTGTGTCTGTATCAACAAGGCAGGTGGTCTTGCTGGAGTTCACTGTTCCCTGGGAAGAACAAATTGAGGAGGAGTTTGTGAGGAACTTAGAGGAAGTCCAAATATGAGCGGCTGGCAGGCGAATGAAAGCAGGGGATGGAGGACTCAATGCAGCCTATTGAAGACGCATGCATAGCATTCCCCCATTTGGTCTTCCCCTACACACCTGTTTCTTTTATAGGTGTGTAAAAGAAATGTAGCTTTTCATAATATCATATATAACCTATATAGCTCACAAACAAAGCACCACAACAGGTGCACACAGCCAGCCCCATAGAACAAGGCTCTATAATGCTATTTGTCCATACAGATAGAATTGAGTAAACCAAGGAAGAAGCTCATCTCAATAGATATAAAAGCTCTATCTATTTGCCATTCTGCCCACGACCACAGCTAAAATAGATGTTTTGTTTTGTTGTGTGAGGTGGGTATGGGTCTGTGTCTTGATGAGGCCATAGGGCAGTTCTGTCAGGAGAAAGTGAGATTAATTATTAACACGACGAGATCTTCAGACTGATAGTAAGTAAGTAAGTACCCAGTCCGCTCTAACCTGATAAGAAAAGAAAGGAAAGAGCAAGCCATAACTTACAGTACGCCTACAGTATGCTCAAGATGGAAGCTTACACTCTGAACTCTCTTAACCACTTAATACCCTATATTCTTTGTCAAACGGACAAGAGTTATAACTGTACTTGGACGACTTTTGTCACAACACCAAATTTCTTCTTGATAGCCAAAAGGTTAAAGTGTACGGTATACCACATGGGCATAAAATGCCTTCTTCAGCATGTCCAAGGTTCGACTCCTGACCGGCCATAACAATTTACAATTTGGGCATTTAATCCAGAGCGAGTTACAATAGCAATGTAATACATCAATATATCAAATGCATAGAAATTTTCATCTAAGAAAAACGTAGCGTAGGTAGACCAAATCTAAATTACGTGTATGGTCATCGAGGGTAGGCAAGTGCTACGGTAAATGCTATGAGCTAAAGGTGGAGTCTGAAGAGGTGAGTCTTCAGACCACGGCAGAAGCTAGGGAGTGAGTCTGCCGTTCTAAGTGCAACAGGGAGTTCATTCCACAGTTTGGGGGCCAGTGGGGCAAAGAGTCTAGGACGAGTGGATCGTTGTCCTGGGGTTTTTAGCAAGGGTTCTCTCAGCATCCCTGTGTTAGCTGATCTGAGTAAACGGGTGGGGTTGTAGGGTTCAATCAGGTTTTGAAGTACGGATGTGCCATACCATACGGCAAGAGCAGAATAGCAAGGGCAGAATAGTTTGTCTCTGTAGGAGTTGTCCCTGGAACTGAGTACGGTATAATCTGACAGAGAGGAAGCTGACAATAAAGAGGTGGAACAACATGTAACACCGGTATTCCATCAGAGACGTTGTGAATTGTGCACCCTGCTGACTGAGCATATTGCTGTATAAAAGGCAGTAAAATCAGTCTTACTACAGGTGGCACAATTTACAGATCATCATCGATTATCAAAAGCAATATAAATAAGACATTTCACTCATTCACAATCACAACCTCTGTAACGGCATGATCACAGTAATGCAGAGGTTCCCCATCTAATGCACAGCACTGAAGTTGGAAGCAGCTAGATTATTGCAGATGTGAACAGTCAGCAGCATAATGTATCCGATTATGAAAACTACAGTACTATGCGTCATTATTATCCTATCTATCCCAGCAGTAAAACGTCTCACTGCACTTTTTAAACCCACAAGGAAAGAAATATAGCTGAACTACTATTATCATCATCACATTCGTTAAGCACTTAAATCATATACTTTGTTGACTGGTGTCCCCAAGGGCACTAAACTAGGCCCCTACTGTTTTCCCTCTAAACCAAATCCCTTTGCTAGCCAAGCTACACGCTCACAACGTTGCCATAATCCCAAATCAAACCCCAAATCATCACTGACAGCAGAAACTTCATGTTGGACTTCAGAAGGTTGACATTTCTGGATAATAAATCCTTGTTCCGCTTTATCCTTGAGATTTTTGATATTCATGAGCTGTATGTCATAAAACAAAAAAGGTTTTGAATATTTCACTGTTTGTGCAATGTATCTAGAGTCTAGCCTATATGAAAGTTTAACATTTTGAATTATATTACAGAAGAGAATTTACTTTACACAATATATATACACAATATATATATATATATATATATATATATATATATATATATAATTTAAAAGGCTGGTTCACTCATATACAAATAGTTTTAATAAGAGTATTTTATTAAACTCCAAAACATATCTTCATTGCTGTTAAAATGCTTATATGAATAGTTTTTCCATGCTCTGTGGCATCAGATTCATAACGTTTGGAATTGATTGTATTTTCTCTCAACACTGAGAAAAAAAATAACAGGCATACAAACGCACACTTTGAAAATACAGACAACTTGCCTACAGTATATATACAGTAGGGCCAGCACTAACATGTGTGCCATGCTAACTGACTTTAATAAAGTATAAAAATAAAAAATCACACCCGTGTGAACTGAGCGGTGGTTGTGGAGGCTGCGCAACAGCAAAACAAATATAAATATAATAATAAAAATAATAATAAAAAAGATTTAAAAAAGATTAAAAACAAATATTAAAAAAAATAATAATAATAATATGGGGGGGGGGGGGTGCTTGTGTGTGTGACCCCCCCCCCCCCTCCCCGTGTGTGTGTGTGTGTGTGTGTGTGTGTGTGTGTGTGTGTGTGTGTGTGTGTGTGTGTGTGTGTGTGTGTGTGTTGCAGTTGATTTTCAGGCTAGAAGCAACAGCACCCTCTTTGGTCAACCAGTGGTACTAGGCTACAGACAGACATACATACATACATACATACATACATACATACATTCATATATACACTGATACACACATGGCCGTGCGTGCGTGCGTACCTGTGCGTGCGTGTGCGTGCGTGTGCGTGCGTGTTTGTTGCAATTGATGCTCAGGCTAGATTCAACATCAGGCTACAGACACATACACGGATACACACTCCTGCATACACCTCAGGCTACAGACATACACACACGGCCATTCTAAGGAGCGGCGTCACCACCGCTCAAAAAAACATGTGTGCCATGTTGCCGTTGTGACAGCAGGCTGAAAAGGACAGGAAAAGGAGGAGAAAAACTTTCTTTTTTTCCTTCCCCTTGGGTAGGACATTTTATTCCACTCCGTCAAAGATACAAAGAGCTTCTGTGTGGCAAGCAAGCAAGTTGGGAAATACATGGCGTTGAGTTGAGGGTTGTCTGGGGGAACCTAACCAGACAGAGACAGAGACAGAGACACACACACACACACACACACACACACACACACACACACACACACACACACACACACACACACACACACACACACACACACACAGACACACACACACACACACACACACACACACACACACGTGGAATGCTAGTGCTGAGGTGTAAAAAGAGGTCTGCATTCTGCCCTCTGTTCCAACAGTGTGACTCAATCATTCTGTGTGATAAAAGACACAGATAATGGGGGGGGGGGGGGGAGGACAGCACTGCCCAGCAATAATAGTCTCCATCAAACCAGAGAAAAACGCACAGCGTCACGCATACACATAACACGAGTACGAAAAAGAAAAGATCTACTTCCTTTTCTTAGAATAAATACTCAACTGTTTGAGCAGAAGTCTGCTCCAGAGTCAGACCTCTCAAAAGGTTCCACCAAGGCACAATCAAAACACACGCAAGCGCACGCGTACGTACTGTATGCAACGCAAGGCGGCACTCGGTAACGACATGCAATGAAAAGACACCAATAAGACCTTCCATTATTGCTTATATTTAGCCAAGCATGCAAACTTGACAGTACTGTGTGTGTGTGTGTGTGTGTGTGTGTGTATGTGTGTGTGTGTGTCTGTGTGCGCGCGCACACGTGCGTGTGTCTATACATTTACAGCATGTGTGTGTTACACAAACACACAGCTAACCCGGCTACTCTCATCATACCTTGAACTGCTGGTGGAGTGGCGTGATGACGGGCTCCTGCTCGTCAAACACCTCCTCCTCCGCCTCCATCTCCTCCTCATCCAGCACCTTGTCCAGATAGCCCAGCACCTCCTCCTCGTCCTCCTCCATCATTATCCCTCTCTTTCACCCTCTCCCCCCCCCTCTCTTTCTCGCTCTCCTTTTGTTATGGCGTTCCTCCCCTCCTCTCGGGGCCAGCCTGGACACATTAATGTGTTTTTCCCTCTCACAGCAATTGCCGTCTGGACGTGGACAGAAGAAGACCCCGCCTACTTTACCCAACCCAACTCCCTCCACCCCTTTGCTTTCCTCTACTGGGCTTCCTGGTTTGTGTGTGTGTGTGCATGTGTGTGTCACTGTTCCGGCTCAGTCGATGAGGTCTGCCCTCCCTTGTCTGTCCCTCCCTCCCTCTCTCTCTCTCCTCCCCTCAGCAGCAACAGCCTGACAACGCATGCATGTAGTAAAGCCAGCGAGACAGTTTCTCTTTCTCTCTCAGTCTTCTCCTTTTCAATCTCTTCACTTGTTCTTGCACTTTGTTTCTTCCTTTATTTGTTCTTTGCTTTCATTTCTTTCTGTCCCGTCTCCCTCCCGTTTCTTCCGCCCACCCCGCCCTCTCTCTCTCTCTCTCTCTCGCTCATCTTTGTCTGTCTATCGATCTGATGAGGGGGTAGAGCACTGAGCTCTGAGTAAAGCTACAGTAAGCACTGCCACGGCTGAATGTAATTACACGTCCTGGACGGGCGAGGGGTGGTTTCACGCTGTCATGTCGTCACATAGGTCTCAAGGGAAAAAAACTGAGCTCAAATTGACAGCTTTTGCGATGGGTATACACCGCAGAGTGGGAAAACAATACTGGCATTAGGCCATGGCTACACGGAGCTCGATATTTCATATATCCCGGTTTTTCAGATATCCACATAGAAAAATATCTAGGTCCACACAGAGCTGGATATTTCATATATCCCGGTTTTTCAGATATCCACATAGAAAAATATCTAGGTCCACACGACAAAGATATCTAGGTCTAACAAGCACACACACAGTAAAGTCTTCAGAGATATCCAGGTCCCCGATCCAGAGAATCGGAGTTTCACAGCCGAAATATCCAGCTTTGTGTGGCTGCAAGCCCCAACAGCACAAAAAAATGTCTAGCTTCAGAAATATCCAGCTCTGTGTAGCCGGCACCTAAGAATGTACAGTATGGTACTGTACTTACATGACTTGTATACAATAAAAATACAAACTAAACATGAAACCAAGTCTAGTGAGTAAAAAAAAATCTAAAAACAGAGACAGGAAGCACTAACAATTACTCCATAGTCGTTCTGTTATATGAGTTTTAAAGGATGCCAATTGAAACAAGCCCAAAAGCTTTTTTGAGGTATCCTTTTAGTTGTGAACTGTACTGTCATGAAACTGTACCTTTTCCTATGCAAACTCTGATAAAGTCTTCAATCAATCAATCAATCAATCAATCAATCAATCAATCAACAGAATAGGTGTTTTAACTGTCTGCAAACAAGGTTGTCCAGAACATTGTTTGCTGACAGAAAAAAGCGACAGGCCTATTCTATGGAGTAATTTTAACCAGAGCTTGCATGTTGTCCTACATCAGGGGTTGACACTAAGGTCTCAGAGGCACTTGCCCATCGGGCAAGTACAGTTCATGTTCTACTTGCCCGAAGGTAATGCCCACTTGCCCGAAAAGTAAATCGTCCATTATAAAATGATAGGTACGATTTTAATTACCGCTCAATTTAACACTTATTTCTTTACTTTCTGGGGCTGTGCGATAAAATGTAATACCTCAATACCTCCAAATCCAAATACCAAATACTTTAGCTATGATTGAATATGTCTATGGTTTCACACTTGTTATTTTATATTTTTAAATGTAGCAACAGTAAAAACAGCACATTATAGGTAAATAGTGCTCTTATTTTACATTCCACAGACCAGAAGACACAGCGCACTGGCCACGTTCAGGTGTTTAGACAGATCCTGTCGGGCAACCTGAAAGCCAACTTCACCTGCCCTGACGTTTTATTTACCTGCCGGGGGCAGGTGGGCAAGCCTTAGTGTCAATGCCTGCTACATGCTCAAAGAATGTTTTTAAAAGATCCCATGTGTACACAGTAGAGTTCTCAACGAGCCTGAAAATTAAGGTCCGGCCCTAACTGGGCCCTAACTGGGCCGGCCCGAGGCCCTACCCGGCCCGACTAGTTAGCATACATTTTAGGCACTATACCCGGCCCGAAAACGTCGGGTCGAGTCGGGTATGCTCGGGTTTGGAAAGAATTTGAGAACTCTTATCAGTGTAATAGTAATAAAATAATGATTCTTTCTTTTTTCATTGAGCACGAGACCCTACCCTGCCCGACTAATTAGCATACATTTTAGGCCCTACCCTACCCTAAATGTTGGGTCGGGTATGGTCGGGTTCGGGCAGAATTTGAGAACTCCAGTACACAGCTAGTAGCTACACGTGTGAGTGAAAAATCATTTATGTAAACCCAAACACTTCACATGTCAGCCGATCACACAAGGTTCAAACTCAGAAAGGCAAAGACAAGTAAGTCTAGTGCGACGAGGTTGTCACACTAGACTTCCCACGATAGCACTTTGGTACAGCAACGAATCAGTCAATGCTGTCCTCTCATTCATTTGTAATGTTGAATTAATCTAATCTTATTCACAGACTTACACAAACAGGAGACTACCCATGTTTAACACAGTTACTCCCCTCAAAACAATAATTATAGTGCATTGGGTTGGGTAGGGCAATATTAAAGACTGAGCCTCTTTTGTTTTACGCCATGGTACCACTAGATGGAGATATATCTGTATTTTTGGCCAGTGATGGAGCTCTCTCACACACACACACACACACACACACACACACACACACACACACACACACACACACACACACACACACACACACACACACACACACACACACACACACACACACACACACACACACACACAAAAACACACACACACACACACACACACACACACACACACACACACACACACACACACACGGTCAGAGCCACAGACTTTCCTCTCTGAACGGCATCATTACTGTACAATAGGTTAGGTTTTACATTGTCTTCTGTACAGAAGCCCTCAGTTCTTGATACTTGCAGATTTTTACATGGCACTTTCACACCGGCTAGCTCGCCCTTCTGTGTAAGAGAGACGGGTCAGGGTCATCCCAGCTCCTGCTGAGCCTCCCAAAGGAGTCTCCAGTCAAAAGGACAAACATTATTATATAATGTTTACATTATTATTATACCATCGCCAATGATCGCTGTCTTTGGTATATTCCCTGACAGGGGTGGCGTGAGGCCCCCTGCACATGTACAGAGAGTTGTCGCATTCACATCACTGTTGGCTAGGCGCATTATTCTATTCAAATGGAAAGATGTAACACCTCCATCACATCATCAGTGGATTATAGATGTTATGCAGAATATCAAGGTGGAGAAAATCAGGAGCACTCTCAATGGCCCCATAGGGAGATTCCATAATACATGGGATCCATTTATAGACTTTGTCAACAACCTGCCTGGACTTGAACCATAAACATAATGTACCAGCTCCTAGGGTCTGTCCTTTTTTAACATATTGCACACTGTCTTATTATTGTAATAATGTAGTTTTGTGATGCCTGTTGTGTTTGTGTTTGTAATGTCAGTTGTATTGTTTCGTCTGTAATGTGATTTATGTCAATAAAGTAAAAAAAAAAAAAAAAAAGGACAAACATTCACACATCATTTATGAAGACATACTGTACACTCAAATATGAACAGATATGCTCCCAATGAATCCAAGCAGAGGGATGGAACAAAAAGGCCTAAACTGACCTGCTTGTACCAATGATCAGATGCTGAATATGTATGGTTTACTGGTTTCCTTCAAAAGCTATCTCTTCACACAGTATCAATTATACCCGCTTGATCCCAATGTTACCTAGCAATCTATTCTCTAGAGCAGACCCAAACGCTGGCCTCAAAAAAGGTTTGGGTCGATCATTTCTCCCCTTCAATAATACCAATTGGTATAGGGTATGCGCGTGATATCATCATCATACCCGGAAGTTATACGGAAACCTATACTGAGTGGGAAAAAAATACTTTCTGGCCTTGTCAGCCCATACATCCAAACAGAAAAGTCCTATCTGATTGCGACGTTAAGCGACTTTAAACTCACTTTGCCACTCACTTTGCCACTCGATTTGCCATTCACTTTATGCATGCGCAGACCCTCTATAGTGCTTTATATTGCCGTTGATTAGTCCTGTTTACATCAAGGTATAACTTTTAAGGATCGTGCAATCATAGATTGAGAAACACAGCTAAAGGTGTGGGTAGTGCGATCCAAAAATGTGCCAAAATCACCCGATATGCTTCTGCTCTCGTTTGGAGGTGTGTGTGAATGGCACCTGAGCATGGGTCCTACAACTTTAACAGAGATCCGTCTATGGTACGGTTATGCAAATCTTGCATGTAAATCTCTGAATGAAAGCCTATGGTTCCTCAGTGAAGCAAGGGTGAGGGACCGGTATTCTTGGGGTGTTGTCTTCCTGGGGAGGCCACATCTCAGTTTGTCTTTGACTTCACCAGTCCCACGGAACTTGGTCCTAAGTTTGGGACAAATGTTGCTGCTTGAAGCATACACAAACTCAACAAAGTTGCAGGACCCAAGCTCAGGTACCAATCACATACCCGTGGCAAGTCGCTCAAAACGAGAGCGATTACCAACAGAAGCATATTGGATGATTTTGGGGGGACGCTACCCAGTACCCATACCTTTAGCTGTTTGTTCACTCCAAAATTGCACAATCCTTACAAGTTATACCTTGTTGCAAAGGTGACTAATCAACAATAACAATGATATAAATAAAAATACAATACCAAGTGGCATTACTGAAGGGGAGAAATGATCAACCAAAGTTAAGTTTCCAAACTTTCTGGGAGAAGTTATATCAGTACTCTGTGTGCACTCATGTCCCTATACAGAGGCACATTTTTGCAAACCATGCAGGTGATTGCTTCTGATTATTTCTGATGGCTGCATGGAAGTGAATTCACTGTGAATACAGCACCAATGATGTGCTGTGAGCAATACAGGCCTATTGTGATTATATTACTGAGATTAACAGTGAAGGGTAGAATATCCGCCTACTAACTGCAGGAAGCAATGAACCGCCGCCTAGAAAGGTCACACTTCATAAATACTTTATCCTGCAGTAAGGTCATCACTCCAGTTGAGGTTTCAACGCTGGAGGTTTCAACTATCCACTATGAAATATAATGCAATGAAACACATCCTTTCAACTTAATAACACTAACCCTTCAAATTGACCTGGACATAATGCATTATCCATGACTTGACATGTGAGCACTGACCACCGATATTAGTTATTCAATGGATAACTACCTTATTCAGCGGAGGCATTTGCAGAGTGCCATATGTCGCCCTGAGGCATCTTACTAGTAGTAGTTAAAAAAATATCAAGTGGACTATTGTTTTACTGAGATTCTGAGGTTCAGCTAACAGAAATGCCGCATGCATGTTACTTCGCAGAGAGGACTTCATCTGTTGGTCCTGTTGAATTCTTTCAGGTGCAGTATGTGAAACTGAAACAACTAATGCTCTGTGTGTGTGTGGGGTCAGGGGTGTGAATGTTCTTCATGGGGGAGGGGGTTTAACCCAATTAGACTGGGATTGCATTATTAAGCATTATTTTGTGCTTTAACTATTGACAAATAGCAGATATACAAGCTCACAGTGTGGCACCGAGTGCAACGCTGCGAGTTGTAGATCTTCAATCCAATACAATTTTTTTTGTATTAATTGACTTACCCTGAGCTGCTTGTAGAGTTGTGGGTGGTCCTGGCTCGTGTCCTACGCTAGCCAGCTAGCCATTTTACATGGTCCGACGATATATTCCATTAAAAATGGTTTAAAATACATTTTTGAGCCCCCCAATGTTCACTGAATGTTCAGCGCCGCTTCCGGAACGTAGTCCAGTGTGCCTATCCCGAACATGTTCGGCTTTTTTAATGAAATGAATAAAATGATCCGAGGCCTTCTGAAGCCTGGGCCTAAATTTTCAAGCCAGTGATCGAAATCCGGGAGACCCCCGGCCGGCCGTTATCCGCGAACGTTGCCGCGAATCGCCGCCGAATCTAATGAAAAACCACATCTTTGGAGGCCCATATCTCTGGATTGTGTTTTTAGGGATGTGGCGCGAGGTTTATTTATGGCGAAATCGCCGAAAAATGATCTTTTAAATGACAAAATGCTAATAGCTATTCTGTAGCCATTTTCATCCGGGACCTTTCCATGACGTGCACGAACGTGAGCACGCGCGTCACTGCAACGTGAGTCCCCGGATGCTAATGCGGTCGCCTATGGGACAAACCCTGGCATTCTTTGGCGCCCTCTAGGGGCTGGCACTAAAACGGTTAAATGTTCACGACGTTCAAAGTCTTTGAATATTTCAAATCTGTCAGTGGTGCTCAAACTTTTTCATGTGAAGGACACCAAAAATGTATGTAAAAAAAAATTGTGTATGTAAAAATATGTATTTGGCCACGGACCCCCATCTCAAAAGCAAAATTTGAGTTACATAATGTTCCCTTAAAAAACATATATTCATAGATTTGTGCCAATTCTCACAACGTTTCAAAGATAGCAGATCTACAAGCTGTGAGCTTGTATCTGCTATTTCTCAATAGCTAAAGTATAAAATAATTAAGGCCCCTCCACCCTGGGCCCTAGTAACTCAGTCCCACTTCCCCCCCCCCCCCTTGTGACACCCCTGTGTATGGTCTTTTCCTTACCCCAGGTGGCAGGCCGTCTGGTGGCGTGGGAGAGACGGCCTCTCCGTCAGGCCCGCGGGTGGCACACAACTGGGGGGACATGGTGGGGGACTCGTCTATGAAGGGCATGGTCTCTGAGCCATCCTGAGACTTGCCGTCCTCTGCTCCGTCACCTGTATAATCATCTGTGTAGTTGAAGTCTAAAGTAGAGAGAGAGAAAGAGAGATGCTGTAGTTAGCATTTTACCAACTGCGGTAGCTCCTAGCTACTGTACAAGGACCAATCAGTGAGAGAACTAGCGTCATCGCTCAGGCTTAAGTGACAGTGACAGTTCAAGTGGAGGGGAACAGTGCTGACTCCAAGCGAAGCTCGTCCCTAAAATAGCTAATTTCCTGCCTGGAACATAGACTGACAAGGTGTGGGCAGAAATTAAAGCCCTGTCCCCTGCATAAAAAGGGGGATGAGGTTGTTCTTTTGCATACAATACAATTTCATTGGGTAGTCGGTCTGACAGACTGTCATGGTCACCTCAAGAGGCATTAATCAATCAGGTCTGGGCTAAAAGGGAGCCGTTTGTGAAGTGTGAGTAATGTGCCCATGCACGATCACCAAAACACTGCTTTAAGTGGAATAATTGCCTCTGGACAGATCCATGAAAAGTAGATTAGCTTGATTTTTCCTCCGCAAGCAAGGCAACAAATACGCCAAAGATATGCTAGTAGAAGTGAACAATTGTAATAAGCCAACACCTGACAAATAGAAATATGGGAAGTGTGTTAGGTAAGGCCAGAAGAGTTGAACAGCTCACTTCACAGCAGGACCCAGTGTGTGAAATCACATACAGTTCATTGGAAGGTGTGAATGTAGATGTATATCTGTCAATGTCTACATGTATGCATTAGTGTGTGTGTGTGTGTGTGTGTGTGTGTGTGTGTGTGTGTGTGTGTGTGTGTGTGTGTGTGTGTGTGTGGCATGATGTGAGACAGATACTATTACTAATGTCACAGCCATTAGTCTGATACAATAGTGAAAACAAAGTAGGCAAACTACAAAAGAGTACTAAGTGAATACCAGTAGCAGCCATCAGGGCACTGGGAAAGCCCAGAGTCCTATTTATACTTCCTCGTCGTATGACAGAGCATAAATGAAGCAGACAGATTCTGTAAAAAAGCAGAATCTGTCAGCATCACTGCCTTAACTCACTTAGCGCCGAGCGACTTTCGGGGCGACTAACTAATGATGGCGTTTGGTGCCGAGCGACTCGGAGCGACTTTTATATAAAAGCATTGTTTAAGCTTTTAATTTGGGTTGATAGACGGAGCGGAACGGTTAGCTTACCTTCGACTAGCATACAGATGAAAACCGTGAAAAAAAAGGATACGATTATGACGTCACCTTTAAGCCATAGCTTCCTGTTTACGTAGGCCTCTGTTAGCCGCTAGGCTCAATGCAAACCATCCGACCCTCACGTAGCTTCACTAGGTCGGATTTTGATTCGGAAACTTTCTGTGTGGCATCTATATACGTTCCGATGCCCATACCAATGGTGGTTTGAGACGATCAAGCACGAATTGAGCAGTATTGAGCTCAAATGGCGGCCCGCGGCCTGTCCATTGAATGTCAATGGAGAACATGTCATTGTACCATCCTGTTATGTCATGAACCTTGTTTTTTATTCTGACTTAACATGGGACCATGGAAAGTCTATGAGCTATGGCTCACTCTAGTGGTCATCTTGTGGCATCCGCAGGCACGTGTACCTGTTTATGTAATGTGATTTTGGGGATTCAATATAGCTATTTCCTGGCGTTATAAGCGCAGATTCATATTGAAATCTGGCTCGCTCGGCGCTAAGTGAGTTAAACATGTAGTGTTGCTGTAAGTAGGAATAAACACAGTTCCCATTTCTGCACAAAAAAAGAGGTGGTGCCCCCAGACACAAAAATAATAATAAAATGAAATAAAATTACTGAATGGGTTCCAAGATTGCTCAATCACAGACCTGTCACAATTTGTGAACATGTTAGAATTTTACAGACAATCAACAAGCCAATCTCTGTGGGAGTGTTTGTGCGAGTCACCAATTAAAAAGGCAAATAGAACTACTGGGTTTGTTCATATCCCATTCGTGTAGGGACGCGGCGTAGGTAGGTTTTATTTTTAGTTAACTATTGTATCATTACAGATCAATGACTTGACTACTTAGTTTCACCTGTATTAACGGACCATAACCACGTGAGTTAAAAAGTAAACAATAAAGGGGACAGATTGGGTTAAAAACATTTGAGACAAGGTCTAGCGGTTGCCCCACTCCAACTGTGCTGCCATCAGGTCAAAGCCAAGACATTTACAATCCAAGCTGCTAGTCTCTTTCTCACTATTATCTCTTTTCACTTTTCCTTTCCCTCTCCCTTTCCATCTGCTCCCTCTCTGCTCGCAGCTATGTTTCTCCTGTCCACCTGGCAGACGAGAACAGACTGGTCTGATGAAGGCCAGTTCATCAGACCAGTTTGTCTGTCTGCCAGGCTGAGAGTGGGCCAGGGTTTCTAAGGCTAGTTTATTGATAACTTTCATGTAACTTTCAATGAGGAACAAAACCTTAATTAATTCATATTGTTCCTAAATGGGATGGACAGGTCGATTTGGGATTCAGGTGAGGATTTACTGCACGCACGCACGCACACACGCATAGTCAATGAATAGTCAATGAATAGTCAATGCATTAGGGAATGTGGGACTATTGTAGTTCTTCAGGAGCTTTGCTGGCATCTTCAATTCAAGGCTTATAATTCAGTTACCGTAGGGGATTTTAAAGATAAGTAGATAGACAGACAAAAAGAGAAGAACAAAATAGAATTGTATATGTATAATGGAAATAAATAACACTCAAATGACCACTATAACCATTTTCAACATATCTCCATATTAAATTATGGTGCCATTTTGGTCTGTGTCTCAGAGGCGGGCTGTGGACAGTTCAGGAACACGCCTACCAGTGACTGACATTATCGGTAGGCACTAGGCAGGTTAGGTTATTTCAATTGTACAGAGTAAGAGCTGCTCTGTGTGCGTTCACATGTGTAAAAGACAACACATTTAAAAAAGTTTACTTAGGCAGTTTGACAACAGATGTTTCAGCCACATAACATAACAGGCTTTCATCTGTGTGCATGTGTGACTGTGTGTGCATGCGTCCATGCGTGTCTGCATGTGTCACTGTATCTACACATACAGTACACCACTGATCATATGGAAAGGAGTAGGAGGACAAGTAACATGTATAAGTTACAGTAACTAGATACTGTAATATATGTAGTGTATTATTGCCTGTGCAATAATAGAAACAGAGCCTAAACGAAAAGAAAGGGGAAGGTGGCAGAAGTGTTAATTCCCTTTCTGATAATGACTCGATAAACTTCCATTGAAAATGTATGCAACATTAGCCATAGATGCACCGTCATACCAGATAAAACAGCCATCTAACAGGCAGCAAGTCCATTCAAATGGGTTGGTCTAGTTCCTCTTCTGCAAACCACAAACTACATGGCAGTATGCACTGTGTAGGCAAATACAGACCCTGTTACTCATAGGGGAAATTGGGCTTTGGTTTTACATGACAGCGTGTCTGTCAAAACTCTTGATTCCGATATTTCACCATCTCTGCCTCTGACAAAGAGTCCCTGCTATATCCATCTCAAGGCCCTGACACACTGAAGCATCAGAAGCTTGCGTCATCAATCTCACATTGTTTACAACGGTTGTACTAGTCACACTGGAGTGGAGACGTCAAGAGGATGCGTCAAAACACGTTGACGCATCTTTCAGAGCACGGTTCTATTTTGGAACATCGATGTTTAGCACAGATTACCAAAACACAATGTGTATATATATCAAGCCTAGGCACTGATGAGTTAAAACTTGTACTGTAGCATGTAACGTCTAACCGAAATGAATTAGCATGGGACAAAAAAACAGACGGATGGATAAGACAAGGATGGAGATTCCATGCATCTTTATGTTGTAATCATCATTGATTTCTTGGCCAGGGCTTCCTTACAAATGGACACACCGACTTCTCCGTCAGCCCAAACATGTCCACAGAGGTAGCCCCATGTAACAAGTTTGTTTACCTCTAAGGCAAGACATCAGCAGACTTCAAAACAAGCCACACATGTGCCCTGATTGCCTGGGGGGATTTGCTTTTCCATAGCTTACTGGTCGCCTAGGGGAAGTAAGCTGCCATGGTGTCTGCTGCACTTGACCTTTTTTTTTTTTAAACAATATGTTTGTATAGTTTGTTTTCCCTTTTTTTAAAGACACACAAAACCACATATACAATACAATAAAAGACCACAATCAAAATTCAGGCAAAACAAAAAAGCATACAATATACAAAAAGAAAACACAAAAAGCAAAACACCTGACACCTCACACCTCACAACACATAAGAATATAAAATAACTATGATACAGAGAGCACATACAACACATCAACATCCAGACTCAGATCCAAAGAAAAAAAAAAGCAGTTACCCTACTCCCGGTTCCTCCATCAAATAGGAAAGATCATTTCCCTTAACATACTGAATAAAATTCCCCCATATTTTCTCAAACAGCTCTTGTTTGTTTTTAAGAGTGTATGTGATTCTTTCTAAAGGAAGGCACAAAGATAGTTCCTTAAACCACTGAGCGATGCTAGGTTTCCCTGTCTTTTTCCATGAAAGGGCGATAACCCTTTTGGCTTGTAGGAACCCAAGGTCCAAAAATTATCGCAATTTTTTATCTTATGGCCAATCGGGTAAAGGCCTAATAAGAAGAGTTTTGGGTCTAGCTCAATATTAATAAGTAGTATCCGTTGTAACTCCTTTCTAACCTCCTCCCAAAACTCCTTTATTTTGGGACATGTCCACAAACAATGGAACAGAGTGCCTTTATCATCGTTACATCTGATACAAGTGTCTGGGATATTAGGATTACATTTGTTTATTTTTTCTGGCGTGATGTACACCCTCATCAGCCAATTATATTGCAGCAATTTTAAACGAGTATTACTAGTCTGTGCCTGAGCCTCCTCACAGGCTGTGTTAAACTCATCCATTGTTAGTTCCCCTTGTAAATCAGAGTTCCAGGCATTAAATCTAGATTCAGATGTTTCGGGCGAGAAGTCCACCAGGAGAGTATAAAATCCAGATATGATGCCCCCTTCAAAAGGATTCATAATGAGAGCTCTTTCTATTATCGACAGAGGAGGGATCGTCAGAGACTGTGCTTGTTTAACCCTTATAAAGTCCCTGAGTTGGAAAATTTTAAACAGGTGTGTTCTAGGAATATTAAATTTGGCCATAAGTTCTTCAAATGAAAGCAGAATCTTATTTTTACCAAAAACATCTTTTAGTTGTTTAATTCCCTTTCCAGCCCAAAGCTTAAAACCTCCATCCGCCCTACCCGGGGCGAATGCCTCAGCACTTGACCTTTTGGATGGCAAACCATTTGCCATGTGGCAGCATCTGAAACAGTCTGTGATTGGGGCTGTTATGATGATAGGATCTTTGATGATTCTGCAGGTGGGCTTTTCTGACACAATGCCTATCGTATGTCCTGGCTGGAGGGCAGCTCACATCCACTGATGCGCTTGACTGTCATCTTTAAGTATGACTGGTAATGTTTTGATGACTACAATGCTGGTTGAATAGTGAGAGTTAAGGAAATGGGTTCAGCATACTGATAGTGTTTAGCATGCCAGCTATTAGCCATCTACCATGACCGCTGCTTTTGCTTTTGCTTTTGACAAATTGAACCGCAGTGGCAATATTTCTCAAAATGTGTAATGGATTAATGTTTTAGCCACACATACAGCACAGTCCAAATACGGATCATGATCTCACAGATTAACACACACACACACACACACACACACACACACACCCATCAATATGTTATACGGGCACATACAGTACAGTCACAGGCTGCAAAATATATGCCACTGCAATAGGCTAATGCATTCTGACAGCTACCATGCATGACAAACAGAAAATCAATACTTTGTTGTCAGTCAATGGAGAGGGAAATATTCTTCTTAGCTCCATCAGCCCTAAACTGTTATTACTGTCAATAGACTGACAGCCCTCCACCACGCAAAACATAAAACACTAATGGATAAAAACAGGGATGGGTTCAAGACGGGAGGACATGCACTGACACTGTGATTAGACATGAGATAACAGAGTAAAGACTGGCAGAGGAAGAACGTTGTACAGAGAAATCAATACAACCAAGCTGGGTATTGAGATTAACAATGACATAGCCTGACAGACGTAGATCTCAACAATCCAGCAAACAGACAATGTGAGGTACAAACTCTAATGACTTCTTACCGTGGGGGGAGACGAGTGATCGCAGGACACATGCGGCCTCAAAGAAGAAAGCCATGTGTGCTTGTGTCGTACGTGTGTTTGTACAACTGACCAAAACGCTTTTCACTGCTAATAGTCCATTTCACTGCGAGCCTCTCGAACCGCCCGTAGGAAAGTCACACAATCAATAATGCAGTCCGCTAAATCCCCGCCTAAGTGCCACACAAGTATTCCCACTTCCTTGGTCGGCACCGTGTGGAAACAGCAGCCCAGATTCTGCCCTTCAAGCGTCTGGATAAGTGAACCCGAAGAAGCCTGGAGGCCAACCTCACTGTCTGCTCCCATGTATCGATTCCATTGCTATTTGGACAAACGACTGCTATTGAAGAACTGAGGAAGATAATGCAGCCAAAGCCAGATGAATACTTTGTATATCTGGCCTGCCCACTTTCAAACAAATGCAAATCACCATACGAGAGCATAACCATGTACAGAGTGCCCCCAACCCCCCCACATACACACACACACACACACGCACTTGATGATGTGATATGTTCCTCTAACAAATTAACACTGCAGCATTACTTCCCCATAGCACTATTTATATAACAACAGATACAACATACAGTAATTAACTCACTTGTTGCAAATGCCAAATTAGTACTTGAAATTACATAGGGAAAATTGCATTTCGCAACCTCCAGTGCATGTGTGTTGTGAGAGGAGTCGATGAGGACAAATTGCTGATTGCTCATAGTATAATCTTGCTTGCAGTTGCACCTATAGCATTATACACCATAGAGGGAGGGCCTACAAACAATGATATTCTTTTTTACATTTACAACAGTTACACAAACATTGTGCAGCTCTAACTTTACTCATTCCCTGTACAATGTGTAATTTTAAGACACCACAACACAATTAACAAAATCAGGGCTTGGAGGGCAATCCTAGAGTGTCCTGTATAAACTCCTCATCCAAAGATGAAGAGTATCCTGATTTAGTTCATCCTGAACTAAAGTCGGTCACAACATTGCAGCTGATTTGAATAGTGAGCAGAGCAGTCTTTGTCCTAGTCTAGCTTAGAACACAGTTCATTGTCTAGCACACGTTTAGCAATTACTTCTACCATTGTTGTTTTCATCAGTGTTCGGAGTCAACGCACTGGACAACCTGTTCAGAGTAGGGCAAGGTGCACTGAACGGCAACACACTGCACTGACCTCACTGAATTTATGAATGACCAGAGGAGCACTCCAGCACTCAGTGCATATTTCCGAAGCATAAAAAGCCAGTGGACTTGAATTCACAGAATGGGAAGAAGTCAAGAAGAGACTTGAATTTGAATATATTATTTCACCCACCCACAACACAGCCAGTAACAATGGCAGTAAATTCAGATGTGATTAACCTCTTTAGACCCTCTAAACTTAGTCAAATGGACCTGAGTTGCACTGTACTTGGTGCATCTTTGTTCCCCGATCTACACAAATCTCTTTGCCGAAAGAGCTTGTAGATCTGCTTTTTTTTTGTCAAATGTCTCCTCCAGAATAGGGATGCTGGGATTCAAGTGGTTAATTGGATTTATCCAGTGGCGTGTTCTTCCGTGTTACGGTATACATTAGTATGCTAACCAAGATTATTGTCTCCACCAGCCGAAGGCTGAGGGAGAGTATGTTTTCCCCTCCGTCCGTCCGTCCGTCCGTCCGTCCGTCCGTCCGTGCGTGCGTCCGTCCGTCCGTGCGTCCTCGCAGTTTGTGAGCAGCTAATCTCCGGCGCCGTTGGCCCGGTCGCTGCCAAAATTAGCACACACACTCCCTGGATGCCAATTCAGAACCTCTGCCCCACATTTTTCAAATCAGCCTCATGGTGGCGCTATAACAGGCCGATTTGTGTGGCCTGGTTGTTACCAGCTAATCTCCGGCGCCGTTGGCCCGATCGCTGCCAAACTGAGCACACACACTCCCTGGATGCCAAATCAGAACCTCTGCCCCACATTTTTCAAATCAGCCTCATGGTGGCGCTATAACAGGCCGATTTGTGTGGCCTGGTGGAGACCTGTGCTCGGAAGAGCACTGCTTCTAGTTCATATTTGAATCGTATACAAACCATTTCATTCGGTGATCACAAAACACACTATACGCGCCTACCGGGAGTGTGGGAGAGAATAATATTGTATAGTTGTATTAAAAACTAGAACACATCACTGGATGTATCAGATACTATTGTGATATAGTTACTAGTATGTGGTTTGCAAGCTCAAATGCTGCTCTAGACCCAGTGTGAAATGGGTGATGTTGGACAATCATCCCATCAATAATAATAATAATAATAATAATAATGGATTGCATTTTTATAGCACTTTTCTAAGTGCTCTAAGCGCTTTACAATGGTCCATCCATTCATTCATACAATGGGAAGTGAAGCAGCGAACATTCAACACCAGCGTCCTCACTTCCCACATTCACACACCAATGGTGGCAGGCTAGCACCCCCCAACTCATTGGAGGCAATGTGGGGTTCAGTGTCTTGCCCAAGGACACTTCGACATGTGGACAGGAGGAGCCGGGATTTGAACAGCCAACCCACAGATCATTGGCCAACACGCTCTACCTCCTGAGCCACAGCCGCCCCAAGTCAAGTCTGTAGGCACATCCGCCCTCCCTTTTGTCAGGCTGTCAGTTCCCATCATTCTCCGCTGATGGACAGCTCTGAACATGGCGAGACAAAAGGCTGCCATGACAACTAGCCAGGTGATGTAACTGCACTTCCTGCATGCCAATGAGTTGTTGTTTGCAACAGGCTCTAGCTTAGCTTGCCTATAGGTGGTAGCACTATCTACATGAGATGGAAAGATAGATTATTACAAAATACTTATCAGAAACGTAACGCCTGAGTCGCAAAGAGCGCAGAATAAAAAGCTCTTGGGTAATATGGATTTCTCATCTCCAATAGTAATTCTGCTTGCAAGCACACAATAAAGCACACAATCATGAATCCATAACTGTGAATAGGTTAAATCTATACTTGGAATCAGATGATGACACGCTTTCCTGTTGTACTTTCCACAAGTCAATGCCTTCATGTGAGAGCATGGGCTTGAATGGGATGAGAAAAATATGATAAATATTGTCAAATTACAGTATTCTATTAGCTTTCATCTGCCGTTTCTGTGATTCCATGTTTGTCGAGTCAAGTGCAAAAAAAAGTACACCAAAAAGGATTTACATTCATGCACTAATAAGACAGGACGTACGCAAACACACCACATAACACAAATAAAACCCATAGTAAAACAGGGAGAGATGAAAGTGTCAATATGTCTCTAATATCTCTTTCTAAAATGATAGAAGAGAACAGTAAGACAGAGAGACAGATAGGGTTCTCCTACTGTAACTGTCTGACTTAGCTTTGCAAAGTCCAAATATCATGTTAATACTTTAATAATAAAGTTTGTTCCCTGCTTTATACATATTTGAAAACCAAAACTGTGGTGAAGATTTGAATCCTGCTCTACTACCTACTTTAGTGGTAATCTGCCAGTTAGTAAGGGGGCATGTAATTCCATATCGACCCTTAATTCAATGCCAACATTTTGATGTACAGAATATTTAATAGATATCGTCTGACCCTTGTTGCAGCCATCAATAGAAGTTACTGGCCACTGTTCCTGTCTCACAACTCTCGTGTGCCAAAAAACTGAACGGCCCGTTCTCTAAACCTCATTATCTATACTAGAAGCTGGGCCGCCCTTCGGGCGGCCCAGCGTCTAGTCGGCGACCTGGCCAACTCGGAACAATGTAAATAGGGAATGAATGCCCCGCCCTTTAATGCAAACCCCATTATACCTGTTTTTTACCTGGTCATAGGACCCGTTTTGACCATCTGTCTGCCTGTGTCCATTTATGCCCATATATGGAGATATTTGTATCTGTCTGTCTGTCTGTCTGTCGGCGTCCATTTTATGTCCATATATGGAGATCACTGCAGTTATAGTTCTGGGTCCATTTTATGCCCATGCATATATGGAGATATCTGTCTATCTGCGTCCATTTTATGCCCATATATGGAGTATCTGTCTGTGCCTCCAACTGTGTTGCAGACACAGTGCCGGTTCCCCCTTTAATGCAAACCTCATTATACCTGTTGTCATAGGACCCGTTTTGAACATCTGTTTGCCTGTGTCCATTTATGCCCATATATGGAGATATCTGTATCTGTCTGTCTGTCTGTCTGTCTGTCGGCGTCCATTTTATGTCCATATATGGAGATCACTGCAGTTATAGTTCTGGGTCCATTTTATGCCCATATATGGAGATATCTGTCTATCTGCGTCCATTTTATGCCCATATATGGAGTATCTGTCTGTGCCTCCAACTGTGTTGCAGACACAGTGCCGGTTCCCCCTTTAATGCAAACCTCATTATACCTGTTGTCATAGGACCCGTTTTGAACATCTGTTTGCCTGTGTCCATTTATGCCCATATATGGAGATATCTGTATCTGTCTGTCTGTCTGTCTGTCTGTCGGCGTCCATTTTATGTCCATATATGGAGATCACTGCAGTTATAGTTCTGGGTCCATTTTATGCCCATATATGGAGATATCTGTCTATCTGCGTCCATTTTATGCCCATATATGGAGTATCTGTCTGTGCCTCCAACTGTGTTGCAGACACAGTGCCGGTTCCCCCTTTAATGCAAACCTCATTATACCTGTTGTCATAGGACCCGTTTTGAACATCTGTTTGCCTGTGTCCATTTATGCCCATATATGGAGATATCTGTATCTGTCTGTCTGTCTGTCTGTCGGCGTCCATTTTATGTCCATATATGGAGATCACTGCAGTTATAGTTCTGGGTCCATTTTATGCCCATATATGGAGATATCTGTCTATCTGCGTCCATTTTATGCCCATATATGGAGTATCTGTCTGTGCCTCCAATCTGTCTGTCTGTCTGTCGGCGTCCATTTTATGTCCATATATGGAGATCACTGCAGTTATAGTTCTGGGTCCATTTTATGCCCATATATGGAGATATCTGTCTATCTGCGTCCATTTTATGCCCATATATGGAGTATCTGTCTGTGCCTCCAACTGTGTTGCAGACACAGTGCCGGTTCCCCCTTTAATGCAAACCTCATTATACCTGTTGTCATAGGACCCGTTTTGAACATCTGTTTGCCTGTGTTCATTTATGCCCATATATGGAGATATCTGTATCTGTCTGTCTGTCTGTCTGTCGGCGTCCATTTTATGTCCATATATGGAGATCACTGCAGTTATAGTTCTGGGTCCATTTTATGCCCATATATGGAGATATCTGTCTATCTGCGTCCATTTTATGCCCATATATGGAGTATCTGTCTGTGCCTCCAACTGTGTTGCAGACACAGTGCCGGTTCCCCCTTTAATGCAAACCTCATTATACCTGTTGTCATAGGACCCGTTTTGAACATCTGTTTGCCTGTGTCCATTTATGCCCATATATGGAGATATCTGTATCTGTCTGTCTGCGTCCATTTTATGCCCATATATGGAGATCTTTGACCATCTGTTTGCCTCTGTCCATTTATGTCCATATATGGAGATATCTGGCTATCTGCGTCCATTTTATGCCCATAGACGAACGGTTCTCGAGATACGCGGATTACCTACATACATACACACTCACAGATATTTTTTGTTGACTCATGTGGCGTACGTGATGTCAGAGCCTTTTATGAAGTGATGTCACAATGAGTCAGAGCTTTCGCCGATTTCCTCAGAAACAGCCTGATGTCAACAATCAACCCCGCATAAGGAGATTCCGAACGTTTCGCGCCGGTTCGGGAAAACCGCGCGTCGGGTCGGGTCGAGACCCGGCACTGCACTCCGTGCCGCGGCGGGGAACGCGCGTGCCGAATCTGAAGCCGGTGGGACGAACGGTTCTCGAGATACGCGGATTACAAACACACACACACGCACGCAGAGACTTCTCGCATTTATAGATAGATTAAGAGTTGAGAGGCATATACAAGTTTTATTAAAATTTTGTATGCGTCTCTCTTGGGGTGTAATACTTTAAGGTGTGTCAGAGAAATCTGGGGCTGAGGAGAAGTTGCTGAGTTGACAGCGCAGTGGTGATGTCATAAGGCTTCACAATATATCGTTTTTGCATCAAAATCTCCTCAATTATGCTAAAATATCGTTACTTCATCATAAGGTAGTAGTGAATTATTCTCAAATGGAGCTATTGGAGTTTAGATATATGCAGATCTGCATATAAATTATGTTTCACAAGCTTTTCTATATTCCAAATATATAATAATAATATAGTATAATATACATAGTATACAGTATCTCTCAATAATATGGTTCAGCCATATGATGTGATGGGTGTGTGGAACTACAGAGCTACATACAATAAATCACACTGTTTACATCTCCACTAGCCTACTGGGGCATGACAGGGGGATCAATCACACATGTGCTAGCGGAGAAACACACATACTCACATGCACAGTGTGTACAGTGTGACACATGATATCAAGTTAACGGGGGAAAATAAAGCTGCGGCACAATTTTTCATCTAGTGACATTATAATGGCAGCAAGCTCTTCCATTGGGTTAGCAGATCATGGAACCATGACATGCTGTGATGACTCCTTAAAAATGCCATCCAGAATGATGATCTCCAATGTTTCATTAGCTTTTTCCACAATACAGCTCTACCTATCTATCTACCTACCTACCTACCTACCTACCTACCTACCTACCTACCTCTGTGTGTGTGTGTGTGTGTGTGTGTGTGTGTGTGTGTGTGTGTGTGTGTGTGTGTGTGTGTGTGTGTGTGTGTGTGTGTGTGTGTGTGTGCGCCCTTAACACACAATGTTAAAGGTGATACACCATGCATTTAAAAAGTATTTGTCATATTGTTGCGACCGTAGGTCCCATTTACTATCAAAACCTGCACAAAGTGTGAGTGAGTCCGTCAGTCAGTCTGTCTGTCACACCTCACACGTCACACTTTTTCCCTGCTTATATCTCCGCAACAGTTGCCCCGATCCATGCCAAATTTTGCACACACGTTCCTTGGCTGCCAAACTACCCCCGGAGCTCCAGGGACCCCAGATGTAAAAAATGACCAAATGCGCAAACATGACCAAATGACCACCCCAACGGGGCTGCTCACGGGGAATTCCCGGGGACCACCGACTCCTGGTGCTCCAGAACGGATGCAAAAGTGGTGGCGCCCCCAGTGGAGGACCCCCTACACTGCAGCTCACATAAAATGCCGTAACTCCGGCTAGGAGCGACCGGGACAGCCGGGGCCGGTACCTATTCGTCCGCCTTGCCGGCGCGGAGACCCCACCCCTCATTTCTCACATGGCCCTCTTCTAGCGCCACCATGAGGCCGATTCTTGCAAAACACATTTTTGGACACTGCTCCTACAATTTTCGCCCTAAAATCACGCAAATCGGTACACAGTATGTCTACACTCATCCCATCAACATGAATCTGTCCCATATAGCGCCACCTGCAGGCCGAATTTTAAAAACACATTTTTGGACACTGCTCCTACAGATTTTGCCCTAAAATCACGAAAATCACTACACAGTATGTCTACACTCATGTCATCAACATGGATCAGGAAGATTTTGGCAAAACACATTTTTGCCCTATTTGTGGAGATAAGTGACCTACGGTCGCTTATCTCCCGATTAGGGAGCCTTACTGGTTTATGTCCCAAAAACGTTTTTCAAAAGGTTTGAGGCTAAATTACCACTCCTGAATAGAGAGCCTCTCTCATTTTTGAATGGCTCTCAGAGCATTTCAGCTGCAGTACCACCTTTGGCCTGAACTGCGCCCCCCCCCCCCCCCCAAAAAAATCTTTTTGAAAAATATATATATTTTTTTTAAACGTTTTTATTTTTAATTTTTTTTATGATGACGTCACAATCGGCAGATGACGTCACAATCGGCAGCAAATCTGGATAGCCTGTTTTGAGAACCCGTGGGATACTTTTAACCTTCGCCTTCTCAAAACCAGAGAAAGACACAACGGTCAGAAATGGGACTTTGTGAGGATAGAAGGTGCTAGTGGGACCTCAAAAAAAGGTTTTGAAATAGGAAAAGTGAAATTTCATGGTGTATCACCTTTAAGGGCATAACTGATCGCACTGACTCAGGCATGGTGCACTGAATGTCCCAAATGTCTTTGCACCACAATGCGTTCAAAGTGTGGCTTTGAGTCCGCATAGTGGAGCTCCTCCCCAAACCCACCCCACCCTCCCACCTCCACTCACCCACGGTGGGTGAAGCAAGGCTGTGAGAAGCTGCAAGTAATAACGGCAATCCAGCAAAGATACTGCAGCAGTGTGAAAATTCAATCAGACAGTTGTGTTGCCTTGCTCAGCATCTTTCTGCAGGACAGAGGGGTTACATCATCACCCAGCAGCCGCAACACAGGTGACTGGGGCTGGGCAATATGACTTCAAATCAATACCACAATTATGTCAAACTTTACCTCGATGGGTTGTGAGCTTGTAGATAGGCCGTTTTCACAATTTTTGTACACCACCAGAGACTAAATAAAATAATAGGTAAAAATAAAGAATGAGAGTATTAAATGATTAACCACTTAATCATTTATACTTTATCGTACAATGGTGTCACTCACAAATAGCCCACAAAAGCTCTACTCACCATACAGTATGTTGCAAAGTGTGCTAGCCTATTATATCCTCTATTTAAACGTTTTGTTAAAACATTTGAGCCTATATAATGACATGCCCAAAATAGGGACAGCAAGTTGAAAGTTAAAAATCACACCCATGTGAACTGAGTGGTGGTTTACCCACCAACCAAAAAGTATGGCAGCATGACAGCTGACTTGATATATCTGAGCCCGCCCCATTGTGTGCGCTGTTGCTGCCTACATGCAGCATTTTATATCCATCCCTGTCCTCTGGCCGTCAATTAGGAGCTGACACAGGGGAAATTAAACACTGTATTGAGGTCTCACTGTGTTGCCTCGGTCCAGTTATTCCACTGATCATCATCAATATAAACTATGTGGACAGCTGAAACATTACATACTGCAAGGGCTTGGTGGATTGGAGCTTGAAGAACAGATTAACTGACTGACTAACACCACCACAGTACAACGCCCTGAAACGCATACATAGATTTAGACAAAAAAGTAAGGGGCTTCAGTGAGAATAGTACTAGTGTACATACAGTACCAACTGTAGTAAACAGTTCTGCACCAGACTGGGTGTGATATGCAACTCTGTGTATCCTAGTTTGGCTGCCCTGTGCAGATACAGAATACTAATTTCAGCAGAAAATGCTATTTCAAAGCCAACATCAAGCTGAAAATAAGGGTTTATTGCTGCCTGTAGCTAGAGGTAGTTGCTACCTGTATGTGTCAGATGTTTTTCTTTCTTGACAGAGCACCAGTCCAAAGTAACTCCAGAGTTCAGACCGTTTTAATTTTCCCTGAAGACATCCTACACATCCTACACACTTATTATTTATTTTTTTCTAGATTGATATTGCTATGCATTTTATGTATTGATGTTGATGTATTGATGTATTACCTTGCCTATTGGATTAAGAGAGTCTGCTAAATACCTACATTGTAAATAATAAGCCCTTGTTCAAGCCCTTGGAAGACTTGGCTTTCTGCTATCTGGTGGCTGTGAAATAACCAGCTTATGGTTTAAATTGTGAAGCATATGACACAACACAAGTAAAGACAGCCCTCAACTTCACGTGCTGTGCACTGCACTTTAGCCTGTGCCACTGTGCCAGTCTAGAACAGAAGGCTAATGCCTGATTTTAAACTTTGTGTTATGCAGAAAAAACCTTGGTCTGTGAGCTTGCTATTGCACATTAGAGCTGGGATACCCGACCGAAATCCGACGGGACCCGACAAGCCCGACGGGCTCGGGCTCGGGTCGGACGCATTTTCACAATTAATTGTCGGACGTCGATTCGGGTCGGACATAATTTTGATTCATAGAAAATAAAGTGTAAAACGATACAACTATCGTCTCTGTGTGTGCTATTTCCTTGTCTTTCTGGTGCACTGCACGTGGCTACGCTCAGTGCGTTGTCTTGACAACCATGCACACATGTTCATGGGGAAAAGGAAGTGGGAGACGGAGTGTCATATGTGACAGAGAACAAACAAACAAACAAACAGATACACGAGAAGAAAAAGCGAATGAGTGAGAAATAATGTTGCCGCCAGCCGAGATAAAAGTTAACTTGTCTACGGTAAAGTTTAAAGCAATTGAAAACGAAAGAGGGAAATCAGCGCCGCGGTATGGACGCATTTCAACGTAGTTGTCAACGCAGACATAATTAAAAAGTCCGATGTTGAATGTAGCCTTAGCCTAAAACCCATAAACCATAATGGTTGGATTAATAATAGTTTTTGATTAAGAAAGACGGCCAACTGGCCGTGGACTGGCCGTTTGTGGACGCTGGATATTAAAAGCAGATGTCAGATTCGTCTATGCTGGTAAGACTGAATACATTTTGATATTGTGGCTTAATATTATTAAGGGTAACAAACAGGCACGCTGCATGCACTCACTGCACATTATAACACGTTTGCTAGTGAGTGTAAATCAGTGGCTTCCTCAAAGAAAAAGAAACGAGAAAAAGCGTTGAAAACATAAGGTTCGGGCCTCGGCTCGGGTCGGACGCTTTTTCATGATTAATGCTCGGACGTCGACTCGGGTCGGACAGAAAACTGTCGGACACAGGTTCGGGTCGGACAGAAAAAATGGGCCCGATCCCAGCTCTATTGCACATGGGTGTCGTGCTCCAGAAATCCGATGTCAAACTCAGCTCACAACGTTTGTATATCAACCATCTAAGAATAAATCAGGCAATGCGACGCCATCACAGCCCGTCAACATACATTTTTTCTACTAAAATCAACAGTAGCTTTTTGTTAAAATTAGACTAAACTAGACAGAAATTCTGAGAAGATACGATACTAGACCTGTTAAAACACATACAGAAGATCACATTAAAGCTGGTTGCACAGTGCACTGCGTTTTTTCTTGCGTTTTGGAAATCCCAAATCCGGAGGCCAGGGAGAGAGACAGGAAAGAGAGAGAGAGCAAGGTACTCAGTGGTGACAGCTGCGAAAATCGGAAGAAATCAACCCTGGTCCGAAAATAAATACGAAACGGGCAAACGTGATTGTGTGCAAACGTGATTGACATAACGTGAGGTTGATTTTTTTATTTACGTGCTTTGAAATTCGTCCCGAAAAACGCAGCAGTGTGCAAAGACCTTAAAGGGGAAGACCACCCATTTTCAATATTGAACTATGTCATTAATATACCTTAGAGGAGTTGTGTGGAAATACAAAAAAAGTTCCCCCTCTTCTGTGTTGCCTAGAACTGGAGGATTGATTTTGGGGTTTGTATTGCAAATCACAATGTGATGACATCACACCGTTGTACTGTACAACCCCCAAAATCCCCTTTAACACACACTCCTTCTACCTTCGGTCTTCATTATCATCAGTTCATCACTATTCAATTCTATATGTGTGTATGTATTGTATATACACACTTTGAAGGTGGAAGTGCTGCTGCACTCAAGCTGAAACCATTTAATGTGCTAAAAATAAAACCGACGCATGAATCTGGGATGTTGGCTGTGAATCAGCAGCTATGTATGCTGCAGAAAAGAGTACACACACACACACACACACACACACACACACACACACACACACACACACACACACACACACACACACACACACACACACACACACACACACACACACACACACACACACACACACATAGACGTTGTATGTGAAGGAAACGGCATATCAGGGTCATTGCGGATGATTAGCCACTTCAAAATATGGTACATACTGTATGTCATTCATCATATGAACAACCTGTACAAGTGTGACAATTTGCTATTGTTTAATATAAAGATGATTCTGCGGCGTGTCCACTACAAACAATGATGATAAAGCCCACCTGCATACAACAGCTTGATGCTGCAGTTAAACAATACTGCAGGCAACCATAGTCTGAAGGACAGGCAAACCTGGTCAAAACCAAGGACAAGCAGGCCTCTGATCAAGGAGATAATGAGCCTCAGATAGAGGACCTAACTGGTAGTCACAAGAAAGTGGCAGCTGGGCGCACTTCTAAATGTCAGTGAGCTGCTGTAGTCTCCCTATAGATCAGTACGGAAGAGAAAGTGAGAGATAAAGGGGGGGAGTAGAAAGAGATGAGATGGAGGAAATGAAAAGTGATAGCAAGGGTCAGAAAGAGAGACGACAGACAGACAGAAAGACAGACGAGACAGACAGACAGACAGACAGACAGACAGACAGACAGACAGACAGACAGACAGACAGACAGACAGACAGACAGACATTGTGTCATAAAACATCTCAACTACACGGTCAAGTGTAGCATTGTTTATCCCAGATATGGTATTCTGTATGATATCTAATATTGAGATGAGATGCACCAACTCAACTCAACTCAGCTTTATTTATATAGCACATTTACATGACAAGTCAACCAAAGTGCTGTACAAGTTAAAACAAAAAGCAACAATCCAGTAACAACAAAACAATAGCATACAGTAAAATAATTACAATCAGACAAACATTTAGCACCAATGAGTGAAATCAACTTCATAAACACCACCCCATCCACCCACACCTAGAGGAGAGCAGTTACACTTATGGTGAAAGGTAGACGCAGCCAGGTTTTAGCAATGAAACCACATCTTCAATGAATGACAATTCTACAGCTCAGCTGCATATCTTCAATGCCACATGACTGTAGGCAGCCGGGAGATAAGGACCACAAACGTACAAGCATCCAAATGTATATGCCCCACCACCACGTTGCCATGGCAACCAGCCACCATACACTGTGTAATTAGCTGGTTTAAATCCCTAAGGCACTGACTGACTGGTAGGCTCTAGCCGAATGCTTCCATTGTAGCTTCCAGATTAGGCTAGCCACCGTAACATGTTGGGAGGTCTGGGGGTGGGGGTATTAATCCACATGAATATATAGGGTACAGGGGTACATGTTAACTGCAGACACATCTACTGTATGCACAGACCAGACACACATTCATGCATGTGCAAACATTCACAAAAGGCCATGAAATTACATTAAATGACACAACCATTACTACTATGACTTACTAATGACATGGTGTAGGCCAATTGTCTGGTTTATTTAGGCACACACAGCCCACTTTCATGTCTGATGGTGTTTCTGCGATTTCTCTGCCTCCTTCTCTGAGCTTGTGGGCAGATACAAACCCTGTTAAAATGTACTGTAGAGCTATTCCATAGCCAGCACACACCCACATACAGCACAGCACAGTACTGTACAGTACAGGGAGAGTTAAGCAGCTTTCTTATAGGACATCCTTGGCTCAGAGAGCACATCCTATGAAATAACAAACTGCTCCCAAATGCCCACAGGGTAAACCTGGCCAAAACTCTATTGTCTATTTGTTACGCTCTCCACTTGCCTCATAAGGAGAGAATATGATCCGTGTCAGACACTCTCAGATGACAGGTCTGATGGAGGTGGATCACCTGATCACATGGACCAGAGTTGTAAACAGATCTGACATGTTCTGCTAACCCGGGCAATGCAAATTTCCCATTATCAGGTATTTGATCAACAAGCTTCCTGGCAAGCAAAAGCAAAGGGGCGAGAACCACTGTTTGTATAAAAACAATATATATATATATATGTTACAGTTAGTTTGGGTAACTCAGTTAGATTGGGGTAGGAGCGCTTGTTTTTGTTCACCTCATGTCCCAGTGGTAGAGCATTTGACTGCATTAACCCTAACCCTAACCCTAACCCACTGGTGAATGCTACTATGCCTAAATCTAAACCTTACCCTAAACCTCACCCTAACCCCTAACCCTAAACCTAACCCTAACCCTAAACCTTATCCTAAACCCAACCCTATCACCTAACCCTAAACCTAAACCTTACCCTAAACCTAACCCTAACCCTAACCCCTAACCCTAAACCTAACCCTAACCTCAGTAAAACTATGCCTAAACCTAATCCTAACCCTAACCTCAGTCAAATTATTCCTAGTCCCCGAAGGAGGCGGCGCCTGCTCCACATTGTGCACAAAAACGAGCGCTCCTGTTCTCAATCTAACTGAATCTCAAACTAACTGTGACATATATATTGTTAGATCGAGAAACGGTTAGATCGAGAAACGCTCGGCGTGCGGCGGAACAATTGCGGTCGCTTTGATCCACAACAATGACAACGACAAGGTAGCGTCGGCAGGAATGATAGTGCCTCACCCCACGGAGGTTAGGGTTAGGGTTAGGCATAGTTTTACTGAGGTTAAGGTTAGGGTTAGAGTTAGGCATAGTAAGCTAATGGCTAACTACAGCTGAGCTAGGCTCCTAGTAAACAACAGAGAAGGGTCGCAGACGAGTGACGTCGGGCGACTACAAAAGTGAATGGCTGTTGTCGCCATCTCATGGTGACTACGCAGAATTACACAGGTGCGCTGATAAGAGACTATCAAAGTGAATTGATCCAGGTGGTGGTAGGGGTGTGTGGTGAACTACAAAACGAGCGCTCTTACCACGATCTAACTGAGTTACCCAATCTAACTGTAACATATACATGTATTAATCTGTCCAGTTTGGGTACTTAAAGTACTAGTATATCTAAACTCTTTTTTAAAATTTTGGCTCTAACATTGGCTTTTTGGAACGGTGAAGCGCTCCCACCTTTTGGCTTTATGTGTTGTGGACTGGCCCTGTCTTCAACACTTTCCCGTTGAGCATGAACTTTGACCGAGTGGCGTGCTATGTTTCTTTAGTACAACAGTGCATGGCCGGAGTTGTGTTTCATTAGTACAACGGTGCGTGGCCGGAGTTATGTTTCATTAGTACAACGGTGCGTGGTCGGAGTTATGGTTCATTAGTACAACGGTGCGCGGTCTGAGTTATGGTTCATTAGTACAACAGATTTTTAAACTATAAAAACAGGAACAGGTTGAGAAGACCACTGTTGCGCAGCCTAGACAAACGTGCACGCACACGCACGCACGCATGCACACACACACACACACACACACACACACACACACACACACACACACACACACACACACACACACACACACACACACACACACACACACACACACACACACACACACACACACACACACACACACACACACACACACACACACACACACACACACACACACACAGGGTATAGCTGGTTTGAGGTTTGATTTTTTTAACCATATTGCTACTGTGCTATTAGCTACAAAAATCATTACAATCTGATGGTAATTGGCTTAAACAGAACATAATGGATGCAATAATTATCACAACACCACTTACAGTACAGTACTCATTCAGCTGTGGTGGAAAGTAACTACCGGTAAGTACATGAAAATAACTGTGCTGAGAAGAACTTTTATCTTAGTTTATCATTGTCTCAAGCCTTCCTTTGCAATGTTGTGACGGTCACCAAACACAGCAGAGAATGTGCGTGGACACATAGGTACAGTAGGTAGTGAGATCTCTTACATATAGAGTTAAGCCATAACTTGGCCCAAACTGTGTCTTACACCGTTTTGAGCCACAAGGTTAACAGGTGTCCATATTTAGCCACACACAAGTATCCACAACACTGAGAGAGACCTTGTGGTCAACACTTAATTGATTTTGAGTTTTGTCCATCAATTCAATGCCAATTGGTGAATAAATAAAACATGAAGGCTGCCCTCGCTCTTGCAAGGACAGCCTCTGATAGCTGCACCTCCCACTTAGTGTTTCCTCTGTTCGTCGGTCTCTGGTCTCCTATGAATACTAAAGGCCAAACCTCTAGACCCCAACACAAAACACTAGACCCACTGAGACAGATGGCCACCTCACATTGACGGTATTAATTTTTCATCACTTACGTACAAAAGAACAACAACTGAAAAAAGAATATGTCAACCTGCAGGTTAATGGATGCTTACTTTAATGGCTTTTAATACTGGATTCACTCAAGCGACGCAATGGTGATGGTAATAATACTATCTAGAGTTCGTATTTAATTCGTTTTTTAACAGCTTCATTATTTTAAGGGCATTTCTGCCGGGTTAACATACAGATCACCTGTGTATGTGTAATGTGTATTATGTGAATAATTAGAACACATTATTATGTCAACCAGCCAACACCCATATAACCTCAGGTAACACTGGTGGGCTGCCAGGGAGCTACCCCAACATCATTGCTTTGATCACAGAAGAAAACCATATATCAGGGGTCTTCAACGTTTTCAGGCCAAGGACCCCTTAGCTGAGAGGGAGATGAAGCAGGGACCCCCATATTCCATATAGTTTCATCGTTTGACAGCACAATCATCAGTGTATTTTGGATTCATGTCCATTTGTGTTATCAGATATGTAACCACTTGAACTGTCAATAATTAAAAAAAACTTGACCTTTCACTCTGTACTGTCTCAGAGTCTTCTCTTTTTTTCCCCCTATACACCAAACCTCTTTGCCGAAAATAAAATTCTATCAAACAAAGATTTGGAGGACCCCTGTAGTAACTCTGAGGACCTCCTGTTGAAGACCCCTGCCATATATGCCTCTTCTTTTCTTCTATCAATTTAGATGAAAAAATATAATGCATGGTTCATCACAACGCTTATAGTGAAGAGAAACAAATGAAATATGAGAGCGGGATTAACTCTCAAAATGGTATCCAATCCATATGCTCAATTGAACATGTGCTTCAGTACAATACTTCCCCAGGATGCTTTGTGACCAAAACAGTGTCTACAGACTCAAGGGAGCCTACACATTTTTTCACAGATTTTACTGTGTATGAGACATGTACGGCCTACAATGCCTGTCTGTCTGTCTGTCTGTCTGTCTGTCTGTCTGTCTGTCTGTCTGTCTGTCTGTCTGTCTGTCTGTCTGTCTGTCTGTCTGTCTGTCTGTCTGTCTGTCTGTCTGTCTGTCTGTCTGTCTGTCTGTCTGTCTGTCTGTCTGTCTGACTACCCTTTTTGAGTGCATCAATCCTTTCAACTTAGAATGGCTACCCCGCCACACTCACCCCTTATTCCCCCCTAACCTCCACACTCCTTTTTTCTGCTCTCTTCTGCTTGACTGCCCTGAATGCTTAATCATAGCCCCTGCCTTCCGGGAGCAAGTAAACATGGCAACCACAGCATTGGCTGGAAAAGCGGTATTACTGTGTGTTGATTGGTTGTACAGGGAGGGGAATGAAGCGGGTGGTGGGTACCACCCAAGGATGACTCCTGTCCATAGTAACATATCAACACGCGCACGTACGCACACACACTCACACGCACACACACCTCGCCACTCGGGGCATGGTGAATCCCTCCAAAGACATCCAGGCACATGACACACCCACTAACATCAAGAAGGACAAAGGATTTTCTGAGATTCAACCACTGGAATATAGGATTCACACTTTACATCTGCCAATTCTGCCATACAACAGCATATTATAGTTCAATTATTATTAGTTTGACTTAAAACAACCTGCTCCAATCAGTCCACTTGTATTAACATTTCAATCATTCCTTGATTGAAATTAAATACAAGTGGGTGTGTGTCTGTGCATGTGTGTGTGTGTGAGTCACAAAGGTGTATGTTACAGTAAACCTTATGTGAAAGGTTTACACTAGGCTAATCATTAAAATTATTAAAGGCTCCACTACATCAGTCCATCAATATTTGCAAATAGAAAGGGGGGAAACCGCTCATTTTTTCACATATATATTCTTTTCTTTTTATCACAGATGCCTATGTCTTGTAAGGCAGTCTGTCTTGGGGTTCCAGTAACATTGTTTAACTATGAATATCTTAAATTAGCCTTTCATTATGTTCTGGCCCACCATCTAATGCCTTAGAAAAAAATTGGCCTGAGGCCAAATATAATTGCAGACCCCTGGTTTACAGTAACAGAGCAAATAAAACCAATGCCAGTGAGCAGGTACAGAATATAAGCCTATAAGTATCAGTGTTGCAGAAACTACTACAGTATGTGACAAATGCCACAGTAGCAATGTAAATAATACAACTAAATGTGTCTAAACAGAGTAATGATGGCTCCTGTTTGTGTCAGTGTGAATATAACAGTTAACAACAGACACTGGCAGAAGATCCAGCAGAACGGACATCGTTTCACATTACGCTTCAGAGGATAGGACGTGTCATTTCTCTAAAAACACATCTTATCGTTTCTTCTCTCCTCACATGGTTTCCCTTGTATTCCTCCATGCATCCTCTGTGGGAGGGACTAAGACGCAAGAAAAAGGTGGATGCAATTAAGAGACTTCACCCAGAGAGAGCACTACAACATCATATTCAGACGGGCCACAGGCTAGCATACATTATTCAGAGGGATCCCCCCTCAACCAAATGGTCTTGGTAATGGCCTTGGAGGACAATAACCACAACATGGAAATGAGCAAAGGAAACGGTTCTATAGCTAATGGCCTTCCATTGTTATGCTACTGTACGACAAAGAAATGTGGTCCTCTACGCCTACGGGGACCTACCACACGGGTCACAGAAAAAAGTCAGAGAGAGAAGGATGAGGCTGGCAGGGCACTGCGTCAGACATCCGGAACTAGAGGCAAGCAAACTGACACTATGGGAGAGAAACCAGGGCAAAGCCACCACCTACATAGAAGCACTGCCGTGCGACAGCTTAGCTAACAACACTGTGTAGAGCTCAAAACCCTGATGTTAGACAGAAGAGGGCAGCTATCCCGGAGTCCCGCGTTGGTGTTGGCTAGACTGCACTCTCGCATTGCACTGTATTACTTTCTGCCCAAATTATGCCTTTACTCTTTTCACTTACCCTAGAGGAGATGGACAATAAACCATAGATAGTGTGTTTATATCTTCACACTAGAGGAAAGGCCATGGGGTCACGAACATCAGGTTCAACCGTAGTAGCGTGAATGTGCACAGTAAATTCCATGGCAATCCAGCCAGTCCAGACTCCAGATATCTTGTTTGGGTTCAAAGTGTTTGACAGACCAGCCAACAGCCATGCCATCCTTAAAAACATGCAAATTTTACTCCCGTCATTGTATGTTTGATGGGTAGCAACTAAACTAAAGCAACAAAAATGTGACCTGCCAAGGGAAAGGTTAAAGAACCCCTGAAATGACCTATAAGATAAAGACCTTAGAGATGGACCGATTGCAAAATTCTTGGCCGATTCCGATTTCCGGTTTTATTAAATTCTGATCTGCCGATACCGATTTTTCCGATACCGATTTTCTATCTAAGAAAGAACAATAATTATACAATACACCATATATTTTTTGGCTTGAGTACCCTTTCCATGATTTTTTTATCCAAGTACTCCCTTTCCCAGACAACATTTTGCTTATATAACTGCAATTAAAACCACAACTATGGTAGGCTATATGCATAACACCCCTGTTCAACAATATAACATCACAAATAAGAAATGGAGTGAGTTTCAAACAGTGCATCCTGAGCAGATTTATTTTCAACACTGACAATAAGATTCAGTCAGTTTTCATGTCAATAACTAGTAATCAACAACCAATCATCAACTGATCAACAAAATTCAAAAACACATCTCAGTTGGCTGGTATTCTACCATGTAATTTCTTCAGTATCCCATGCAGTACCTCTGGGTATCACCAGGGGTACTCGTAGTACCCCAGTTAAACACTGGAATAGTTGACTTTCAATGTCACAATCAACAATTTTTTAAGCAGCACTGAGTTAACTTAAGAAAATAAAACTTGAACTCAATCTAGTGCAATGTTTGTACTTGAAAAATGAAAGCTGGTGCTATTTAACTATTATTATTATCATTGTTATTAATATGCTGGTGAAATTGGCTTGGCAATCCTTTCTGTTTTTATACTGTCATTAGTATCAACAAGCAACCCCCCTGGTTGCTTGTTTCTCTCTCAAAAACAAAACCTGGCAACATTGGGTGATCAGATCATCAGACTCAGAGAAGTGTTTATCTTAGCACAGGACGCTAAACAAGCAGGCTACAGTGGAGCGTGATTATTATGGATCCAACTGGGAAAGATGGATGGAAACGGCAAAGAGCGCTCGTTTTCAGTTATTGTCCACGACATTGCAAGCGGCGCGAAGGCCAGCGGACCTTGGTCCTGCTCTTCGCCCCCGAGCGGCGCTCGGCTGGCTGGCTGGCTGGCTGCACGCTAAACTCACGCAGCCAGCCACCACTAGCTGCTGCTGTTCGTTGTGGGTGTGAGAGTCAGAGTGTGTGCGGAGGGAGGGAGGGAGGGACGGGGAGAGAGCGAGAGAGATAGACGAGACGGAACACTATAGCCCCGTTCAGCTCGCATCGTTGCTTTTGTTCAGATGTACTGTAATGAGATGGAGTTATTTATTTGAGCGAACGGGTAATATTAATGCAAAGAGCGAGTTTTGGATCATCCTGGCACACAGTGAAATAAGTCCAAATCTGCGACATGTTTTCTTCATGAGTCTGTTAGCGTTAGCTTCGCTGCTGCTTTGTTTTGGTCAGCGCGCGTTGAGCCACATGTTGCGTACTGCGAATGCGTGTCATTTTTGATCGGCGGAAAACCGGGAATTACGTTAGGACCGGCCGGTCACCGATTGAGGCCGATTTTATATAATACCGGCCGATTTTCGATACCGGCCGATACCGATGTCCATCTCTAGACCATCTCTATGAAAGTCCAGTATGAGGGAGTGCACTTCTGGACTGCTGGCTCAGTTAACAGGAATGGTAACCACATAAACCACAACATAACCTACATATAGTGTGTAATGTATTCAGTGACTGGAGTGCAAACCTCTGATTTTAATCTGAATAGGTAGACTTAAAGATGATAAATGCAAGAGGCAAAAGACTTTATCAGACTGAAATTGAATAATAACTCTATGGCAACTATGCCTCCCACCCCTCTTTAACTCATTATCTTTTATAGTCCGGATTTGGCTTTCTTGGAATGAAATTCTCTTTCACCACTAATGTAGCCTACTGCATCAACTAGCACCTGTTTTGTTCTGAGAATTGAATATAGTGCAGATTGCATAATTATGGTCCCTTAACCAACCACGGCATGCACGCACGCACGCACGCACGCACGCACGCACGCACGCACGCACGCACACACAGCAGAGAAGCACATTAGAAAATGAGGCAGGAGATCGACGACAGCCTTACATAACAGCACTCAGCCATCAGCTCCACACTGCTATGCTGTTTTAGGCTGACTCAGATACTCTCCCTCCTCAGAGACACATACACACACACATACATACACAATACACATACACACGCAGGGCAACATAGCTGCTGTTTTCTCTGGGCTTCAAATAGCTCTGTTTCTATAGCTACAGAGAAGGAGCGGGGGTTCAGTTCATCGGCTGCAGCAATGGAGGAGTTTATAAAGCAAAAGGGAAACGAAATCAACACATTATGGATGGCCCTTATTCTCCACTGCTGTGAAGAAAGTCAGAAGAATTAGATATAATATATATATAATACCAAGTTTGTACTGCAGTGCACATTGACAACATAATCACAACGTCCTAGGTCCGATTCCGGCTTGAGAACTGGGTCACAGTTCATCTAACCTCTGTCCTTTTATTTTATAACATGTATACAGACATGGTTGATGTTGGGCTGGTATATCATAATACCAACAGTCACAGCAGGCAGTTCTACAAAATAAGTGGTGTGTGAACATGTGCAGAAGAATCCTGCAGGGCTGTGACTCATGAGGGACACAATGCGGTACTGCATGCATATCAGACATCTACCAGGCTCAAACGGAACAGAGGGTTTTCCCAATGCTAGAAGTCACATATGGCATGAAATTAATCAAATAAAGACACTTTATTCCCTGTTCTTTCACACACATAGGATATATTAACTAGGCTATGTAAAGCTCTCTGGTGAGGGGGAGGTGTGGATCAAGCATCAGTCACTTGAACTTCATGCCGAATGACCCACAGACAGATAAGCATGTACCTCATCAATCAAAACACAGCCCACAATATTATAACTTGGGAAAATGGACTGATAGTTCAGTGTTCCAGCCCCACCAAACAGCGAACCAGGGACTGTGATAGGCCCGCTGGGTTCTGCTGCTGTGCCGTGTTCCCCGCTGTGGTTTGGCCACAATTGATGTGTTTTGACACACTATCAGATCACATTGATCTGGACCTACTCTACTGACACTAAGGGCAGAGCTATCCGTTATACAACCAGAAGAGAGAGAGAGAGGGGGGGGGGGGGCTCTTTTCTGGATGATGTTGACATAGTTTTGTGTGGGATATGACAAATTGGGTCCATGCTGCCAAAGGCACCTTACATTTCCCCATTGCTCTCTATTGGGAAGTCCTCCAGAATCACTTTGTTGTACTGTTTTTTTCCGAAACAAGGGTGTGCAACAGCCAAGCGCTAATAACTAATCTATCATTAAACACTTAACAGACAGAACTGGGCCCTGGCTGAAGTCACCCAGACAGCAGATGATTAAGCATGCATCCATTACAGTGGGTATGGGATTCTTCCATCCACGTGGGTACTGGGCTGGCCTCCCTCAGATCTGCATGACATCCAAGTCATACCGAACGTTCTACATCGGTCCACGTACAGTGTGTATACGTACTGTATGTTTGAGTGTATGTGTGTATGTGTGGGTGTGTGCCCAAGTGTGTGCGCAGCGCCGTGTGTCCCTGTGCTTCAGTTTATACTATGGAGTTAAGACGTTAGTGCCGTAGGTGGAGGCTAAACTGGGGATGTTCTGACTTTAATCAAAAAAAGTATCAGTGATGGTCTTGGTCTTGGTCTTCATACTTTAGTTACAGTAACAACAATCTAGAGAATGACAGAGCAAGCATTGCAACTGTAGAAGGAGCGTACTGGAGCAATCACGGACTTTTAAAGCCTTTTTATTGATACAGGGTACAGGCAAAAGTGACAACGTTTCGATGTCAATACATCTTCGTCAGGTCATGACCTGACGAAGATGTATTGACATCGAAACGTTGTCACTTTTGCCTGTACCCTGTATCAATAAAAAGGCTTTAAAAGTCCGTGATTGCTCCAGTACGCTCCTTCTACACATTCAAGTCCTATTTCTGAGATGCACCGGACCGGCCTGAACTAGGCTAGAGGCGCGATGGATACTCCTCTTGCCAAGCATTGCAACTCTCAGACAGTGAAAGATGGGGTTTGTTTACAGAAAATCAAAGACAGAGAGAGAGTAATGGTGCAGAGAGAGGTGTGTGGGGGGGTGATAGTGTTCTCATCTTTGCTTCTTCACACACGCACATAAAGATGTCAGCACAGGTCAACAGGATGACAAATGGAATGGTTAGAAACTTGTACTTGACTTGTGTGAACAAAATATTGTACAGAGTGTGCGTGCGTGCCTGCGTGCGTGTGTGCGTGCGTGTGTGGCAAAGGTGTCTAACAAAATATGAATATGAATTTCTAGTAATTTAAATTAAAGAAATATCTAAAAGATTCACCCTCATTCGAGATTACTGAGGCTGGTGTGATGAAGACTTGGATTTTAGAAGCTTGCAATGGATGGCACCATGACACATTTGGGCTTGTAGAATACCGTAGCTATTTTTGCACCATCTATACTATAATTTTGCGAATGTCTGTCTGAGTGAGTGAGTGAGTGAGTGAGTGTCTGTCTGTCTGAAACAGCGTTTCTCCTCGGTGGCTGGAGCAATTGATCTGAAATCGCATCACCATAAGCATATGAACACACCTGACATAACTGTGAAGCCCGTTTGTCACTTTCACAAATCGTATGCTGTATATTAGCATTTTTATGCTGTATCTATATCTATTTAGCCTACAGTACCTTTTGTGACCACACATGTTAAGGGAGGGGCGCTGTTGTTCAGGCCATGCACAATCACACACAAACCCACACAAACACACACACACACACACACACACACACACACACACATGGGGGGGGGGGGGGGGTGTGTGCAGGCAGGCGGGCGGGTGGGCGGGGGGGGGGGGGGGGGGGGGGGGTTCTGGCCCTGTTACAGATGTTGTACAAAAATCATGCAGATCGGTACACAGTATCTCTGTAGCCGTTAAATGGAACGGGTATTTCTTACATTGATGCTCCTACATATTAGCATGCAAGCACCAGTTAAAGTTACTTTCCATCCCTCATATACTGTGTGCACAGTGCACATCCCATAACCCACACACTGCATTTCGGAGCTCATTTGGAGCTTAGCTCCTTCCAGGAGCACTGCAAAAAAATACCTTTTGTTGCAAAAATAATGTACAGTTGTCACAAAGTCCCATGGCACACACGGATTTGTCATACGGCACACCAATGTGCCTTGGCCTTTGGGAATGACTGCATTACAGCACTATCTATACTATAATTTTGCGAATGTCTGAGTGAGTGAGTGAGTGAGTGAGTGTCTGTCTGTCTGTCTGTCTGTCTGAAACAGCGTTTCTCCTCGGTGGCTGGAGCAATTGATCTGAAATCGCATCACCATTAGCATATGAACACACCTGACATAACTGTGAAGCCCGTTTGTCACTTTCACAAATCGTATGCTGTATATTAGCATTTTTATGGTGTATCTACTATCTATTCTGCATCTAGCATGAGGCACATCTATTCTGCATCTAGCATGAGGCAAAATGTTTAACCAGCTCTGTGTGTGTGTGTGTGTGTGTGTGTGTGTGTGTGTGTGTGTGTGTGTGTGTGTGTGTGTGTGTGTGTGTGTGTGTGTGTGTGTGTGTGTGTGCAGGCAGGCGGGTGTGTGTGCAGGCGGGTGGGCGGGTGGGCGGGCGGGCTGGGGGGGGGACAGTATCTCTGTAGCCATTAAACGAAACGGGTTTCTTACATTGATGCTCCTACATCATGCAAGCACCAGTTAAAGTTACTTTCCATCCCTCATATACTGTGTGCACCCCCATAACCCACACACTGCACATCATTTTGGAGCTCATATCTTTGAACGGGTAAGGGCTAGTCTTACAAAGTTTAATATAGGGCTTAAGTGATTGATCAGACCAATTGAAAAGACCTGCTTCTCGATTATTCAATTATCATGGTGTGCCAACTTTTACGAAGTATCAACTGATTAATTTGATGACAACTGATGAATTAGTGATTTATGAGAGCAGAGAGGTACAAAATAATAACAGCAGTTCAACAACAAAAACAAGATTAGGTGAGCCTACTGTAGTTCAACCAGACCTTGAACACAGTCAGACACTTCCTCTTTATTTGAGATCAAATCTCAGTTCTGTTCTGATGGCAGTACTGGTACATTTTGTTCTTTTGAAAATGCTTCAAAGGTGCGATCGCTGGCCTAGCGGTCCAGGCGCAGACCACATAGGCTCTGATGCCTGACAGTGTGTTTCTGGTTCGTAGCCCGATCCCGACACCTTTGCTGTGTGTCATTCCCCATCTCTCCCACCATTTCCTGTCAGTCTACTGTCCTATCAATGAAGGCATTAAAAAGCTCCAAAACTAATCTAAAAAAAATGCATCAAATATTTAGTTTTTAACACATTTATCTTGTCAATGCCAAATATGAACTAACAAAGGACTTTCCTATTCAACTTTACTTCTGCCTGTTCAAGTACAGTACCACCTACACACTTGTATTTAACACAGAATGAGAGAAAGCAGTGAAGCTTAAATGTTAAAAAATAAAGGATTATAAAGAATAAGGGTACTAATTATACATTTTACTGACAACAATGGGAAAACCTTTCTGTCAAGTTGATGGGCTATTTGATTTGAACGAACTCGGCCAATAAAATATGAAATGCGTTCACATTACTGGCTGTGTGATTATGAAGATGCATATCCTGTGTTGAGGCGTATCGAGAAAGCAGAATGATATATGGTATTCTGAATCATCGCTGGCTGTATGCAGCACACACTGATGAAGTGGTTGTTGTGTATGCATGTTTTAACAGTAACAGTAGAGTCAGTCAGTCACTGGCTATTATAGGCCGGCAAAAGGTGAAAGAAGTGAAAAGTACTTTCCGCGCACAGAAAGATGAACGAGTCTAGGAATGGACATGTAACAAAGGGAATGATGATACAATTACATTATGTCAAAGGAGCCAACAATAAAAGCAGCATGTAGCTCCTGCTATATTTGAGTCAAGTGTGTCAGTTACACAGCAAATGAGATGGGTGAAATTAAACAGCTTCTAGATTCCATGCCAAGAAAACAATTTCTAATCAGTCAAACAAGACTAACCAAAGCAATATCTGGGATTCTCCAAATTCCTCATCACACTGTACCACCAAGCCTTTGTCTAGAAAGGTGGGCTACCTTGAGCTCTGAGACATTAGGGAATGCAGTGAGATTGATGCTACAGTTTACTGCAACAAAATAAAAGAAATGCCTCTAATGAGATGTACCCAAAATAACTAAAGCGCCCTTGACCACAGCTGTTCACTACAGAAGTGTTCCATTAGCTGCTTTACAGAACTTTAAACATTTCATGCCAAGAATGCAGCACAATCATGTTAAAACCGTTGATCACAGTCTTGACAATGCTATATTTAATATGAGAAGATATTCATCACTTTCACACCCTTCACCTATAGCCACAGAAAACCCCTGACATCCATCCTTCACACTACTGCTACCTTTTTCACTTCATCACCTCTTTTTCCTCATCTCTCTGTAGATTAAGTTGTAGTAACTACTAGAAATAGAGAGCAAGGCAAATCTCATTAGAATGTTACATACATATATAGAATATATATATATATATATATATATATATATATATATATATATATATATATATATATATATATACACATTGAATTTACACAGTCATTCACGTACATGACATACTGTACCACAGTACCTGACTCGCCAATCTTCCACAACACATAGCACCTAAGAAAGAACTTAGCTAAATATAACTTGGCGTCTGTCTTTTACTGATTTTTAATTTGTTGCACACATATGTATCTCATAGACATATACATTCTGTTTTTTATAGAACCAAACACACAAACCACATGCTGAAGTAATGTCTCCCTGTGTCCTGATCACAGTGGTGGTTAGTCAGCCTGCTCTGATAGTCATAGCCAGTTTTAACCAGTAAAGGCACGCGAACAGAATGCACAAAGTTAACAAGATCAAGATTTCTACCGTACAAAGCCTCTTATTAGTCCATGTTTTTAATCATTTATTTTGAATCCACTTTCTGCCATTAAAGTCGTAAGGGAGACAAAGCCATGTAACAATGTTACAACAATGTTTGTGAACAGGGGCCACAATGCTGTCTTTTACATCGCTCAACAGCGTGCCGTGAACATCACAGTATGATGACTAACAGTAAACAGGATGATGAACACCAGACTGCTTGTGTCCCGGTTAGAATATAACCGTGAGTTCAAGCTCATTACACACCATCAAATCCATATTTCTCCGAGCATCCCCCATGCACTTGTGATCCCATCAGCACGCAAAGCCACAAGAGCAGCGGACATGGGGACTTAATGTCCCCATTAGGAAGAAGAGAGAGGAGGAATGCATAGTAGGTACATGCAAACCCAAGGAATGCAATGTCTTGCTATGGACAGTCACAGTGATGCACGCTAATTGAGAGTTGTGTTAAATTGCTTGTGTGTGTGTGTGTGTGTGTGTGTGTGTGTGTGTGTGTGTGTGTGTGTGTGTGTGTGTGTGTGTGTTGCCCTGGTTCTAACACGAACAGACAGCCCAGGTCCAGGAGACCAGGGGTTGGTACGATGCATGGAGGAGTGGATGAACGGATGGATGGATGGATGGATGGATGGATGGATGGATGGATGGATGGAGGGGGGAAGGATACGTACTGCTGTAGAGGGTATCTATCCAGGAGAGTCGGGGCAGACCGCGGGTACTGAGGGGCTCCATCCTCCCAAGCTCTTCCTCTTCAGCAGCGCCTTTCCCTCTCTCTCTCTCTCTCTCTCTTTCCCTCTCTCTGCCTTAGGTCTCTCCGATTCTTATTCCCTCTGCTGTTGTCGCTTTGAGTCCCTTTCCCCTTCTCTCTCTATCTTTCCTTTATCCCTTGTTCACAGTGGAAAAACAGCCTTCATCTCTGGGAACAAAAGAAGGAGAAAAACCCACCTGGGGTACAACAGGCAGATGGTGCGAGCTACTCCAACAAGCCAACCAACGAGTGAGTGTTGCGTGAGTCACTGTATGAGAGAAAGAGACAGAGAGAGAGCGAGAGTGTGTGTGTGTGTGTATGTGTGTCTACATGTGTCTAACGGCAGCACAGGGGGAGAGAGAGAGAGAGAGAGAGGAGAGAGAGAGAGAGAGAGAGGAGAGAGAGAGAAAACAGGCTAGATACGACCACAGCCAACCGTTGCTAGGGGAAGAGAGAAGCACTCCCCCCCTCCCCCCGCTCCCTCCCAATCCGCCTCCTCCCAATCTCTCCGCTGAGCCTGCGCACTGCTCCCTTAGGACTCTCTCCTTCATTATTTAGCTTTTTCAGTACGTATTGATAATATAATATAACAATATGATCACGGATGGGGATTGCAACCCTTTAAAATGGTATGGATGTCATATGACAGCTAGGTGCCATCGTTCTTTCTCTCCTGACACTTGTCTCTTACAACTTGCAAGTCTCTCCCTGAGCCTGTCTCTGTCTCTCTGGAGTTTGCATCACGACTGTTTTGCTGGGAGCCTCTGTGTGAGAGTGCGTGCGTACGGTGTGTGCGCGTCTGCTAATGTGTTCCTGAGTACTTCCACTACCAGCGTCTCTGCTACCTCTCTGCACTGGAGCAGAGTGCAAGGACTCGGGACTTCCTGGCTGTGTACACGCAGTAAAATCCCAGCGTTCATTTAACTCTGGAGAGTGTACAGAATGTAACCGGGTCCATTTAGTTCCATTAGTACACAGTTGTCTGAGTCAAAGGAACACTGAGGATTTTACTGTGTAGCGTAGTAAATAGTAGTGGCGGCAGTTGATACTTTGATGCACAAAGAGCTACTGTGTGCGCACGTGATGGAGGCTGAGCGGGTGAATGAAAGGGATGGAGGGATAGACAGACAGGGATACAGGGAGAGAGAGAGAGAGAGGAAAGGGCAGAGAAGTCGTAAATAAACACTGCTCCCCTCCTATGTTCCTTTGGCAACTGGGTACTATGTTCTCAACCCCCCCCCCTTCCTTCTTTACACAGACACATTCTGGAACCACATCAAATAAATGCTGAAACACCCCTCTGTGTGTGTGTGTGTGTGTGTGTGTGTGTGTGTGTGTGTGTGTGTGTGTGTGTGTGCGTGCGTGCGTGCGTGCGTGCGTGCGTGCGTGCGTGGGTGCGTGCGTGCGTGCGTGCGTGCGTGCGTGCGTGCGTTACTGAAAGGCTGTGTGACAGAGAATCACTCACCGAACAATGTCGGATCCTAAAGTATGAAAAACACACACACATTGAGAGCATCAATCCTTTCGACTTAGAATGGCTGCCCCCCAACACACATTGAAGTAAATACTCTACATTACAGGAAGGATATTAAGGGCAAAAGTTTCAGAAATTAATATACGCATATACACATTCCACATGTTTTGCCATAAGAATAGTGTTTGGCTACGTAGGAAATAAAATGTGCGTCCAGAAACGAATACGTAGAGAGTTGTGTACATGTAGATATTGTCACAATGGATGAGGTTTTTCTCATACCAGAACCCCCCCCCCCCCCCCACACACACACACACACACACACACACACACACACACAGACACACACACACACACACATACAATGCTGTCAATTAGTCAACTATCAGCAGCTTTAGCCACCTGGTGTCCCTATGTAGAACATGCCATCATAGGCACTAGGCAGTAATAGCCGCACTACAAGCTTAGAGACTGGATATGTTCTCTATTTGTCGTATACGACAATTCGAAAAAGCATAAATTAGGGCTTAAGTGGTTAATCATCAGTCATCCGTTTTCCCCTGAACGTTTCAATGACTGTTTAACAAAGATAAACCTGACAGTAATGCCATTCAGCCTCTGCTGCTGAAGCTGCTGTTTACAAGGGACAGCGTTTCCACAAGAACCAATTATCGCTGTGCTTTATGTCCACGCTGCCTGATAAAGAGGGGGGAAAATCACATATACTACGAGCCAACAACAAAGCCTACTATGAAGCACTGCCATCCAAGTAACGTCTGTTCAGTTACCCTCCTTCAACTCACGATGGAGGGCAGAGGGAGGGGAGTGTGTGTGTGTGTGTGTGTGTGTGTGTGTGTGTGTGTGTGTGTGTGTGCGTGCGTGTGTGTGTGTGTGTACACGTTCGTGCGTGGGTGGGTGGGTGGGTGGGTGGGTGGGTGCGTCAGTGTTGTGCGTGTGTGTGGAAAGGGGGGCAACTTCAATTAGGGTACAAAGGCTGACAAGGAGGATTCCCCTCCAGGCAGCACACAGGGCCCCTAGCACTGCTCTTTGTCTGGCTACACAGCATGGCTCTCATGTGCCAGCTGGAATATACGCACACACTAACACGTACACACAAACTCACAGAGGGCAGGTCACATATAGAGAGCTCTGACATAGCCAGAAGTCATCACGGCTGACTGTGTGTGTGTGTGTATGTGTGCGTGCGTGCGTGTCCAGGCATTTTACTTGGGTCTGTGTTGACATACTGTATGTGTTAATATGGACTGTGTGTCAGTCATACGGATAGATATAAATGTGTCTTTAAGAGGGGGAATCTCTGGAATGACTCTTTAGGTCTGGTTCACATGTGATGCACACACTGTAGCATGCAATACACACAGGTGTATGTACTGTATAGTGTATACACACTCACGCTCCTGATACCAAGCTACGCACTATGGGGGACCGGGCCTTCTGCTCGGCAGCACCACGCCTGTGGAACAGCCTCCCCATAGAGCTGAGAGCACCACAGCACAGACCCTAGACTCTTTTAAAGCTGGTCTAAAAACCTTTTTATTCAGGAAGGCCTTTTCTAGTTTATAGTTTTAAGTTATCTTTGTATTTTAAAATCTGCATATTATCGTCATATAACAATTATATTATTGATTTTGATTATTGATTATTGAATGCACCTGCTAATGTTATATTATTGACTTTGATAATATTTTATTCTTTTAGTATGTGTTCTCCTTGCAATGTATGTAGCACTCTGAGATTCATTGAATGAAAAGTGCAATACAAATAAAATGTATTATTATTATTATTATTATCACGCAGGGATAGCCAAATGGACACAGAAAAAGAGGTTTGAAGAGGGACTTCATCAAAAATAGATTCACTTACTGCAGTAATATCCTTTGTCTTCAATCTGGGGCAACAGTATAGTATATCTCACTCACACAAGCATCATTCTGCCAGTATGATACGGAAACTCCACGCCTGTCTGCAACTGTGTGTGTGTGTGTGTGTGTGTGTGTGTGTGTGTGTGTGTGTGTGTGTGTGTGTGTGTGTGTGTGTGTGTGTGTGTGTGTGTGTGTGTGTGTGTGTGTGTGTGTGTGTGTGCGTGCGTGAGTGACTGTGTGTCACGATCTTGACATGATGTTGTGAGTATTTCTTTGGCTTAACATTATGATGTGTGTTAGCCCAATTATTTTCACAATTTCTTTCACTAATTAATGTTTTACTTAAAAATGGTACTAAAGTTGAATCTCTATTTCTCTACCACACCAATAATCTGCAGCACATAATACATTACATTTAACTGCCAAACAAAGCTCAATTTAATAATATTCTACAGCAGAAACTCATAACGTAATTTATGATTAATATGCAATATGCTGCAGGGGCAACTACCCCCTCCTGAGTGCCCATCCACAATCCACATACAAAAGCAAAAGGGAGAAAAAAAGCAAAAAATAAAAATAAAAAGAAGAAAAACACAAATGCCATGCAAACACTTATCACACGTAAAAAACACAACCCTTCCATCATAAAGTGGTCTCTAATGGGCAGTCAACCTCTGTGGTGAAGGGCCATTACAACCATTCTCACAAAAACACTGATAGAGCGAGAGACAAAGAGTGAGGGAGGGAGACAAGAGAGAGAGACTGCCAGACAAAAATGTAATGTAAGACAAAAGTGCTTTTTATATCCTTGATAAGATAACAGCTCCAGTCTGTTCCCACACCAGACTGGAGCTCACTGGAGGTGTCTGAGTCTTTGTTTTCTGGCGTTGCAAACATGTTTACGGACTGGAGCAGATCCTGAACATCCAGGCGTCAGGGTTTCATCCTTTATCCGTTTCTATAATGTGTTCAAATGGGAGCCGATTCTCCCCGTAGGGATAACTCCCCCATAGTGTGAGCTTATTTTCACCTCCAGTCTAGCCCTCCTCAATCACATAACGTCCTCATGTTGTCTGATCTCATGCATCACAGTTGAGTGTGTGGGAGCAGAGCGCACATGATGCATGCACATCATCCAGGCCCAGGAACCAATATGAGCCAAGTAACACTGGGGGTGGGGAGAAGTAACAAAAAAAACAATAAGTGTTTGACTGGCCAGGGGGTGTGATCATTCTTGTTTCCCGTCAACGTTATAGCGCCACTAGGCTGCGGCGTACCCCAAAACCCAGGATAGTGCTGCACCGGCTGGTGTGCACTCTCGTATAAACTGGGGCCTCTAAATGGAATAGAAATGCTGGGGGTTTTACCATGTTTTGATTCACATACCTCTTTGTGTACCCATGCACGTTGAATAGGCAAGATGGACCGGCACGCATGCATTATTTGTGTGTGTGTGTGTGTGTGTGTGTGTGTGTGTGTGTGTGTGTGTGTGTGTGTGTGTGTGTGTGTGTGTGTGTGTGTGTGTGTGTGTGCGTGCGTGCGTGCGTGCGTGCGTGCGTGCGTGCGTGCGTGCGTGCGTGCGTGCGTGCGTGCGTGCGTGCGTGCGTGCGTGCGTGTGTGTGTGTGTTGAGGGCAGGTAGTTAGAGGGTTTTGCATCAACCGCACAGAATCAACTCGAACTGTATCCCTACTGCCATTGCCATCCTCCATTTACTTCCATATTCCATCCCCATTTCAAACTTGCCTGCAGCCCTATTGCCCATGGGGAAATAACAACCTCCGCTTCCCTTCCCTCCAGAGGGCAGGCAGGCTTCACCCTGGGGTGCCACTTTGCCCCAGCTTCTCTCTGCCTCCCAGGCCATCTCCCCACAGTGTTATTTTTCCAATGTACTACCGTATACACATTGTACTGTGATAGATTTGTGCAAATAGTATTAGGTTAAACTATTGTTTATAGTTCTACCAAGGAGAGATAGAATTCATCTAAAAGTGGAGTTATATAATATTGGATGTTCACAATGTTATCAACAGTGGCTCAGGCATTTTTTACATTGTCACAAAGGCGACAAAACAAAGATATGTGCTTCCTTCCTCATTATCATGGGAAATATTGTATGAACGCATCAGTGCTTGCTTATCAAATTGTACATCACCAGCTGAGCAACGTTGTTCCACCCCTATGAGAGATTCCCCCAAGCTTAAAACACACTCCTAGGGGACAGCTGTAGAAGTCCTGTCTACATGGCATGCTCTTGGGTTTGTTTTGGGGGGGAGGAGCCAGTGCGATGAGCAATGATGATGCATTATTAAAAAGAAAAGAGCTCCACTACTAGAATCTACAAATTGATGATTGATTGATTACTAAATTGCTATATATGGTACTAGAGTACAGATTTGTGTTGTTTAATAAATAATGTATTACTTTTCTTTAGCTTTGGCACATTAAAAAAAAAGTAAATTTTCATCTCTGTACAGAGATCATCTCTGTAGAGGCTTCATAGAATATCCCTGCTATCCATTTTTCCCTCACTCGCTCAGTTCCTTTGTCTTCTATCCAACTCTCCACACATCTCATCAATGGTACACCGTCTCAACCAGGCGTCTTCCCACTTTCCAGAATGAAATATTCCTTGTCCTCATCACCCGGTGTCTCATTACCATAAGAGGATCATTCATTCAGACTGTCCAGACAACTCTCTGACTAGTGACTACCCTGCCCGCTGCACCGGGTCAGGAAGGGGGTGTGTGTGTGTGTGTGTGTGTGTGTGTGTGTGTGTGTGTGTGTGTGTGTGTGTGTGTGTGTGTGTGTGTGTGTGTGTGTGTGTGTGTGTGTGTGTGTGTGTGCGTGCGTGCGTGCGTGCTCACACAACATCCTGTGTGAATCGGAGAGATTATGTAGACAAAAAGCAGGGGAGAAAATAAGAAGAGAGAAAAAAGCAGACAGAAAGAAGACAAAGACAGGGGAGAGAGAGAGAGAGTGTGTGTGTGTGTGTGTGTGTGTGTGTGTGTGTGTGTGCTGCATGCATGCCTGCGTGAGTTCATTCTATGCCAGCTAAAATCATTTTGATTTATTGAGGTCAAATCTGGAAACCTTCTGAATCGTGCTGTGATTGGTCAAATACCAAATGAGGTGGGCTGTACCACACACACAGGCCAGGGTGACAAATCTCATCTCATCTGATATTAATGACGTTAGCTTATAGTTAGTTTTCATGTGCAGTCACTTTTGTACAGCAAGGCCCTAGCACAGTGAGGAATGACACTGCCTTCATAACAAACTGTGTGTGTGTGTGTGTGTGTGTGTGTGTGTGTGTGTGTGTGTGTGTGTGTGTGTGTGTGTGTGTGTGTGTGTGTGTGTGTGTGTGTGTGTGTGTGTGTGTGCGCGTGTGTGCGTGCGTGGGTGTGTGCATGTGTGCGTGCGTGCAATGATATATTTGTACAGTTTGCAAATAGCCTCATAAATTGCTTCCTGCAATTATCAATCACGGACTGACTGAGTTATCAGCAAAAGCCACAATCACAATTTTGGACTGAATTTTCTCATTCAGCATTAGGCTACAGTCACTGTCACTGCAAGATGAGATATTATGTTACTGATGATGGCTGGGTGAATGATGAAGAGAGGGAGGCGTTGCAAAGCACTGAGCAGACAGCGTCTACACTATGATCTGCTGCTCTCTAGTGTTTGGTCTCCACCAATGCAATAATTCCATCTTTAAGGACATTAAAAAGAGTTGTGAGAGTGACTTCACTGCATTCAAAGAAAGAATAACGCACTTCCTCTGTGAGTTGGGAGCTCACGCTTTGTCTTCAGTGACTTCACTGTCAGTGACTGCACATGTGGGGCCAGCCAGGGAATAAGACTTAAATGCACCTGTAGGATACCAGTTAGAACAATGCAGGTTAACGCGATCTTTGCCTCAGCTTACTTTATTATTTAAAGTCTTAGGGTGGCGGAGGAAAGACAAAATGGGTTGCGTTGCTATCTCGATCACGAGGCAGACTAACATCGACTCAGCTTTCCTGAGTGAAAAAGGGGAAACACTGATGCAGTGGACAGTACACGTCCATGTCCGCACATGTGTACTGGGAAACAAACTGTGAACCTACAGATTTCTTTCTCATGCCCACAGGGGGGTGCTGTGTTCATCTCCAGCAACCACCAAATACCCAGCATTGCATTCCTCTGGATCATCTGTAGGAAAGGGGTAGGCTTATATTATGTAATAAATCCTGATGTATACACCATCATACAACAGAGCATAAATTAGGCATAAGGAACAGGAACTAGTCAGTTATGGTGAAGAAGCTACAAGACCAAGAAGAGGATGAGATCCGTTCTCCATTTCCCTCTACAGGAAAGTGGAGATGATATAGCGATAGTTGAAGTTCTCAGTTGTCAAAATATGTTGGGATAGGATTTCCCCACACTATTTTTCTCACTCATCTAAACATAAAAGCTTTTTGTACATGCATCATAATGAACACCAGTCTCTCAAGTGCAAAGGCGATACATTAAAAAAGCAAGACGAACTGGAAATATTTCATTTCAACGCTGTAGTTCCTTCACCTCCTCCTTGTCTAGACAATCTATTCAGTCCCATGTAATGATTTAACTCGTGAATTGCACAGTGCACACAAACTGAGGTATGTTAAAACACAAGCTTTCAGCCAACCTTGTAAACCTAAACCGTAGGTACTAATATTTCTCTTCCTCTAGTGCATTTAAGCAGGCTAAATGACATAGAAGCAAGTTTGTCAGATGTACAAAGAACCTGGGCTTTATTTTCGTCCTATCTCTGAACTCTTTTGCCATTTTTTACTATTTGAAAAACATTTTTAATTATTTCAAATATCTGATCTACAAGCTCACAATGTGTTGATGTAGATCAGCTATTTGATGTATATTCAAATGTTTTTCAAAATAGTAAAAAAAAAAAAAAGCAAAGGGATAAGGGATTCTTAAGGAACGTTGATGTGTCGGAAATGCTTCGAATGGATTTAAATACCACATAATCTGTTGTGGCTCTATTAATCCAGTATCTGGCTTAAAGTCCTGTTCGCAATTTGGTGTTAGGGGAGTTTCTCACCTGAACTGAGTCAGTGGGTCCCTAGACATGAAAAATCACAGAGGTGCTCGTCCGCCATAGTGCCAGGAATGGCGCAATGGCCTAATCAAATATGGCTGCCATCGGTTATGATGAAAATCCAACTTTTCTGTTTCTGGGTGTATATGCACATGTAATACCTCTATTTGGACTAATTGTGGTGTGGGGAATTCATTTCTGATATTGTTTTGACCATTTTGGGCGATTTGGACCTCAAAAGGTCATGGTCAAGGTAATTTTGCTATTCCGAAGACTGTGGGCCATAACTTGGCCATTGTTAGGAGTAAAAACAGGTGCAGTAGGTCTAAATCAACGAATGCTGACATGTATAATTCATTTCTGACATTGTTTTGACCATTAAGGATCATCTTGTCTTTGAAATATCAATGTCAATGCCATTTTCTAAAAACGATTTTGTTCATTACTTGCACTTTTATAGTATTTTTTGTAAGTTTGTTACTATTTTATAGTAAGTTTGTTTTGTTTATAACAAAAGACATACTAGTGGGAAATACAACAAGTAAACATCCACATTTAACTTTAAAGGGGGGTTTTAAATGGGTGTTTAAATGAGCAAATAAGACTATTTACGAATAAAAGTGACAAATAAAATCACACAACAAAAGCACACACAAAATTAAATAACAATTTCCCTCAAAGTGCACTATATTAGGATTGTGTGCATCCAAGTTAGTATGATGTGTTTTTACAGGATGTATTCAGCTAGGCAGCCATATCCTCGAGAGTCGAAGTGTTCCTTGCATCCGTCCATGTTCCATTGGTTCTAGTCTTTCCTCAGGTTCCTTGGCTGTTGCAAGCAGGTGGCAAGACATGCACTAGAAAGGTGCCTTGTTGGTCTCAGGCAGCAGTTGTACTTCTCTGCTACCAATGCTGTCTTGTTCTGTCAAGGTCTTTGCCTCTCCAAAGTTTGTTAGATATTGTATTCGGTCAGAAGCCATAGCTGCATGCTTAGTCCCCACCTGGCCCATGCAGTCATCTCCAGTTTCCAAGGCATATGTCCCCTGATCACTGTCTTGGCTAGTGGTGCTCCAAGATGAGAGACTGCTTGATGCTGTAGAAGCATGTGCCGCTGCACACCTAGTGCCATACTGCTACCAGATCTACTTAATCCCCAGTGCTTGGAAGTATCACTACGACAACTCTCTGGGGTCCACTCATAATCCTGGCGACCCATTATTCCCTCCATTAGGTTAGGGTTATGGGTAGGTTTAGTTATAATAGGGCCAGTTGACTCCACATGTACCAGCAGCTTGGTGACAGCCTCCTCAATCTAGTTCAATCTTTGGGATCTCTTCACCTCCAGCCCCTTTTGCAGGGAGCCACTCATCATCATCAGAGATAACAGAGTCGATAGACGCACCCATCCCTCATCAACTTTACAAATTCTGGGTGTCTGAGGAGAACAAACAGCTCTCCAGCTGTGTGTTCGGAATATGGTGTCCATTCAAGCTTGTGGCGATGTATGTAGAACGGCTGCCTTGGAATCTGAAGGTTCCAGGGTCGATTTATGTCTCCTCCTGCTTATTTGTCGAAGTGTCCTTAAGCAAGACACTGAACCCCTAACTGCTCCCGATGAGCACCTTGCATGGATTCTTGGTGTGAATGTATGTGTGAATGTGTGTGTTAATGGGTGAATGTGAAATACATTACAGCGCTTTGGAGAAGAGCGCTATATACTGTAAATGCAGTCCATTTACCATTATCAGCTCTGTTGTCTCTGTTGATGATGTCGCTAGTGGAGAAGAGATCCCAGACATCTTGAATAGGATTGAGGAGGCTGACACCTGGTGCATGTACAGCCTCCATTATAACTAAGCCTATCCCTAACCTTCACTAACCTAATGGTCAGAATAATGGGATGTCGGAACTATGAGCGGACCCCAGAGAGTTGTTGTCTCCTTCACATTACTGCTATACTACACCCCATATTTCCAAGCACTGGGGATGAAGGAGATCTGGCAGCAGTATGGCACTGGTGAGACTCACTTGCACTGCATCAAGCAGTCTCATCTTGGAGCACCACTAGCCAAGACAGTGATCAAGGCACATATGCCTTGGAGACAGGAGATGACTGCATGGGCCAGGTGAGGATTAAACATGTAGTTATGGCTTCTGACCGAGTACAATGTCTAACAAACTTTGGAGAGGCAAAGACCTTGACAGAACAAGACACAGTATTGGTAGCAGAGAAGTACTACTGCTGAGACCAACAAGGCACCTTTCTAGCGCATTTCTTGCCACCTGCTTGAACAGCCAAGGAACCTGAGGAAAGACTAGAACCAATGGAACATGGAACAGGGCATGACATAAAGGCTTGTCCTGTTGTCCGGGACAAGTGCCCATACTATGGAGTGGAGGGAGCAAGGGGGGTCATTAGCCGTCCTTTTGTTATTATTTCAATGTATGACATTTTTATCCGGACAAGTGACTTTTGTCTCCGGACAAGTGAATGGGAAATATACTTGACACTGATGGAGTTCTGTGCATCATATTTTGCCATGGAACAATGCCAAATCCATCCTGTAAAAACACCTCATACTAACTTGCATGCACACAATCCCAATATGGTGCACTTTGAGGGAAATTGTTATTTAATTTTGTGTGTGATTTTGTTGTGTAATTTTATTTGTCACTTTTATTCGTAAATAGTCTTATTTGCTCATTTAAACACCCATTTTAAACCCCAATTTAAAGTTAAATGTGGATGCTTACTTGTTGTATTTCTCACTAGTATGTCTTTTGTTATAAACAAAACAAACTTACTATAAAATAGTAACAAACTTACACAAAATACTATAAAAGTGCAAGTAATGAACAAAATCGTTTTTGAAAAATGGCATTGACATTGATATTTCAAAGACAAGATGATCCTTAATGGTCAAAACAATGTCAGAAATGAATTATACATGTCAGCATTAGTTGATTTAGACCTACTGCATCTGTTTTTACTCCTAACAATGGCCAAGTTATGGCCCACGGTCTTCGGAATAGCAAAATGACCTTGACCATGGCTTTTTGAGGTCCAAATCGCCCAAAATGGTCAAAACAATATCAGAAATGAATTCCCCACCCCACAATTGGTCCAAATAGAGGTATTACATGTGCATATACACCCAGAAACAGAAAAGTTGGATTTTCATCATAGCCGATGGCAGCCATATTTGATTTGGCCATTTGCGCCATTCCTGGCACTATGGCGGACGAGCACCTCTGTGATTTTTAATGTCTAGGGACCCACTGACTCAGTTCAGGTGAGAAACTCCCCTAACACCAAATTGCGAACAGGACTTTAAGCCAGATACTGTATTATATGCACTCTGTGGACGCTGTTGTTTGCCCTGATCTATATATTTTTATTAATTTTTTTATTTTATTCTATTTTATTTGTGTGTGTGTGTGTGTTTTTGCTGTTTTTGTTTTTGCATTTGTTTTGTTTATTGCTTTTATGTAATACTCCTTGTCATGTCCTATAAGTTTATTAATGAAAAAAAAAAGGGATAAGGGATAAGCCATGGACACTTGGTTGCATGCTGAAAATAGCCGATCTGCAAGACATTGTGAACTTGTAGATCTACTATTTTCAGAGCACAACACCCGAGCGCAACCAAACATAAAATGACTTGTCTTTTAGTTCTACTGAATCTCTTCCCCACATTTTAGTCTAGTTTTTATTTGTTGACGAAATATATGACATATATTGTCAATATACTGTATTTAGTCTTACTTTTTGTTTACTTTTTAGTTATAGTTTTAGTCAGCGAAATCAACACTACTTCTCCATAATCATGTAATCAGAATAAGGTTAACTGAGAAAGAGTGAGGTTAAGCAAAACCCTGTCTGTCTGTTTGTTCCAACTTCCAAAGGGAAATGAAAATGATAAGAGCCAGTTAGCCACCAACAGTCAAGCCTGACACAGGATATCCCCCAGAATAAACAGAAAGGGAAGTGAGAGCACATTAATGTTTCCAGCACAGGTGTCAATAATTATGTACTTCACTACAGAGTTGTTTGAAAGATGAACATGACCGCTGAAGAGATAAATATATCCAATAGCTTTCAGCTACGACCATGTCTACACCAAGGCACAGTGAAGATACGTAAGCATGTGTAGTGTGACTAGTGTCTGACAAGATTCTGGTGTGCATATAGTATTGTACATAACAATAAAAACAACAGAGAAACGAAAAAACAGAAAGGTTGCTTTAATATACCATTAAGCTACTGGTACTTGTAACTACCGGTAGTTCCATGATTGAAACAGGAATTCATTAATAGTAGGTAGCTACCAACCAACATTCTAGCATGGCTAACTACTAGGGGTGTAACGATACATTTTAATAGCGATTCGATACATATCACGATACATGGTTAACGATACGATATATGGACGATATTGGTTCATTCATGGCGATACGATACGATTCGATTCAATGATTTAAAATCGATATAGTAACTATTTAGCAAAGAAATTAAATCTGTGTGAAAGGTGTGCATAGTGCAGGTTTTTAAGGGAAACATGTATTATTATGGATATAAATAAGTAAACACAGTGATTATCTGCCAAATACATGGACAAAGTATATTGACAAACTTCCACCTTGACATGAACTCAGTGATTACACACATTTATCGATAGACCAGTGTAGCTATATGGAAAGGAAAAGTAATTAAACCCCTCCTTTTAAAATTTTCTTCTTAAAAATGCTAAATACAATGCACAAGTAGGTAGTATCGATACAATCGATTCTTTGCACTGCCGATACGATACGATACAAAATAGAACGATACGATTCGATTTTTGCTGTTTTCATTTCGATATACTTCGGTTTTTTAAGTTAAAAACGATATTTCGATACAGTTACTATATCGTTACACCCCTACTAACTACATCTCCTGGCCACCCCTCACACTGACTGTTGCGCTGCAGTGATTGGCCAATGGGTAGTCTTCACAATTGCATTTAGTCACTGTCGGGCGGAAACATTGTATCTCCAAGTTTAAAATGTGTGCGTTTTTTGGTAAAGAGCCTTGCTTCATCATCATCATACAAGACTGTCGCACAAAACTAGTGAAAATCACAGATCTACCAGCACACAGCACCTTGCGGTGAGACGCGTTGTGTTCTTGTAGATCAGCTATTTTCACTATTTTAAATCATTTTTAAAATGATAAATACAAAACGAGCGGTTTTGGACATACAAGGTTCCCACCCGACAACGTCGATTTAATAAAAAACGATGAAAGCTAAAAGGCAGCCAGTCTGAGCCAAGCTGAGTCAGCTCTAATAAACACAGTCATGTGACGTCCCTCCTGGCATAGAGCCCATAAAAACACAGCTGTTTCCTCTGGTCTGGCCTTACTATGGAAACCTCACACATCAGCAGGGACAGCATCAAAAGTACTCACATCATGTTTTACTTAAGACCCGCTGTCAGCCCCGAAATTATAATAGTATGATACAGTAGGTCATGTGGTCTCTCTCCCGTGTGGATCCTGAAACAGTCTGAAACTGTCTCAGTGTAATCTGCCCAACAACAACTGACTGGTACAGTAAGTAGTCATACAGTCAGGCTATACAGACAATTAATTTGATTGGCTTATAATTGCGCATCCCCACAATGACATCATAAAAATATTAACTTGTTTTTTAAGATGATTCTTTAAAGTGACAGTAACCCTTTAGGTGACAGGCCCCCTTTAAGTAAAAGTATCAATACTGCAATATAGTATAGCATTGTATAGTATATGTAGTATATTATACACCGTTACAAGTACATGTCCGTGATACAATGACGTGATATTGTAGTTTGGACAGAGCCGAACCGAAGTAAATTCTGCTCTAAAAGTGGAGTATGCATCAGCCATTTCTACCCTCGGTTCACACTGAACTCTTTAGGTGCATATTCCCATGATCCAATCAACAATGACATCGATGAGGCGACCAAATAGCCGAATGGTTAGAGTGCATACCACAAAGAAATTATATAAAAAAGGAAAGTGCACTGTCTTAGCCTCGTAAACCAGACTCCTGCTCCTGGGAGGAGTCAGTTTACTAGGCTAGCACTGTCTGGCATGTCTGCTATTTTCAATATCTTAGTGATAAATGAATGTACTGTATGGTTGCAGACAAGAAAACACCTATCTATAACATTATGAGTCACATGGACTGATCTCAGTCATTCAGGAAGGGAATCACTGAACCTCTCCACTATGGTGCCGTTGATGTCGATGGAGGTGTGCGCTCTGTTCAGCTTCCTGTAGTGCACAATCAACTTTTTCATCTTGTCCACATTAACTCATCGGATGCCCACGTGGTGTCAACGCGTCAATCTCTTTGATGTTTACGTGTGCCCATCGACGCGTTTGACGCATGTATAGTAAACTATACTGTAGCTACTGTACTTGGCTACCGCGGTGATGAAACGGTGCCTCGTTCACTGCCCTGTAAAGCTGCTGCACAAACATGCAGTTTTCTCCGGATCTTTTCCTTTTTTTCTTTTCACGTTCAAAACGCGGCCTCTTCTACCGGCCGTCACACAAACGCTGTGGCGCAGGATTGATAAAAAACGGTCCTGACTGAAAGAAAAGATTATAAACAGGACATGCTTGGATTACATTTACTCTGATTACTTTTTCCACCAGGACCTCGAAGGTAGGCAAAATGGCGGGTTGCCATGGGCACCAGCAAATTAACCCTTACATTCATCGTGGGCACCCAATGTGTTAAGAGACAGGTTGTTCTCCTTGCACCATTGGGTCAAGTTCTCAACCTCAACCTCTCAACGCCTAGGCTGTCTCATTGTCGTCAATGATCGCTGTTGTGTTGCCAGAGAACTTGACCACTTATGGATGCAGCTGAGCGTGGCCAGTGGAGTGGAGGAGAGGACTCAGAATGCAGCCCTGTAGGGACTGATATGTGGAGGGTCAGGGGGGCAGTGTTGTTGGAGGCGGAGCCCATCCTCACTACCTGGTGCTCACTCCAACAGAAAGTCTAGGATCCAGCTGCACAGGTTAAGGTTGAGCCCTAGTTACGAGCTTGGTGTCAAGTATGGAGGGGCCTATGGTGTTGAACGCTGAGCTGTAATCTATAAACAGCATTCTCAGAATTTCTTATATAGAGGCGACGGCTGGCCAATCGGACCAGGAGCATACCACATAGATAGACTCTGATGCCTTGACAGCGTGTCGCAGGTTCGAATCCCGATCCCGACAACCGTTGCTGCGTGTCACTCGCCATCTCTCTCCCCATTTCCTTTCAGTCTACTGTCCTATCAATAAATGACATAAAACTGCTCCTCCTTTGGCAATGAATTTAAAAAGAAAAGTATATAAATGAAGAAAACATTGGATATAGGTCACAGAATAGAAGTTCACAATTCAGAGAGCTTCGGTAGCATGTGGGATTGAAGGCAGATGTGGAGCTTGCATTGTTTACTGGACATGATAAACATGCATTGGTGTGTCCTAAAACAATAATGCAAGTCATCAGTCAACAGACCTCTCAGGCAACTGATGATCATTTGATTCGTCATATTTTAGGGGCAGCCCTAGCAAATACCATGAGATTATAGTATATTGATCATCCAATTCCCAACTCCGGTGGGAGTAGTTGTAAAGTCATTAGGTGGAGTAATGTGGCACAGGATCGCTGTCATTGTGTCAGAGAAGACTGTAGATGCATACACAGCACAGTAACACATACGGTACCTCCCTGCACTATGTCGAAGTCTCCGTGCTACACCTTATGTTACAATTAAACAATATTGCCAAACATCAGATTGTCTCTCTGTGAACAAATTCTGACCATTTAATTTACATTAGCACAATATATACAGTGCGTCAGGCAAGCAACGCCAAAATTGTGTGCCTTGGTAACGAATCCTCTGCCACTAAAGCCTAATCTGATCACTGATGATACAGAGGCATCACTTCAAATCAGTCAACTGACAGGAAAACCACAACGTGAGAACACGTCTTAACCAACGTCTCACACAGTTTCATACAGCATGATTTCAATTGGCTAGCAAGTTGTTTAGGTCTGTTCATGAGATGGGTCAGGGTTGACTCAGACCCAAGAGGTGGGGGTGAACCTACTGCAGTAAACTCCACTGTATGGAGAGATGGGAGCAGTGATGATGATGATTAACAATGTATTGTGAAGGGAGCCAGGATGCTCATCTCATATGAGTCATCTCCAGTAAATCCCCAGCGCTTCTCTTCTTCCACTAACGACAAAGCTTTTCTCACAATCAATCAAGCACCACTATTAAACAGAAACCTCTGCTGGGAACAGGCCAATACTTCTGTCTACAAATGGATGAATGGACATGTAGGACACACACACACACACACACACACACACACACACACACACACACACACACACACACACACACACACACACACACACACACACACACACACACACACACACACACACACACACACACACACACACACACACACACACACACAGGAAATGCTGAGTGCCAGCGTCCTATAAACAGGAAAGTGAAAGTGAAACAGGACCAGTAGAGTCTTAATGTAAAAAGCATTGGGCATAGAGGATACCTCTTATGTTATGCAGTATATTATTTTTACATTATATATTATACAGAGTGTAATATTATATATTATATCATGGACATTATACAATTTCATATTGAATCCAGGACCACACATTAACCTTTTCCCCCGCTGGTGGCTTAGGAGAAACAAAAACAAAAGCAAAGAAATGACAAAATACCTAGATAACATAGACCACAATCCACATTACTGGACTAAGGGTAATTATCAGTAACCATAGCAGCATAATTATCACCATCAGAATGTTCAGGTTATGACTATGATGACACCTTAAGAACAACTTTCCTTACTGCCACAGGTTTCAGTCATATCTAAGCTAAGCCACATGCAATGTTGATGTTGATGTCAGACTAATCAGAGGGCATGCGGGCACATGTACCATATGTACTGTACATCAGTCATCACTGAGTATAGCCTAAACAATAATAAGGTACAGTATTTTCTGGACTATAAGGCGCACCTGACTATAAGGCGCACTGTTAATGAATGGTCTATTTTCAAACTGTTTTCATATATAAGGCGCACCTGACTATAAGGCGCACATAATAGACGCTACCGTTGCGTTATGCATCCAACAGATGGAGCTGTGCTAAAGGGAATGTCAATGTCAATGAATGATCCATATATAAGGCGCACTGGACTATAAGGCGCACTGTAGTTTTTTGAGAAAATTAAAGGCTTTTAAGCACGCCTTATAGTCCGGAAAATACGGTAATAGCAAGCAACTGTGGTGCTACATGTACTGTATGTACGCACAACTTAAGTGTAGGAGTGCAATGAAAGGAAAACATAAATACATCTAGGATGTCAAGTTCAAGCTCGTCAAATCATGACCTTCACATTTCACACCTCTGATATACACTAGAGGTGAACCGATTGATCGGTTCCGATATCAGATCGGCCGATCAAGGCCATATCGGTTTTGATCGGTGTTTCCATAATTGGATCAAAGCGAGCCGATCAAGGGATTGAAGCAAAAGGGACGTTGACGTTCGATTCACGTGCGCGTTGTGCATGCGTGCTTCTGACGAAGGAGAGCTCTGTTCTCCTCTCTTCTCTTGTGTGTGTGTGTGTGTGTGTGTGTGTGTGTGTGTGTGTGCGTGCGTGCGTGCGGCTCCATGTTCACTTCTGTCTGTGAGCCACTTAATCCCCCCCCTCCTCCCACACCACACACAGACATGCACCGAAGAAAGGGGGACAGAGTGAGATGAAAGTTGTTTGTTTTAAACATATTGGATACACCATTGGAATAGTAGCCTACTTCTACCTTTGTAGGTGTTGACTTCTCAAAGTAAAATCCACGATTTGAGTGATCAGATGAATGCGTTTTCAGCTGTGTTGGGTTAACGAGGCTCCGCTCGTGTCTCTCTCTCTCTCTCTCTCTCTTTGGGTTAATGAGGCTCCGCTCGTGTCTCTCTCTCTCTCTCTCTCTCTTTGGGTTAACGAGGCTCCGCTCGTCTCTCTCTCTCTCTCTCTCTCTCTCTCTCTCTCTCTCTCTCTCTCTCTCTCTCTCTCTCTCTGCGACGTGAGAGAAGAGAGAGAGGCTGTAACGTTGATGTTAAACTTAATTCCAAAAAACATAATTCCAAAGTCATTGGAGGACAACAGTTGGAGGTAGTTGTTGTCGATCTAAGGATAACGTTTGTAGTTCCCTTATATAGTTTAAAACAGTCATTTCCACAGGTGCTAACCGTTAGCACTAGATGTAAGGAGGATGACGCGTTGCCATTTAGTTTCTGCGACAGAAACAAGCAAACAGGTCTATAAAAAGTGTTGCCATATCCTGTTTTTTCCAGCAAACAGGTCTATAAAAAATAAAAAACTGGGAAGGTCAGTCAAACAGAAATGTTGTTGTCTGATATTGTTTAAGAACAGTGGTTCTCAAACATTTTCATGCCAAGAGCAAGGACCCCAAATATGTATATAGTGTACAGAAAATCTTAAGGGCCTATTTGGCCTATTATTGTTGCTATTAACCATTATAGCCAAATAACCTTGAAAATAATGAAGGATAGACAATATTGCCACTGTCTTTATGAGAAAACCTTTTTGTTTTGTTTTTCTTGAGGAGGAATTTTCCTAGGACTAAAATGATTTACGATAATATATCATATTGAGAATCGAATCAAATCATGACCTTAAAATATAAAGTTGAATTGAATTAATATATACAATGTCAATGTTGTGTAAGAGGAATCATTAAATATATAAATGCTCCGACAGTGACACAATAGAAGAATTTATGGATTTCACGCTGTGATCGATCGGTAATATCGGTGGTAATATCGGTGCTTTGATCGATCGGTAATATCGGTATCGGCAGATATTGATTCCAGCTGATCGGTGATCGGTATCGGCCCCAAAAAACCTGATCGGTGCATCTCTAATATACACACATCCAACCTACATCAATATGTTCTCACCTACACATATTTTCTGAAAACCAAGTTGTGGTGCAAGCTCACAAGGCCCACTCCTTATCCCCCTTTCATGCAGACATCCTGTGTGCATCCCCATGCAAGTTAACTACAACAACACATTACTTGCTAAGCTAACACAGGGTCAGAACTCAGGATCGACATTATTGGCAATTTACAGCCAGTGCTTTCTGCTTTGTGGGCCTTAACTGTTTAAAGGCATGTTTTCATTGCAGTTCCGGAATTGTTCCTGCAAAATAATTAGCATAATAATTAGCAACTTGCCGGGAGTTTAGTTTTTTGGGTGTTTTCACATGCCCTCATTGCCGTATAATACATCGTTTTCACAAAACTATTGTGGCGGTATGAAAGACCAGTTGCCCGACTTGACATCATTCTATGTCAGGATAATCACCTGATAAATGCACAAGTAGTTACCCTAAGAAATAACAGAGAACACATAAATGTTAACTTGTCCATTGACCAACAAAGAAGCAGACACTGACAACCACAAAAGCCGATTTGTCCACATGTGCTCTAGAACAGGCAGGCCAGATTGAGATTAGGTTAAATCTGGAGCAGGGTTAAACTGGGTTCAAACGTGGATGGTTCGAGTGGCGCGATTACATACAAAGTGAATGCAAAGACGAGACAGCACGTGACCGAGCGCGGCGCGAACGATCCGAAAGGGGCGGCGCGAACGGTCGCCTCGTATCATCGCCCCACTTGGAAAAATCCAACTGAAGCGACCTCCGCTTCACCCCCACTCCACCCATCGCGTCCTGACAGCCAATCAGCGTTGATGTTGTCCAGAGACACGGACATGTTTTTGGTGTTTGAAGTTGGGACTTTCGCCTTGATTCCAACGGGACATGATTTTTTACCAACGCGGACCTGCGCAACCAAAGTGAAGCGACAGAAGCGACTAGAATAGAAGAAATGGCTTCAGGTTTGGATGCAGCTTTAGAGAATGACAGGCGTCAGTGATTAAGTAGTAACATGCATGGTCGTGAATCGCGGCAATATCAAAGAGTGTCATAACTCTCTTGACTTTAAATGGGTCTGACTGCTGTCTCCTCTCCAGAGTGTACCAGGATATGAAGCGTTCGAAGCGTAAAATATAACTTACGATTACGAAGTTGGAGCCATCTTGCATTGTTAAGAATAAATACAAATATATAAATAATAATAATAATAATTAACAGAAATGTTCAACAGTGGCGCTCAAATTTCAGCAGCAGTGGCGCGCCACTGTGCTTGCATATAGGGTTGTTTCCAGTTTCCACCCAGAAAACTAGCCTGATTTAGAATCAGACTGTATGTGCTTCAAACAATCATCCCTCGAACAAAGTGGTAATATTATAAGAAGTGTTGTGTTGGACACGTTTAGCCATAACATGTCCTACAGATGGACAGTATAAAATACTATACACGACACGAGCCTTGAAAACTGATACTTTGATAGGTTTAAGTTTGTCATACCAAAAATACCATGTATGTTCATTTGGAAAGTAAATATAATACTACGTAAATACCATACACTGACACATTTTAACTCCTCACAATGCGAACACTGCAATCGGCTTGCAGCACCACATCATACAAGATTTTCAGGACGGGCCTAGACAAGCCCTGGGCCTAGACAAGCTCCTTTCTCTCTGACAGAAAACTGTAAGAGAGAAAGGGGCCAGAGTAAGAAATGATCCTCTGTCCAGAAATGGAACAAAGATATGTCTGTTCTCTAATCTTTGAATTCACAGGTAATGCTTAAAAAGTAGTATCTCTCTTCTCACATTGGAATTTATAAAAACTGGGAGGCAGTTTGGGGCATAATTCTTTGAGTGTGTTCAGTCTGGCGGCTTGTTGAAAGGTCAGCGGCTGGATGAAGAATTTGGTTGAACTTTGGTTGAGCGCAGCAGCAGACAGTGGAGATGTGCTGCACTCACTGCCACACCAGACCACAACAAGATTGCACAACTCTTAATTGATGTCAATGGCACTTGCCGCCTATCTGCAGCCTGTGTGAAGGACCTGTAATACTGCCGATTTTAAACTATGTGCTACAGATTAAAACAATTAGGATTAGGGAACAATAGGTTAGCATGGCCTGTCACACCCGACAGGAACATGCTGCTTGTCAATCTCACCTAAATATTGCTAGTGTTCCATGAAAGGCTCAAGTTGTTGATGTAATAGGAAAACAAAGCACTGAATGATGACAGGCTTTAATCTGTTAGAAAACCCATGGCAAATACTGGCAAATCTACCCATGTCAAAATAAACAATCCTTCATATAGTGGTGCCACAGAGGTTATGGTCAGGTTCTACTCATTTACAACAATAAATAAAATATTTGACCTTGATGAAACCATCCCATTACAATATTTAAAAACACACAATAATTTAGTTTGTTTAGATAAAGCAGTTGGTCAGTGTATGATGGACTGATGGTAGAAAAAAAGACCCCTAGACTAACCTATACTTTCATCATTCACTAACGACCACACACCAACAAAAGATAGTATACAGTGTGAGCAATATTCTCTGGGAATTACAAAGCAAGCATGGGTGTCAGTGATATTAGCAAGGGAACATGCATCTATGTCTCACACAGCCATAGCTATCCCTCCAGTTATAGGTAAGAGGAACACGGAAAAAGCTATCCATCTGTCCGGTTATAGTAATCCTTCAGTTCTAGTTACAAAAAGTAAATCTTTCTAAAAAGGATACCTTGTAGTAGAATTTCAGATTAAAATGTCTGGCAGCCCACAAGCCAAAGAACTATTAAGCTTAGTACACTGTATAAAAATAACACATCCTAGTATAGGAAGATCAAAGTGGTTAATATGTACTAAAAATAAACCCAGTGTACTGTAAGTCAGTGTTCTCACATATTCATCCTTGTTTTCAAGACATCTGATTTCAAAATTCCTTAAATAGCTAGATGGCTGCCAGCAGGAATATGATATGAATCTACAGGAGGCCTCTGAGGGTGTTCTATTAAATGCATGCCAATCTGCATTGAGGAAAATCAAATGCTAAAACAACAACAAATAGAATCAGACCTCTGTTACTCTTGTAGTTTTTCACAAAATGAACACTGCATCACCCGACCTTCAAACTGAGGTAAATGTTCTCTAATCTCTTCTAAACCAACACATTAGGCAAGGTTCAGTCTCAGTTCTGAATCAGCCATGAATCAGGGGCACATGGTGAGACTGGGCTTATGTCTTCTTTTATGTCACATGACCACACTGGATGGATCTTCCTGCTGCGCAAACTGGTGTGAACAAGACCCCAGGCATGACACAGCCTCTAGCTGTGTGTGTGTGTGTGTGTGTGTGTGTGTGTGTGTGTGTGTGTGTGTGTGTGTGTGTGTGTGTGTGTGTGTGTGTGTGTGTGTGTGGATGGAGGGCTGCATTTACCACAATACTAACTGAATGACCAGGAGCCAATACAAAAACCTTTCCCTACACAGCCAGTGGTCAGAGAGACAAAAGAAGAAAAGCCATAATTCCTCCTACTCCTTTCCAGATGTTCCACTGTTTTTAGTCCAATTAAGTCTTCTTCATTATCCCAGGCGACGGGGTTGGATTGTGAGCGGAGAAGTGAAACTGAAATGACTCACTGTAAGTGATGATAAACATCTACACACTATTTGATTCATCGACTGTCAGCAACTTTACGGTTCTAGATTTCAACATCTGAGACACAGAAAGATGGTAGTTGACATTGACAATAAGAAGCTCTTAGAAGTGAGTAATTTGCAACTGCTTTCTTTCAAAGACGTCTTTTACCCGTATGTACCCACTCGGGCTCAATGAAGCATAGACAATTGTAGAGGGAACGTCTCTCCATGGATACATCCTTGTAATGTTGGATACATACATAGTCCAACAACATTCCATTCTTTCTCACAATTATTTCAAAACTCCATCTTGCCTCTGTGGAGCAGTGAAACTGCACCGAAGTGGTTGCCTCAGACAATGTTTAAAATTCTGAGTGCCATATACATGTAGTAGAACGCCATCTCAGCAGCATTACAGTTATAGTACTTGATCATTACCGCGTGGAAAAACGCCTCATTGTCTCATACCGACTCCCTTCTGAATAACTTATCCAAATTGGGGTTCTCATCATGTGTTTTTCCCTCTGCCATATAACAGCTGAATGCTTCTTGTGCAGATCTAAATCTGATTCTACACTCAGGATAGAAAATAATGTGTTAATATTCTATGCCCTGTTGATGAATTGAATACATAGGACCACAATGAAGACAAGTCCCTTTTTTGTGTCATCCTTTCAGCCTAAACGCTTAAAGTTTTTTGACTAATAATGTATTCAATGAATCAATCAAAGCCTACTTGATGAACTTAGTATAAAGAAGTCTGGAAAATGTAATATTCACTGTGGTCAATCAAAAAACAACCACCCATTGTGATCACTTGTGATGTGTGATGAAAATAACTACCAGATTGGCAAATGTATGAGGAAGTCTCATAGCAATCATAGATCATTGTGCAACTCTGTCTTGTGTATATTGTGCTTCCTGTTTTCAGACTTAATTTTTCATTCTCTATTAGTCACTGTATTATCACTCCTGGGACCATTAGGCAGCAGGCTACCTAGAAGGGAAAGTGTGTCCAGACTGTGTGTCTTGGAATATAGTGTTTAGTTGGAAGAAGAAAAAAGTATTTGTTTTTTATTTGTTTTGTTTTTGTGATTGGTGTGAGAGTATTTTATAATGAAAGTTAAGTCAAGTCAGTGCAAATATTAGCTACTGTATGTAGTCTAAAAATGTGGGATAAGTAACAATCTGCAAATCCCCACAACAAATAATCGGATTCAGTGGTATAAATGTGTCTTACTTTTTTTGTTCTCACACTGTAACCATGAGAAAAAAAAGAACTTATTGGTACCCCAGCCCCAACAAAAGGTATCCATGGATATGTTTTGTTGGGGCACATGCATGTGCCTGAAGATGTCCTTATCTGAACCCTCTGCTCTATCTGACATGCATGTGGGGCAGGCCTACTGCCAAACAATTTGGAAATGATCTACTTAAAGAGACAAATGATGAGAAGAAAAAAATCATGAGAGTCTAAATCATGAACAGACAAGTTACGGACACTGGATGATAACAGCTTGATCATTACATCAACAACACCCACTGGCCTACTTCAAATCTGAGCCAATTGGCATGTGATTTGAAATCATGTGTAACGTGCAGTCTTGGTTTTTCTTACGGTATGGGAGAGGAGAGGAGGAATCTTCGCGGTCTGAACTCAGGTAGCCATCACTGCGTCTGTCAGGTGTGCTGTATCCTGACCCGCGGGGGACCAAGGAGGATGGTGACAGTCTCCCGTCATCACTGGAGTCCTGGTCCCTGCTCAGCCGGAAAGGCCGCAGAGAGTCTCTGTGAGGAGTATTCGCCGGCAAGCCCAGGCTGTCACAGCTGCTGGAGATCTTGGGGGCCACCAGGTTGCCCTTAACAAAATTCTCGTTCAGCTCTGCGTCCTCGTACTCGTGGTCACTGGTGGCCTCTCGGTTGTCGCGGACGGTGTTCGGTTTCCCGATGCAGTTTCCATCCGGCTGAGAGATGCCGGTTGAGGCGGTGTTGTTTTTCATAAAGCTGGGCTTCTTCGGTGGCACAGGGCCAGGCTTACCTGCAGTGGTGGGAAAAAGTACTCAAATGTTTTACTTAAGTAAAAGTATCAATACTGCAATGCAGAAACGCTCCTTTACAAGTAAACGTCTGGAATAAAAAATGTTCTTGAGTAAAAGTACAAAAGTATTGGAATCAAATGTACTAAAAGTACCAAAAGTAGAAAGCACTCGTTATGCAGAGATCCATTTGAAGTTTTCAAATGTATAAAAATATTTTGAAAATAGAAGATCTATAAAAGCTCACAATGAGCTTGTAGATCGGCTATTTCCAAATGGCTGAAATGTATATAGGGCCGAAGTGATTAAAGTATGTTTTGTAATAATAATCCAAATCTACAAAGTAACTAGTAACTAAAGTTTTCAAATAATTGCAGTGGAGTAAAAGTACGATATTTGGATGTATAGTGAAGTAGAAGTGAAAGTATTGGAAATTGGACATATTCAAAATTGTATTTATGGTACAGTACTTGAGTAAATGTAATTAGTCACTTACACCACTGTTTTAGGGATGCCACCGATACGATCTTCAGATTTACAAAAACGTAGATTGGATCGGATTGCAGAAAATGACAGATGTAGAAGTATTTAATGTACTTATTATTTATATAGCCTTTAATATTTCATATATAAATATATCAAATATGTGCTATATCAATCGGTATATCGTATATGTATTGATTGATTGAAGACTTTATTAGAAGTTTGCATAGAAAAAGGTACAGTTTCATGACGGTACAGTTCACTGGTACAAGGTCAACTAAAAGGAGATCCTAGAAAAGCACTTAATTGGCTTATTTCCAACCATTGAAATATCTCATATAACATTGAATGACAGACGGATAGAACACTATGCAGTAGAAATGCAGTAGTATCGGTTCGGTATCGGTATTGATTCTGTCATATCGGTAATATCGGATCGAAAGTGAAAAATCAAGATCGCTGCATCTCCTGTTGTGTTTACCTGTCCTGCTGCTGCTCTTGCTCGGGTCCGGGCCAAAAGAGTTCACAACATTGCCTTGGTTACCCCCGGGCGCATGGACTTTCATGCTTCCGTGCGCCTTCGTACTTTCCTCACCACCATCCTTATTATCCTCAGTCTTGTGAAGCCCACCGTTGTCGGCGTTAAAGTTTTCATCCTTATCTCCAAACCTCCCCTCTTCTTGGTTACTTCTCTTCTGTCGGGCGACGGTGGTCTGTAGGTAAATCACCTTGAATTTCTCCTCCGAGAGCGCCCGTTGGAGGTTTTTGAGATTCCCTTTGCATTTGTCCAACTCGCTCTCTATATCTTCCACTGAGTTTAAGTCCATTTTGGGGACTTCCCCGGCGTCGGGAAATTCACTCTTCCAGTGCTTTTCGAATTCCTCCTGCTCCCACATTTTTGTTGTCGTCGCGTCTCTCGAACTGTACTGCAGCCTCAACGCCTCCTCCGATCTTGTCTTCGCCAACAAGTTACACAGACAGTCAATGGCGATTCTAAATGTATAGACTAGTGACTAGTCTCGTCTGCCGCCTATCATCACAAAAACTTGCTCATGTTGAGTTTCATGTACAGCTATCGCAGCAGGTCTGCGGAGGCACTGATGACAACTTTGCACTGTCCTACACACAGTACACACTCAAGTTGCTGGATGCTTCCGGGTGTATTTTGAGACAAGGCTATGATGAAATTAGCAGACCTACAAGCTCACAACGCGTCGCTTCTCGACGCGCTGTGAGCTTGTACGTCTCCCAATTTCGGCACGCGGCACGTATAGCACGGCGAATTATAAATAAGGCTTTTAAAGAGAGTGGTTTTAAAGCTTACCTGCCTTTTGGGGTCAGTAATGCCAAGTGGGCACCTGGCTGCTGATGGATGTGTGTAAACATTTGTTTGGCTCCCCATCCACTGCACTATCATTTAATTAATAACTCGAACTTCTAAGCCTGTGACGCAAGGTTATTACAGTAGCCTACTAACTGCTCATCTAATTTCTTGCTTTTGTAATTACTAATTAGTTTAGGCCTGCTGTGTGTGGTGCTGAGCAGCTTTAGCAGTGGTTGCAGTAGCTTCTCAATAAAATACAGTAGCCTATGTTAACTTAGGACTGCAGTCTTTGCTGCACACCAAAACAAGCATATAGCCAAAGAGATGTCTGGACTGTTCAGTAGAGAATACTGGCTATGCTGAATTCTTAATTCTCCACAAACAACAACACTATCAATTTTCACATTTCTGTCTCTGACTGTATCAGAGGATGGTTGTGTAGGTAGGCTACAGTAAATCAACCCCCCTGGATATACCAGTGTCCAGTGATATATCAGGTAGGTTCAAAAAGCTAATTATCTAAAATAAACACAAATAACTACATCTTATCGATCATATGAAAAGGATATTCCAGGAGTTAAAGATAAAATATGAAATTCAAATAACATAATCATGATGAGTATGATTTTGATTGTTGCTCTACTAGCAGTGGTAAATGGTGGGTAAATATGAAATAAATGCATTGTCACTCAGATTGAATTGATGGGAAAAGTACAGGACAGTAAATAGTTCACTGATACAAGGTCAACTAAAAGAATAAAGACCACAAGAAAGCTTTTGGGCTTGTTTAAATTGGGGTCCCTTTTTTCTCAATTCATAAAACATTAAATGATATGCAGACAAATAAAACACAGTACTATGCAAAATATACTATATCAAATGTATCATAACAACACTTTGACATTTACTTGTGTCTTTTTTGGGGGTCAGCGTTGTGTCCCCTCTACAAGATTATGGTGTTATAACAGAACACATTTGATATGAGTATCATGATATCCAGGGAGGAGACAGAACTGCACTCGTGAGTATAAAACATTTCAGAGATGGTATGCATGATGTGCCCACTGACACCAAGCCCTCTATACTCCTGTGGCTCCATTAGAGAGTCTCTATCAACAGCATGGTTGTGCTCAAATGCTCCTCTGTTATAACAATAGCACCGACACTGACACACAATTGCAGTACATAAATTTTGGAGATTTACCAGACATCACGTGTGTAATATAGGAATGTAAAAGACAAGCCCTGTGGGTATGGTTCATTTTCTTCCCTGGTGGTTTCAGCGGTGAGACATTAAGACGGGGCAGTGGCCTGAATGTTTATCAGACCACTTGCTACCAGGCCTCAGAGGAAAACAGTTTTTCCAGCATATCAACTAACTACCATCAGTGATTCTGTGCATGCATATTCCTCACTCTTTGATGCATGCATGCATCCAGAGCATGCACACACATGTCATCACTTGGATTAATGCTTATGATTGATTTATTTCAGAATATGGAATTTGGTTTTATTCTAGTAATGATAATTCCATAAGAACACTGCAGGCCTGTTGTACACAAAGGAATAAACCTTGAACTTGACCATCTCAATATGATCTAACAGCTACATTCAACAGACAAACTGGTGAGGAGCCAAGCAGATGATTTCCAGTAAACCTATAATATTCAAGATAGGAATCACTGGACGGAGAGAAGGAGGGAGGGGGGCATAAAGATGGGCAGTTGATGTCTCTGAGTGCCCATTTTGGATCCTCGCCAAGAACTGAAACATGCATGCTTCTAAACACTCTCTCTTCTGGGGCTTCTAAACACTCTCTCTTCTGGGGAATCATTGATCAGCAAACATTAAGCCAAAATTATACTTCATCATATGACCGTGTTGCTCCATCAAAAAAGATTTTCAAATCAATCAAATCACTTATTTTTAGCAAGCAACACGGTTGCTTTGTTGACATCCCTGGTTGGAGGAAGGAATACAGAGGCCAGAGACAGACACTTCATGAGTGTGCGATGAGAGAACAGGAAATTCATCATCAACTTTCTGACTAATTCACAAGCATGTGACAAGTCTGAGGAATTCAGAAGTACCACTGTCTGTCTTATATGACTGACACCAGTCAACGTTATCTTTGATGTCAGATTTAAAGACTCCCTGCTCGTTGTATTTGCATAATAAGTAGAAGCAGTGCTCTTCCGAGCACAGGTCTCCGCCAGGTCAAGTAACCAGGTCAGGTAGGTTATTGGGGCCTCCTGGTGGCCCAATAATAGGCCATGGTGAAAAGGGTGCCATGCCTTCTTCTGCCTTTCACGGCAATCGGACGCTGCATGCATGATTTGAGGCATTTTGTTCCAAAAATGGGTCTTGCAAAAGTCGACATGCTGGTAGCGCCGTTTTTAGCGCAAGGAATGTTTTTTTGTGCAAAACAAATGCTTGCAATGGATTCAGGATCATGACAAATCCCTATTTAGACCCCTCACATCCTACTTAAAGCATGTATTTTCTTCCTGTAGTACTGTATAGTGTCAATGGGAGCCCAACTTGATTTGGCCGCTGTGGCGACCCCGAAGGTCGCTGACTCGGGCGCCCTAGCTAAATCATTGGGTTACATCTGTGCAAAATTTGGGGCTTTTAGACTGATTTGCACGAAATGACCATTTTATCCCCCTAAGGCCCCCAGACTATCAGGGAGTAGTGTTGAATGAGGGTAGTTGGATGGAGGCAGGTGCTCTGTCCTGGTGGGAGCTCCTCACTGGCAGTGCATAGATATAGTGACCCAGTAGCGCACATTAGCAGGATTAATTGGCATAATAATAAAATTGTCTACTCTAAATTTATCTAAAAAAGAATAATAATACAAAATAAATAAAATAAAATAAAATAAATAAATTGCTCTCCCCAAAACTCATGCACTGTGCTGGCCAATCTCAACGTGGTCTATACTCTCTCAGGTGCAGCTGGTGGTCAGTGTGAGATCCCTCACTCACACTGGCACATCCGAGCCTCCGAGGCCTGGGGGAAGTGAAGGTGTCTGCCTCAGCATATCTTGGTGTTTTTAGGAGTTACTGTGTGTGTAGTATCCGGGGTATGCTAGTATGGAATGGAGTGATTTCCCCAGCATGCCTTGGGCTGCACCCACACACTTGTTATTTGAGTTAGGTTCTGCATGGTATTGTTTAGTTGCCGTTGTTCTATTTGGTCCTTTATTTTCATATTTGCAATAGAAAACACCCGTAAAGCTCTATTTGTGTGCATACCTTCGTACAAGGTACAGTACAGAAAAGTGTAACACATACAGACAACTCATTTTTATGTTCTGACTGGTAGGCTACTGTTTTTAGGTTAATGGTTATGTGCTGCCCCCTTGTGGTTCTTTGAGCTGCATGATGAGAAACATGTTGAACATGTTAAACATTTGAAATCACCAATTAAATTGGGTAACACAGTAGAAAACACATTATTGAGTGTAGGATATTGCTATATTTATTGATTATTGATTGAAGACTTGGAAATGAATGTGCCAATACTTGGTAAAAAATGCCATGAAAAGTAATGTTCAAAGAAAAGTACATTATAAGACCACAAGTTATTTTTGAACAATATCAAAGAATGAACAAGGTTAGAAAAGAAGTATACTTTCCATGACATTTCATCTCTCTCTCTCTCTCTCTCTCTCTCTCTCTCTCTCTCTCTCTCTCTCTCTCTCTCTCTCTCTCTCTCTCTCTCTCTCTCTCTCTCTCTCTCTCTCTCTCTCTCTCTCTCTCTCTCTCTCTCTCTCTCTCTCTCTCTCTCTCTCAGAATATAAAAAATAACAAAACAAAATACAGTGTCATTATAAAAAAAAAACATTTCAAATCATATTCCGACTATCCACAGAAACAAAGTAACTTTCATTTCACATATATATATATATATATAAACCTCTTAAAATCTGTTATGCAATTATAATAATTGTTTACAAGGCAACAGTAGGAAAGCACCATTAATACCACCACTGGGTTTACAGTAAGTGACTCGTAGGTAGCGGCAGTGTGTGCTGTTGCAGTAAAAGGCCACAAACATGTCTTCATAAAAGGTCCAAACGTTGTTATTGACGATACCTCAGATGGCCTTCCTGAGCAGTTAAAGGAGATTAGCATACTTCAACTTCAGAATGTTATATTCTGCAAAACATCTGCTTCTTCAGTGTTTTAAAATATTATATACTAAACACAAGTGCAAAAAATTGTAGCATAAATGCTAACCACAACAATAGTCTTTTAGATCAATCACTTTCACAGTATTACCAACAACATTTCCACAAAAATGTTTGCATAGTTAAAATATATTCCAATCCTGACACAAAAGTCTGTGTAGTATATTTAATCAACACTAAAAAAACGACTTTAATTTACTAAAAACAAAAATAAAATCTGTAGAGATCATTACTGTGAATGTGCGTACCCACAAATTCTATTTCTTGAATAGTAGGTAACAATTATTTATGTTTTTCTGATAGCTCTAGCTGCCAAGGTCTCTCGCCTCGTGGTTACGAACGCCTGTTGTTTTTCATAATAGGCTGCCTCATTAATAAAAGTGGGGTACACCGTGCCAGTTCCTTCATAGTGGAGGGTCCTTCCATCAAATGTTTGGAACATAGGGTCACCAGGGTTCAGTGGCTCCCAGTCACAGTCCTGGAACGACAACAAGGAAAAAGGCTGAAGAGGGCCTTTGTGGAAACCTGACACCTTGCTTGAAGGAGGTCTGTTCTTCTAAAGCCTGATTGTCTTTGTCAGGCCAACAGGACAGGAGGCAAAGGCTATGTTTTCCATGTCCTTATGTACGTGTGTGTGTGTGTGTGTGTGTGTGTGTGTGTGTGTGTGTGTGTGTGTGTGTGTGTGTGTGTGTGTGTGTGTGTGTGTGTGTGTGTGTGTGTGTGTGTGTGTGTGTGTGTGTACACATGTGACTGTGTACAGCTAATCTTGGAAAGCGCTGCACGATCGGCATGAAACTTTGCATGCACAGTTGCACACTCCACCTCAGTTTCTTCAAATTGGCCTCATAGTGGCACTATGCCAGGCCACTTTACTTTTTTTTGAGTGGTGGTCACACCGTCTCCGAAGAGTGACCTTGTCCGTTCCTATGTCACTATGTTACTATGTGTGTCCATACTCCGTAGCATGAGCTGCAATACCGCTGGTGACCAGTGGTAGGCCTGTACACACACACACACACACACACACACACACACACACACACACACACACACACACACACACACACACACACACACACACACACACACACACCACACCAGACCACACCACACCACACCACACCACACCACACCACACACACACAACCGCTGGCTGGCTTATTATTATTAATATGTATCTCATATTTTTCATATTCCATTCCAATTGGCTATGATCAGTGGTGTGTTCTAGATCTTCTTTTTAGGGCATACTATAATCTACGATCCGTGGCCATTCATGCCACGCCAGTGCATAATGCCTATCAGATACGCTACTTTGAAAGGTTCACGAGGGCAGACACTTTTCAAAAAATAATCTTCACAACATACGGCGTATACCCACGTGACAGGTAGATCACAGCACTGGCTATGATTGCCTTCAAAAGTTTGCGGGAGGGGCCCATTTTACAAAAGAATCCAAAAGTAATGTAATGTATGAGCCATAAGCGCTTTCACTTACACCCAAGGGATGCCACAAATGCTGCAAATTTCGCATTTAATATTCTCACATCCACCAGAGATTTGTCCTTTCCCCTTCATTATTATATCAGGTTAGTGAAAAGCAATTAATTATAAGAGAAATAACAAAAACAAGTTCTTAATTTAATATTCACCTGTAGATTGGGGTGCACCATGGCAATGATGTTGCCGTTGGTATCTCTGGGATAGTCCATCCTCTCTGAGACTCTGAACACGTCTATGGCACATGGAGGGAACTCCATACCTACAAAACAGAGAAAACAGCAGCCTTCTGAGTCGTAGTTCAAGCTACATACTGTCAGTATCCTGCATTCTTAGAAATTGTCCAAGGCTGGATGCTTTTACTTATCACAACCATGCATTTAATATAAAGTTAGTTCACAACAGCAGTCAAAAAAAAAAAACATTAATTTGAAATTTAATGAAATCAGGCAAAGGTCAAAACATTCAACTATTTTCTATGTTTATGAGAGTTTTTTTTAGTTATTGCTTTATTTAAACAGGAAAGCGAGGGAAGAGAGACAGGAGATATGGGAGACATGTCAAGAGTCAGATTGTCAATACCTCCACATATCCTCCTTTTCTGTATTGTCTATGTAATGCATTTGTTTCATAAATCAGGCAACAGTGTTTGTTTCTCTTGAAGTAGGTTTAATTGTCTAATGCATTACTTTTTAGTGGAAGCTTGCAAGTTAATAATAAAATATATTTAAAAAAAAATGTTGTTCTCAATTATTCATTTTATAAGTAGTAATATTTACATTATATATATATACATTGCCAAATTAGCCCTCTGCCCTCAGGGTGACACAGAACCCTTCTACTCTGTGTTGGTTTGCAGTACACTATGCCTTACTTAATGGTAATAATAAGGTATAGAATGTAATGTTATTATCTCATACAACCCAACGAGTTGCTTTTTCATTTTCAGAGAACTGGAAAACCAATTATTCATGACCACACCAGGGTATTCATTAGCACCAGTGTGGTCCTGGGACAGAAGAATACTGAACCATTGGCACACATGCTGATGACATGGAAACTAACCAACTTCCAACAAGCATGTCATTCACCAACAGTCCAGTAGATAGACTGAAACTCACACTTGGCACAGTTTGCTTGTTTGTGTAAAAACAAGGAGGAAGGAAAAGCTGCCTTATTGCTAATTGCTGAAACGCTGTTCTCTGAATGTTTAACCACGGTCATCTGAATCCTGAAACAATGTTCTCTGAATACTGAAACAAAGTTCTCTGAATACTGAAACAATGTCCTCTAAATGCTGAAACGCTGTTCTCTGAATGCTCAAACACTGTTCTTCTGCTTTAGAAAATAGGGAGGGGGACACTTGTAGAATCGCCCAGCCAAGCTGGTTGCACCGCAGGGATTCAAACCCCTAACGTCTCTGCAGTGGCAGTGGCACTTGTACATGTTACAAACTATTGTACATTGCTTTGTTGTGTTGAAATTGAAAACGTGCATATTATGACTGTTGCTAGAAAAAAGGTATAGTGTGATTCGATGCTTAAACAGTGCTTTACAGTCACCCTTTCACAAATACATTCACAAACATTCACAGACCAACCTGCTCATCAGGAGCAGTTCAGTGTCTTGCTCAAGGACAACAAGTAACCAAACTGTTTCCAGACTGTCTACCTCCTGAATCACTGGCATGCTCTGTAAGCTGCTGTGATTTGTGTTACTACAGTCTACCCTACCTTCATTAAATAGCTCAATGAAGTCCAGGGCATGTTTCAGAATCACCCTCATAGATTCAAAGATGTTGCTCCTTAAAACCCCTTGAGGCTGAGGGCCAACCTCCAGGCCTGAAATAAAACATAATCCATATTTACATGCATTAAACTATTATTATTATTTGCTTATAACTGATTGGAAATGGTGTTAAACATTAAGCATAATGTACAGTATTATCTTGCTATTAGATCATTACTGGAGCATTTTGAACGGACTTAAGACTCACCAATAGGGTGCTTGGCCACAGACCGTGTAGTTGAATATTTCAGAAGAGGATGTTCATTCAGCAGAACAGGACAGCTAGCTGGAGCAATGGCCTTCTGCAAAACAAATACAAAAGTAGGAAAACAGACACTTTTAGAGGTGCTGGTAATGGCAGCAACATACAAACTATGACCTGTTGTAGCGCCACCTTGAGGCCGATTTGAAACATTTGGGGTGGCAATTCTTCCTTGGTCTACTGGGAGTGTACTGCTTGCAAAGTTCCTCGCCAATTGAAACTGCATTCATGATTGTCTCCACCAGCCGAAGGTTGAGGGAGAGTATGTTTTCCCCTCCGTCCGTCCGTCCGTGCGTGCGTCCGTGCGTGCGTGCGTCCGTCCGTCCGTCCGTCCGTCCGTTTGTCCGTTACCAGCTAATCTCCGGCGCCGTTGGCCCGGTCGCTGCCAAACTGTGCACACACACTCCCTCGACACCAATTCAGAACCTCTGCCCCAAATATTTCACATGGGCCTGTTCTAGCGCCACCAGGAGGCCGACTTTTGCAAAACTAACTTTTGCCAGTACTCCTACAGATTTTGTCCAAAAATCACGTAAATCAGTAGACAGTATCTCTACAGTCATGTGATCGACATGGATGTGTCAGATTTTCCATATTCCATCTTGATTGGCTAAAACTGGCTTTCAAAGTTTGCAGGATTGGTCAGTTTTGAATAAAATGCCTGAAATCCTGAACGCAGTGTGCGATTTTGGTGAAATTGTGCATGCACATTCCCAATAGGCAGAGGAATAAATGCCACTTAAGAAAAATCAAATCAGCCTCATGGTGGCGCTATAACAGGCCGATTCATGTTTTCACCTATAACTCCACCGATTAGTGTCAAACTTTGTATGCGCACTCCTTAGAGCCAAGGTAAAACCTTTTCCCTGCATTTTTTACATCAGCCTTTTATAGCGCCATCAGGAGGCCGACTTATGTAAAACACATTACATGCCTGACCTGGTGGAGACCTGTGCTCGGAAGAGCACTGCTTCTAGTTTGTGCTGTTTTTAAAGCATTATTACTAGCCAATTGGGAATGGAATCTGAAAATTCTGAATGATACATCTTGCTGAAACTGGCACCGCGAGAGCATTCATTAGCATGAGAGTAGTGTAGTATTTCTCACTGCAGATATTAGCTGATGAGGTGTTTTTTTTTTCTTCTAATTTGTCATAGCCATGGATAAAGAAGTTAGGGTAACAAGTCTTAAGCCAGTAAGAACCTTTGGCTGGCTAAACTTTGTATGAATGTATTACTTGTTCAATAAGTAGTGATAAGTAGATCATTATGTTTTTGTTCATAGAGCTTCACCAAAGAGGCCTACAATTAGTAGAACATTCACTTGCTAGTGCACACACAAACAGTCAACCACAGTTATTGGCCACTACTGTATACCACTACTATAGCCAGCACCACTTACTATATTTTGTAAACAATTCTATCAGTTTGACAGTTGTGACAATGTATTCTAAGGGAAGTTGAGAAGTTGACTGCTCCTGAGCACTGCTGAAGCAGGACTGTTACTATACCTTGATATAGTTCATCATCTGGAGGTTGAAGTGGTCTTTGGAACTTTCTAGAATCAGACTGCAGCCCATATTAGAAGTAGTGTTGTGGAGATCAAAGATAACGTCATAGGCCTCTGGGCTGCCTTTAGGTCCGAACATCCTGTTGATCTCTTGGGCCCGCTGCACCTCATAAGGCAGGTCATCTCCACTTGGGGCACTTTAGTGAACAGAGACAAGATGAGAAAAATCATATTGTCATAGAATCTTGATAATGATCTTGATATTGATGTCACCACTTATAAAGTAGTTCAGACAAAAGAACAAAGTTCTATGATAAGTTGATTATTTACGCTAACCTTAACATTGTCTAATGTTGTGGATGGTACATATTTGCATGGCATGTACGGTAACGAAATTCAATGTTCAAGACAATGTAAAAATGTGTTTTTAATAATAAAGACTTCAACAAAAGCTTGCGTGTCTGAACCAAAGAAACACACACACATGAAGAGCACTTGACTAGACAGTTCCATGTTGTGAATACACTTGACCATATGCTATGCATGTTCTCAATAGATGCAGAACAAGCTGCTCTCTTTGTTAAAATGAAGCATTTGAAAAATAGTCCAGGACATTCTCTAAAACTACTGTATAATGACACGGTACCTATACTGCCCCCACCATGTGGTGTCGAGCATAATACCAGTTAGTGGTATTGTCTGCTTTGCTCAATACTTACACATTCAAAGAGTTGCCTAAAATGACAAGATGATAAAATGTTTGTATTGTATGTATTATGTAGGCCTATATACAGTATTATTACTGATGAATTGAGCACAATGATGGACCATAATGAAAAACTATCCCCCAGGGACTTTTATGTTATCCTTTTAAGCATAACGTTTGATTGTGCCACCAGTAGGCTACTGTTAACAATCATGTTAATAAAGAAAGTATTAAATCAATTAACCCCCCCCCCTCCCCAAAGGAGCAAAAGAATTCATTAAAAATGTAGGTCTACAACTTTATCAATATTGCATGCCATTTAGGCAACAATCACTGTGAGGGCAGGGGTCATCCAAATCTATTCTTACACAAAACCTACTTATTAATGTTAATTATAGCTGATGAAACCAAAGAGAACTCTGCTGGGTTGGTGTGGCAGTTCTCCTCAATTCCCTGCTGCTGAACACGTTGTAGATGTGAGTCATATCATATAGGCTATATAGGCTATGCCTATGTTTGCGTAATACTAAATTTTCCGCTGTGGTGCACATCATGCATGAAAGAACCAACAAAAAAGTGGTCTGCTCTCAGTGCTCTGAACGCGTTTAGTCTATTTGTCAGTCACGTTTCGTTCACGTTTTCCCAGCTGGCTGCATGCTGACAAACAGAGCGGCATCGGGAGCCTTCGCCCCGTGTCACAACTCACAAGTCGCAAAGAAATTCAACAAAACAAGCGTGTCAAATTTGGGAGATTGGTCACCTTGCAATCTCTATAAATTGAGTCGGCTAAAAAGGAAAGGACCCGCAAACAAGCCATTGTGCCTTCTTGGGCTTCAATCCTATTGGTAGACTTTTATGTGTAAGCTATGTGACCCGTAGGCCTACTGTCCTGTGTTTTTCCTAAAGTAATCAATCAATCAATCAATCAATCAATCAAAAAGCATTAAAGCAAGCCAGCCGGGTGCTGTCGGTTGAAAATCTAGTTAGGGCTCTGCGTGTCAATTGAGGTTAGCCTAGTGTAATTTATATTAGCCTATAGGCTTATGCTCTTCACACCTGTCCTGTCCGTCCGGGTCAGCCAATTATTCATGACTCAGCAAGTGAGCAAAGAGAGTGACCGATAATAACACTTGACTTTTAAGTATTAGCCTAAATACATCGGTCCACTAACATTTACCTTAGATTGTCAGTGGTGAAGGCTCTGTTCAGGTCCGTGTCCACATATCTGGTGCATTTCTCCACGGCTCTGGGGTTGGTTATGAAGGGTCTCGTCTCAACCCCCTTCCTTTGGATCTCAGTGCCATTCTTTATCCACATGTTTACAAGCATCACGCCTGACATCTCATTTCCATGTGTGCCTCCAAAAACAGCAACTCTTCTCGCCTCGTTGAAACAGATGGCATTATTATTAAGTGAAGACATTGCTGGAACAGCAACCGTGAAATTGTGAAGAGAAAAAGACCACAGATGAGCTGATAAAAGTTTCTGGAGCTACAAACAAAGCCACTGCTTGTCGTTTCTTCAAATGCCCTCTGTGCTAGTACACTTACGTAATACACAGCCGCTGGAGAATTATGGCCAGTCACCGTACATAACTGTGTTGTGTTGTGTGCAGTGTGGATTACATGGTTGTTGGTTGGCAACATTTCCTAAGAGGGTTGGGTTAAGGCTGTACCTCCCACTGACACCATGGATGTTGTCGATTAATCACGGATGGGTCCGAGTCTGACCTAAGAACACAAAGTCCTATTGCTAGTCTACAACCATCACGTCATTATTGAGCACAGTCTAATTACTCTAATGTAAGGTGGCATGCCTGTTCAGCAAATACCATTAGGGGTTAGGGCCTACTACACATTTATAAACTGCTTAAGTGTATCTCATCTCAAGTTAATACAGTTAGTTACATATAGGCTACCATCCTGTAACTGAAAAGGCTGCAGGAGCATTTCCCTGCAAGCCATCCATTAACCTTCTAGTCATCTAGTGGTTTTAGGTTGAAACCTTGTATGACCCACACTTCATTAATAATTACTTTTTAGTAAATGGAAAAATAATCAGTGTTCCAAAGGATCCGATTGAGTTATTTAGACACAAGCTCTTGACTTAGGGTTTTTGTTGGTTCAATATATTTATAAAACCCAGACACAGTAAACCACTTGCATTTGAAAAAAATCAAAGAGCAGATCTTCAACCTCACGTGATAAGACATACTTGTCACAACTGCACACCTATATTATGCAACTTATTTACAAGCTCACAATGTATGGTAAGACATTCTTGTCACAACTGTACACCTACAGTATGTAATATATTTCTGTTTTGACAGGCACTTTGACCTGAAGGTCACATTTTAATTTATCCCCTGAGGGTTTTCAGCAGTTTCGCAGAATCTGAAGTAGAAAAGTAAAGTTACATAAAACAGCTTTAGGTGCAAACAAGTTACACAAACATTTTCTTTACTAACAACCACTTCACCCATTTTCAACATTTAATTTTTGTCTTCACTAATGCTTATAAGATCGCACCATTTCTTTCTTTTTCTTTTTTAAAAAGAATGTATTGCAGTATTTGTTCCATCAGGAGTATGGATCTCCTTCCTCTTATTTCTAGGGTGACCTATATCCAGAACTCTGCCATTGTACAGCATGGATAAATAAAACTGAACAAAAATAAAAAAAAATCATCCCCCCCCCCCCCAAAGATCTAAAAGGAAAAAACCATCAAGATGCTAATAGTATAGATGGTACCATTTCTGTACTCCCTCTCTTACTGGTGGGCTGTTTCGAATACATGAACGCTCACCCCAAAACCTACTCGCCAGGGTCAAATCCGGCGACCTCCAAATACTTGCACGTATTTCTGGCCACCAAAGTCCACTCACCCAAGTCAAATGTGGCAACCTCGTAACGTTCTGATCCACAAATCCAGCAATCTCGGAATGGTCTGACCCACAAATATGGCAGCCTCAGAACAGTCAGACAAATGTATTTCTGGCCACCAGAAACTACGTGGCAACATTTGACGTCTCAGGGATACCGGGACTGGGGGACGGGGATGATTCTGTCCCAATCGGGCCGTAGTCTGTTCTTATCAAGTGGGCAGGTGTTTCGACGTCAGAGGGCAGGTTTGGTCATTTCAAACAATTAATGCATTATTTGCTTGGAATCCTCATTGATTGTCACCATCAGCAGGCAGTTTTCTGAACTGTCCACACAGTCCACCAATGAGAAGCCAAGAGAGTAGACAGAAATGATGCGATCTTATAATGAGCATTAGCAATGAGTAATTATATCAAGATATGGTTGAAAATAAGTCAAGTGCTCCTTTAATGTGATTAGCAATCTCTTGATGATATGATAATAGTTCTAAATAAAATAAAAACACATTACACTAAACATGTGTCCATCATAAACAATAAAAATAAACAATTTCTCCCTCCTCACATTTGATAATGAACAGACCTTGTGACCTCCCTGTTTTTTCATCCTCAAACAATTAAGGTTCACATGGCACAACAAATATCTACAGCGATACAAATAACCCTCGCGGTCAGAGCTGTGGTAGACTCAGGGGAAAAAAATAAAAATAATTAAAAAACCTGTACCACTCGTTCTGGGATATTATAACATCAGATTAAGGTAAGAAAATGTGTAGTCCAGATTTCCCCTTTAATCAGAGGTGGTGAATTACACTGTTATGTGTTATTTTCAATAAAATGAAAAAGATTTCTGGATACAGATGTTTTCCCAAACATGTGGTCAAATGCATTACTTTCGTTAGCCATTCCAGTACTATACTGTACCAAGTGGACTAGGTGGTTTGTTCTTTTGTCGTCTGTGCTACTGTAGAAGACCCTTCTGATTGAATACAAATTTGCCCTGTTCAAAAACTGATCTCTATATTCCACGTCGCCCCTGAGTTTGACCAATGTTTCTATCTTAATTATCTTTTTTCTGGTCAAATGCATTACTTTCGTTAGCCATTCCAGTACTATACTGTACCAAGTGGACTAGGTGGTTTGTTCTTTTGTCGTCTGTGCTACTGTAGAAGACCCTTCTGATTGAATACAAATTTGCCCTGTTCAAAAACTGATCTCTATATTCCACGTCGCCCCTGAGTTTGACCAATGTTTCTATCTTAATTATCTTTTTTCTTGTGTTTCTTCTTTTTCTTAAACGTTAGCCCAGTTTCGTTCAAGCTCTTTGGCTTTTTGGACACAGAGACGGCCACCACAGCCTCCTGAGGATCATCAATATTGTCCACGACTTTCATGTCAAAACCAGAACTGCTTGGACCTGCTCTGTTTTTGCACTTTTGTCCACTCTTCTTTTTAGCTGGAAAGGAGACGGTTGTTTCCTCATGTGCATTATAATCTTTTTCCACTGTGTCAACAAAAAGGAAGGAATCAGTCCCATTTGTTCCCCTTTTCTCCACAGATGCAGAGTGTTCATTTTGTACATCACCACAATCTACAAGGTCAGTGTTGGATGTTTCACTGATTCTCTTGTTTTTCTTTTTCTTGGTTGTTAGTTCCACATATTGAACAGTTGCTTTCTGGCTTCCAGCGGTACATTTCTGAGAATCATCTGTCTCCTTACACATTTTAGAAGATCTTTTCTGTGTTCCAGATAGACCTGTATTATCCAGAGTTGAGTCATCATCAGAATGAATGGTACTTGACTCCTCCAAATGGCCTGTCAACTGCAACTCCAAATCCCTGTTTTCCTTTCTTTTCCTTTTTTTCCTTAACTTAGAATCTACACTAATCTCCTCTTGTGCTGCGGTATCATCACCAGACAAGGCATCACTCCCCTTTCCACAAAGTTTGATTGCATCATCTACCTGAGACAGCTCAGGAGTCTTCAGAGCCAGGTCTGCATTCACATTTGTGGCATTACCCTTACTTCGTCGTGCTCTCTGGCTTGGTGGATTAGTCTTCCTCGTTCTAGGTTTTGATGATGTAGCAAAACGGTTCAGTTTCTGACAGATGACAACAACAAAAAACAAAAAAACATGCAGTAGTTATCATAAACAATTTTACATCTAACGGTTCATTGTTGTATATATATCATCTACAATTCATAACAGTCATAGTAATGTCGCCAACGTTCAGGTATTGGTTTGAGAGGGGTTGTGGCTGCACAGATATTGTGCGTGTGTTACATAGAAAGGTACTGCAAATGTATAATGTATATATATTCACTTTTACCAACGATTACATACTATAAGCGAGTGACATGAGTCTGTTGACAAGTGAAGGGTTACATATCAGCTTTCTTTTGTAATGGTACTGTCCAAATGGAGGGATGACATTTACATGCTTCTTTCCCCTTCTCTCCATTCTCACTGCATTTTTTCTTCAAAATGTTCACAGGATTCATATCTGCATCTTCATCACTAGCCTCCTGTTTTTATTTTATTTTATTATTATTATTATTTATTTTGTATTCCTCCACTGTCTGTACAGTAACTTTAATATTGGCCATGCTGTTACAATCTGACAAACCATGTTTCTTCTGGTATTAGCACAGATGCATTTTTAACATAATAGAGTAGTCTGCATATAACTAGGGCCATATGTGCAAAACAGGGCTAAAAGTCACAACAAGATTTTACTAATAACCTGCTTACCACCACTTTGATGTCACAGTCGTCTGATATTTCATCCTCTCTGAAAAACAAAAACATATAAAAACAATATTATTATGGACATTTTAAAGCAAAGAAAAATAAAGAAAGATGGTGTTTATCGAAATGAACTCACTCGGACAGTGGCGATAAAGTCACTCCTTCATCTATGTATCTTCTTGGTAAAGGTGACACCGGGGTATCTCTGCTTTTTTTATGTGTTTTAACACATTTAAAGAAACCTCCAATTACAGAGCTCTGTTAAAAACAAACAATAGTTCATATTAGTAGATAATATTTTTAAAAGTATTCAAATCTGATTGGCAAAGCTGACATCAACGAAGAGGAAGGAAACCTTACATGAAGCTTGGCATTGTAGTAGGCATTTAAACGTGTCTTGCGTTTTCTCTTCCGTGGGCATCTAGATGCAGTTTTTTTATTGTAAATCAGAGAAAGGAACCCAAAAGAGTACCATCTAAGTTTCCGTGTTTTGATTGGTCGGGACTTGGACTTCTTCTTTTTAACATATTTTGGACGTTTCTGTGCACCGCGTTTGGACTGGATTTGGAGGATAGACGTCACAAGGCCCAAAGCATCTTGTACATCTCTTGGATGTCTCTGGTGTAGTTGAGCTTTCTTCACTTCTGGTGTTGGAACTTGAGTAATGAACAGGCTGTCCCCTGAGTCACTGCAGATATATAATTATACGTTTAGTTAATTGGTTGTTGTACTGTTGCATGTTAAAGTTCTGATGACAAAATGTGCAGTATTTTCAAACTAGCAGTATAGCGAGCCCTGAAACATGACATGACATAACATGGCGTGATATTTCAGGGCTACAGTATAGCCATTAGCCAGCCCTGTTTGATTCTCCGGAGTGTCCGTGATTTCAATCACATCTCCTTGAGGACTCCTTAAAGGAGTAGTTCACCCCCAAAATGAAAATGTTTCTATGGATTACTCACCACACAAGAGTTCAATAATATATTTTTGTCCCATTCCTAAGTCAAAAATGTGATTACAATAAATGTACCCCCATTGATTCCAGATGGGGACCCAAATGCAGAATGTACTATAATCAAAATCTTGTCTTAGGAATGTGACAAGTACAACATTTTGGGGGTGAACTACTACTTTAATTGTAAACTAAAATCAAGCTCCCAAAAATTCACCAGAACACATCTACTCTGTTAAAGGTTTTCTGGGGGGGTACCCCAAGAGGTGTCAGGCATAATCGCCTATAACATTTTCGCCAGGTCTTTTCGCGGGGCACTTTTGCCGTGGAGGAGAGTCTTTTCACCTACCTGTCTGAGCCATTTCGCCTACCCTCAGACTGTCCATGTTTTCATATTATCTCTTTGTCATTTAAATATTATAGTGACTGTGACAGTGGTGTTACATGTCAAACCTACACACGGCTATCCTATGCACTCCATAGTAATCACATAAATACAGAGCTATTGGAATCAGGTGCGCCCAAATAATTAATTAATCCATGTCCCGATACTATACATTCTTTGGTGCAGTATTGAACAGTATTGTAAAATGAACAGTATTGTAGGCCTATATTGTTTTAATATTAGGCTATACAAAATATAGGCTATATGTAGGCTATTAGCCTATAGGTCTATATAAGATATGCTACACCTAAATAGCCAATAGAATCAACCTTGCCTGTCAACAGGCATAAAAAACTATTTTGCCATGTCATGTTTTTACATGTCAAGTAAACTGTTAGATTCACTTGACACCACTGTCACAGTCACTATAATATTTAAATGACAAAGAGATCATTTGCAAACATGGACAGTCTGACAGCAGAATTGAGGGTAGGCGAAATGGCTCAGACAGGTAGGTGAAAAGACTCTCCTCCAAGGCGAAAATGCCAGGCGAAAGGACCAAATGCGTGTAGGCGAATTAGTCCAGTCATTTTAGGCCAAAATTTGTCCAAACCTAGAACAAATTGCAATAGTAGCAAACTCAACTGATTTTGTATCCTCAATATGTCCTTAGTGAGGGAAAAAAAGTCCCAAGGAATCCCACCGGGGCAAAGTTTTGAAAACGACCTATCTACCTTCACTTACTATACACTACAATATAAAGGAAAAAATGACTGAAAAAATATCTGCTTTAAGTGGGATATGAGGGGTCAAACTAGGGGTTTTTAATTATTCTGAATCCATTGCAAGCATTTGTTTTGCATGAAAAACATTCCTTGGGCTAAAAACGGACCCCAAAAGACTGAAAATTGATGAAAATTTATGAAAATTGACGTTTTGAGTGGCCATTACTGGCCCAAGGAATGTTTTTCGTGCAAAACAAATGCTTGCAATGGATTCAGAATAATTAAAAAACCCTAGTTTGACCCCTCACATCCCACTTAAAGCAGATTTTTTTCAGTCATTTTTTCCTTTATATTGTAGTGTATAGTAAGTGAAGGTAGATAGGTCGTTTTCAAAACTTTGCCCCGGTGGGATTCCTTGGGACTTTTTTTCCCTCACTAAGGACATAATGAGGATACAAAATCAGTTGAGTTTGCTACTATTGCAATTTGTTCTAGGTCTAACCCTAAAATGACTGGACTAAATATGTTATAGGCGAAAGTGCTGGTGACCCCCCAAGACACCTCCCCCAAACACACACACACACACACACACACACACACACACACACGAGATGTGGTCAAATGTGTGCAATGCAGTCATACAGACTATACAGAGATATTCATTTTAAGTAATGAATAGTTCTGAAATATAGGTCTTAAATTCCCATTTGCTTAAATCATCAATTCAATGTCTGTAGGCCTCCCATGCCATTATGCAAGTAAAGCAATCCTTTGATAAAAGTAGCCTATCAAACACGCAAAATCCACCAGAACACAGGAAACAGTCGGATGAGGGCAGGCCTGGCTAGTGGCTAGAGAGCAATATTCACTTTCACAGTATCATTCTTACCTTTCTGACTGAATTCGGTCATCATCCCTCGGGAAAAGATGTGAACCAAGGGGATTATCGAAAAACTTGGATATCAACTGCACAACATCTGGAGAAGCCTCCTCCAAAAAGAGCTGTGATTCTTCCCAGTTCCCCAAAGCATCTTCAGGAATACAGTCTACCTGAGTCCCAGGTGGAAAATTGTGAACCCCCGTCATATCAGTAACTAAAAGGGGTCACGGCAGCTGAGCAGCATTGAAAGGAGATAGTAACGTTAGCTTCTTGGGTCGTCTTGGATTTCCTTGAAGTCACTCCAACAAAGTTCATCCAGATCGATGTCTTAATGTTGTAATCAAATGAGTCCTTTACGAGACCAACACAAAGTTAGAGGTTAACATGAATATTAATCAACAAACTTAAGCGCACACACACGGAGAGAAAGACCACGCTGAAATGTGCGCGCTGGAAGCAGACTCAACCCGGAAGTTATTAACTTGTACGTAGACGTAGCAGAGCGCCTGGCCTGAAACATGTTGGACCGTCATGGATGAGGCTTAACCTGGTGAGGAGCAATTTAGCCAATTTGCCACGTACGTCTACAAATACATTCAGATTTAAAAAATAAAGTGCTAAATGAAGCCTAACAGATGTTACAACACGGTACGCTTAAACAGGATTGCCCGTATCATCATAAGTATTTTAATCCGATTGGTGACTATGTTCTATAAAAGGTTTAACGTATCAGAGTGCATGCAGTACACCTCGCAACCAATGTCGTCACGTTGGGGAAAAAGTAAAACAAAAATGTCTGCCGATTGGATTAAAATATTTTTTCATTAAACAATACGGAAGAAACGGGTAATTCTGCTTAGGCGTACCATATTATAACATCCACGAGCCTTCAGTAAGTACTTTATTCTTAAAATTAGAACGTTTGGTAGACGTACGTGGCAAATTGGCTAAAATGCTCAATACCACATTGATATTCATCCATGACGGTTGTCAGATGTGACCGTCATGTTTCAGGGCTAGACCGACGTCAGGGTTCATCTCTAACCAATGGGTGTTCTCCTACCCCAAGGACTAAGGAGGCGTGTTTGTAGTGTACTGTTTGTACAGTACGAGTTCATCGTTCACTTAAGTTCATAGACATATCTGTGGTTCACTTGCTTCTAGCGGAAATAATACGGCGATCTATGGTTTCTGCTCTACATACATAGGTACTACACATGTATTTAATACACTTGTTATTTTCCCATTAGGTACCGTGCTTTTACTGGTTTAAATGTTTTTGCTTAATTTAGCTAAATAAGCTACCTTAGCCTTAGAATGTCTGTGATCTTATTACATGACACTTCGTTTATGTTTCTATTCTAATACACTGTGCTTTTGAAACATACACAGTTTAATTCTTTCACATTCCTCTAGGCCTATCCACGTCCACCCAATTTCTTGCACAGGATGGCTGATAACAACAACACCGAAAAGTTCCAGTTACATGTCCCAAAATTAGAAGAACTTTGTAATGGTAAGATAATAAGACCATTAACTTTATTAAGCAACTCTTATGATCCCATAAAAACTCAACACATTTTGTTTCTTTCTTTAGTGTTGCAAACAGGGTTGAAAAACAATTTTGCTGAAGCCCAAGTCAGTGTTGTCGATTGTCCAGATCTCACGAAAGAGCCGTTCCAGTTTCCTGTCAAAGGTATTCTGTTATGTTTTTGTCTTCTCTGTCTGTCTGTCACAACACAAGTGCATCTTCAATAGCGTTAAATTGTTTAGAAACGTGTAGCTTAATCTTCTTTCTTGTTTTTGAAACGTGTTTCAATCCACCCACTATATAGAGTAAATTATTTTTTCCACCACAGATGGTAAGAATTAAATAAATAAATAAATGTATATGGTTGATATTAATTGGAATTGCAATGAATTGTAAAACCTTGTGTGAAAACTGTGCAATATGCCATTGAAAAAAAATCAGGAGTTAAATTAAATTGTCTATTTGAAACCATGTCTTTCCATGTAGGCTTGTGTGGGCAACCACGCATTACTGATGTTGGAGGAGTACCTTACTTGGTACCCATGGTACACAAGGACAAGGTAGTATTCGTTCTTTCACCCACAATAATGTATGATCATACAGGTAAGCAGGATCTTTACATCTCACCTGCATCCACAGGAGTACAACATGAACACTGTTGCAAAGGAAGTGGAGCTGCCAGGAGCATTCATACTAGGTGCAGGAGCTGTGCCCTCTCGGATTGTTGGAATGAATGCAGAGGTGTGTCACTTATAACTGTCAAGGGTTCTTGTTTTAGTTGAGAGTATAGTCAAGGTCTGTTCATAGACTGCTGGAGCATGTTTTGTAAGACAATGCTGTGAATTTTGTAATCCACAGCTGATGCCCCTAGTTCTGACCGAGTTACCGGGGAGGCCTGCTGTGAACAGCAGCCATTTTTCTTCCATCAATCCAGCTGATGGCCAGTGTCTTCAGGAGAGATACAGCGATAAATTCTCAGACTGCAACTTTGGATTACTGGCCAATCTTTATGCTTGTGAGGGGAAACCTGGAAAGGTGATTTCTTTTCTTTCTTATGGAATCAAACAAAAACATATTTGAATACAAGGCTCATTAATGATGGTTAAATTATTATTTTTGAGGGGTGAGGGAGTGGGGTGGATACTGAGAAGCTAGGCTGGTTATGGATTAAAATATAAATTGCAAGATTTGCAGAATTGTGGGTCAACCAGGTTAATACTGACATGGTTGAAGTTGAACCGAGGCCCCTAACATGTTTGCTCCTAAGGTTTGAATGAATAAACATTAACAAAAGGGAAATGACTCTGCAGTGGTTGAGAAATCACTACTAAATCACATGATCTCTCTGGTTCTCTGCCAGGTCATAGAGGTTCGAGCTAAAAAGAGAACGGGAGAGGACAGCCTTGTGGCTGCCTTGAGGAATACTCTTGAAGCCCACTACCCTGATAAAAGCGTGGCCTTGGGGGGCACCTTCATCATCCAGAAAGGGAAAGCCAAAATCCACATCATGGTAAATAATAGTGCTGTAAAATCATGAATGTTATTTTAACTCTGAATTTACAAATTGACCTGCAAATGAACATTTAGGATTTTACATTGTGATAATCTGTCATTGTAATGATTACTAATACTATTAGGGTTCATGTTAGTTCATTTAAAGACTCAGTCCTTAAGTTTTATCTACATTGTTTCCCTCTCTCGAGTCCAGACAGAGAGGTAATTTGCAACAATGTCTAAACTACAATAAAGATGCCTGTGTGCATCTAGTGACCAATCCTGTGCGCTGTCTGCTTCAAATAACTTTATTGACATTGTCAACCAGTAAGTGTCCTACCCAACACCATGGTTGAAATGTAAGAGTAAATGGAAGAGTAGTGAAACCACCTCAAACCACTACACATGACATGTGCTAGTTATATATTTATTAACATACACACTACCATACAGATGGGGTAGTAATGGTAGGGTAAGTGAGTCTCCATAGATAATACAATTAATTGGTAGCCCAACCTGAAAATGCATTAGGATAGAGAACGTACATGTACACATGATTAAACAAGTGAAATTGGAATTGATGACTCAAAGAAGTGAGCAGATCTTGAACACTCTAAAACTGAACCCCTGATAAATGGGTACTCTCTCCTGAAATTGGCAACCCACCTGAAAAGGTATTTTCTGGTTATTAAAGAGCTGGAGAGAAGGGGAGACCCCTATTATATTACTGAATTAACAATCTATAGCAATGATTACTATCAGAATATAGAGCTTAAACTTGTTTTTACCAAAACGTATCACATACCATACCTTTAGACTGACATTTATCCATGAAGTACGGTAATACATCCTAGATTGTAGCTTTAATTTCTTTTATGTCTTGCTCATAGCCAAGGGAGTTCTCAGTCTGTCCCCTCCACACCAATGATGATGTCAACAACTGGCTGAAACACTTTGAGGTCAGCGCCCCACTGATCTGCCAGTCCGTACTCGTATCCAGAGACCCTGTAAGTAAAGATAGTACTGCATGTTGATGGTGGAATGGTCATACATTTCTTTTTGTCTCCGCCAGGCCGAAGGGGAGTTTTGTTTTAAATATATTTTGGGAGATTTTTCTGCCTTTATTGATAGTTATACAGTGTAGAAGAAAGACAGGAACGAGGGAGAGAGAGTCGGGGAGTGACATGTAGCACAGGTCTGCTGGGCTCAGGAAGTAAAAAAAAAAAAGTTAATCTGCGAAATCTCTGTAGAGTAGACTGCTCATACTTTTGTTATTTCTGAAACATTATGTGCTGCTAGTACTACCGGGGGTTCAATAAACTGTGTTTAATTATGCTTTGTGGGCTACTCAACCATAATCTACCTGCTAACCTGTGTTTAGGGATAGATTTGCTGTCTGTCTTTTGAGACTGACTCTTAAAACTAGCTTTCCCTTGACTTGTTTGCTATCCAGGGCTTGGACCTGCGTGTAGAGCACACACACTGCTTCAGTCATCATGGAGAAGGTGGACACTACTACATAGACACCACTCCTGACACTGTGGAGTACCTGGGTTACTTTATGCCAGCTGAGTTTGTTTACCGCATCGACAGGCCCAAGGATACCCACAACGTTGGCAGAGATTAACATCATGTTAGTAATGTTAACTTAGTATTTCTTGCTTACTTGAATCAATTACGAATTAACACATCAGATGAGATTTCATTCGGTTTTCTATATTTTAATTTGTCGCAAAGGCCATTTACTTTGCAATGAAAAGCATAACCATCCAACATGTCCCATATATCTTTCCACAGAAGTTGATATAATTACACAATAAAAATGAAATCACCCACGAGCCATCCAAAAAACTGAGTTGAAATTCATCTACCATTGTCAGTAGCCTACTGTAGTGTTGTTCCACAGTGCTGACATCGCTGTGTTGTGCAAAATACGGTACATGTGCAAAGTCATGTGGGAACTGGGAAGTCTGAGGAAAGGTAGATGACACATCATTAATGTCGCAAGCATGGTGAATGTATGAGTATGGGGGTCTATCTATCTTCCAACACACCACTCTCTAGTGGTACTGTTACTACTCTACTGTCCTCAAACATGTGCATCTTTCTAAGTGTTTTAAAGGTTTTTTTTGGAGCTGTGTGGAACACAAGCTCCCTATACGTGGCCGTGTGTGTGGCCGTCCGTCCGTCCGTGTCTGTATGTAGCCTAAAGTTTGGCACGCTACTCCTCCCACAGTTTTTGCACCACACACTCGCGCCATATGTCAAATCGACCGGCTTACTCGGGAATCGTGTGCTAGTAACTTGCTAAGAGAAAGGTTCTATAGTTTAATTGATATTAATTTATTAGTGAATTAATTTTCCCCATTGACTTATAATGGGAATCGCAAAAACTCACATTCAATTATTTTTCTCTCGCAAACCATAGGGGCTACAGTTTCAAGACTTGGAGAGGAGGTTCATAATGATTTCAAGGATTAAATAAAAAATAATAGTGTCATTTGGCCTCATGGTGGCGCTATAACAGCCCAGTTTACGTTTTGGCCTGTAACTGTTGAACCGTAGGTCGGAAAATTATTATTTTTTTCCCCTGGATTCCTTGGGTCAAGACGCATCTCCCGATATAGGCCACGCCCATTTGCGCCAGGATAGATTTTCCGCCATCTTGAATTTTCTCCAAAACACACTTTTTGCTAATTTTCCTACATATTTTCTTCAAATGTCTTAAAAACTGGTACACATGATCTATGAGGTGGGTAAGCCACCGCTCAGTGTCTGTCTGTCTGTATGTAGCCTCTGGTGTAGCCTGAGTACCCTGGGTGACCAGAGAGGTGCTGTTGAGTCTAGCCTGCCCTGAGCATCAACTGCAATACACACACACACACACACACACACACACACACACACACACACACACACACACACACACACACACAGCTCCACTTCGAACAGAGGTTCGATTTTTTTTTGGGGGGGGGCTTTTGCCTTTATTGGATAGGACAGTAGACTGACAGGAAATGGAGGGAGAGATGGGGAGTGACATGTGGCAAAGGTCGTCCGGATCGGGAATCAAACCGGCAACACTGCCAGTCATCCAAGCCTATTTGGCAATGACTAAGTGGTATGCGCCTGGATCAGTTTCACGTTTTAACCAACTTCTGTTGTATTTATTCTGTTGTAGTCAGTGGTGTAAAGTAACTAACTACATTAAGTACAACTTTTACTTTGGTACTTTAAGTACATTTTGATACCAATAACTTTTTACTGAAGTAAATTTCGAATTCCGGATGAATTTCTACATTGCAGTATTGATACTTTTACTCAAGTAAAGAATGTGAGTACTTTTTACGGTGTCAGGCATAATCGCCTATAACATTTTCGCCAGGTCTTTTCGCGGGGCACTTTTGCCGTGGAGGAGAGTCTTTTCACCTACCTGTCTGAGCCATTTCGCCTACCCTCAATTCTGCTGTCAGACTGTCCATGTTTTCATATTATCTCTTTGTCATTTAAATATTATAGTGACTGTGACAGTGGTGTTACATGTCAAACCTACACACGGCTATCCTATGCAGTGCACTCCATAGTAATCACATAAATTCAGAGCTATTGGAATCAGGTGTGCCCAAATAATTAATTAATCCATGTCCCGATACTATACATTCTTTGGTGCAGTATTGAACAGTATTGTAAAATGAACAGTATTGTAGGCCTATATTGTTTTAACATTAGGCTATACAAAATATGTAGGCTATTAGCCTATATAGGTCTATATAAGATATGCTACACCTAAATAGCCTATAGAATCAACCTTGCCTGTCAACAGGCATAAAAAACTTTTTTGCCATTTTTTAGGAATAAAATGTGATGTAAATAATAAATGTCAAGTAAACTGTTAGATTAACTTGACACCACTGTCACAGTCACTATAATATTTAAATGACAAAGAGATCATTTGCAAACATGGACAGTCTGACAGCAGAATTGAGGGTAGGCGAAATGGCTCAGACAGGTAGGTGAAAAGACTCTCCTCCAAGGCGAAAATGCCAGGCGAAAGGACCAAATGCGTGTAGGCGAATATGTTATAGGCGAAAGTGCTGGTGACCCTTTTTACACCAGTGCCACTCTACTTTCTGTAACAGCCATAGGTAACAGCACTGTGGTTTTTCTTGGAGGATACTGCCCTCTCCTGGCTGGGGCCAACAATGCATCGTTTCCCATAATGCTGCTGCCGCATCGGTCCGGAAGTGAGAGCTTTATTGACAATATGGCTACTGGACTGCTGCTAGACTAGAGAAATCTGTGATCTGACAGCCCCCCACTCGCAGCAAATAAACCCTTCGTCTCATGTTGTCGTATAGATGCATTTGAATGAAGGGTCTCGCAAATCTACGGAATGGTGTCACTGAGCCCAGGATCTGTTTGAAACGTGAAGATCGTCATGTCTTTTTTCAAGAGGAAAGGTGAGGAAGCTCTGCTCTCGCTAGGGTGTAACATAACATCAACGCTCTGCTAGCGGTATAACGTTATGTTAAACAGGCAGGTCACGTGAGGGGATGAGAAAAATAATGTTTCAATGAATCATGGCACTTTAATATAGATGTTCAACGACTTGATAAAATAACTCACCAGTGTCGCACTCCTATAGCTGTAATGTATTCCTCTGCTGCGGCGATAATGTTGGTGCTAGCTAGATTAGCTTAGCAGTGCTTATTGCTCCCATGATTAGCTACTGCCAAGTCATCAATTACAGCCACATAAAAGCTTAATTTGATTATTTCCATTTGAGAATTATTCATATTGATTTGTGTGCACCAGTAAATATACATACATCTTGAAATAGAAAGGCTAACCTTGCCTGAGATTTGTGATGTCATCAAGTGATGTGCTTTTGAAAGTTAAGATTCATTATACAGCCAATGATACAGGATAAAAAGTGACTGGGAGTACGAATGGTACGAATAAGTTTGAACATTTGGAACTCTTCCTTATTGGAGTCTTAAGTTGTCCTTAAGGGGATAAGAGCTCTTCTCATTCAGTACTTATTCAAAGCACTGCTAGTGCTTAGAGCGAGAAGTAGAATTTCACACACTGGCAACAGGCTTGCATGCAGTACTAAGAAGTAACTCACTCACAATTAAGCCACTAACAGAAAAATCACCTGTTTTTTTATTATAAAAAAATGCTAATTACATTACAAGTGACTTTGAATGTAATGTTTTGATATATATGTTTTACTGTTTGAAGTCTATGAATGCATTGCTTGCAGTTTCATTTTATTGTGCATGCTTTCTTTGTACATGGATTATTGGAATGGGAATGTCACTTAAGCCCGTATCAGAGTCTACGGTGGAGACCTATCCACCGCAAATTTGAGGTGGAAAGCTTTCCACCTCAAGTCAGAAAATAAGTGCAGGCCATCATAGTCACGGCCCACGGTGAAGTCCTTTACCCTGTCTAGACCGGTTCAGGTCGAACAATGAACGGGGTGTAGAGCCTGTCTGTCTGATAGTAAAAACAGAGATGTGTTGGGACTCACGGTGTAAAGCTCTCCACCGCGAGGAATGATGTAACGTTGTAGTTTCATGACTCAAAAAGACTCGAAAAGACTACACGACTATGATACAGGCTTTAGTTAGCCGTTACAATTACAGTCACAACATCGTTTGTCCTTCAGAGTTTGGGTGTGTGACATACAGCTTTAAGATAAGAGGCCGGTGTACACACTCTGTCATTAGTATTGTAGTTCTTTGACTGAAGCTGTCATGTTGTCTGTCCAACAGAAGTTATGTGGATGTCATGTGGACCATTTGATGGGGACATCCAAAATATGAATCAATAACAGAATGGGGGAAAAGTACACCAGAACAGACTTTTATGCTCCTAAAACATGTTTTAAAGCATGGGCAGCTATACTGTATGTTGTGTACAAACTTCAGGACTACACATACCTTTTTTTACATCACAGTCTTATTTTCACTCATCATTCATCACTTTCTTTCATTCACTGGCGGGCAACAGTCTCTTGTGTTATGTCATGTACCACATAAGTGCATTGTGTTGGCTTCATTATATAATGACAATGGCTTGAAAATGTATACTTTGACCTAATCATTCTTTGCTGTAATAGCATAATCCAGAAGTATTAGTGGCAGTTAAGTCCTATCTAATGCAAGGTAGTTGGGGGCCATTGCCAGTAGGTATTCTAGTTCTACTCTACTTTAGGCAACAGGCTTTATTTGCGATATAGATTATCACCTGCCAAATCAATTAATTTGTTCCACACACTGTATATTAACTAATTATGTTAGCCTCACAGCTCTCTAAAGTTAACAGTAGGGGCATAAGCCAACAAGGAAATTTGCATGGATAAAATATTTAGAAGCAAGTCAAGCTTTATGGCCTTCACTAAGCTGTTTAGAGTCAGCCTCATGGAATGTCTTCCAATTTCATTCCCATCAATTTCAACACTTAAATTGATGGACCGAGCTCATAAGTCTTCCAGAGGACTCGTTCTAAATGCCACAGTTTAGCACTCTGTCCTGCTGGGTCCAGTCACACACCATGCCAGAGCACCAGCCATGTCACCTTATTTTGATTGTGTTATTAATCACTTGAATAAGCTGGGCTGGGCAATTATCAATATTATGTAAGTATTGTGATATGAGAATAGATCGTCTACGATTTTGGATATTGTATTTGTATTATAGGGATATAAGTCTTGTCGTCTTGTAATCGATTAAGCCATATTTTGTTTTTTGTTTTTTTTATGTTGTGATGCAATGGTTGTAAGATTTTAGATGGGATATTCTAGCAACACGAACAACAAAAAATCCATATCCTCATAATACGATATTATGAGCGCAATATCAATATTAATGTATTTTGTCCATTTTGCCCCCAGCCCTATGATGGGTATGCAAGAAAGTAGTTCTAAACTGTAATTATTTATCAACACTGTTTCAGTTAAACAAGGTCACTTTTTTCCTGAATGCCATTATGTAAGTGGATATCTTCATGATTCTTCAAGGGACACCCCGTCACTCCTGTACCTCATTGACCTCTTTTACCTCATCCAAGGCACAATATGCCGTTCACTGATCTCCCCTTATATTGTTATTGAAAAGCATTCTCCAGTTACTAAGTTCCTTTCTTTCTCTTCCACAGCAAAAAGCAAAGAACCCGAGAGACAGACTGATGTTAAAGTCAATAAAGGTGGGTAAACAATTCCTATGTAGAGTTTTGAGTATGTCTTAATTGTGTTGTCTTATATAATTTGCTAATTTGATTGATTTTGTTTTAGGATATCCAAAACGACTATAGGCAACGCTAACTATGCTAAGTGCTGAAAATAGCCGATCTATAAGCTTCGAAGCGCGACTCATTGTGATCTTGTAGATCTGCTAATTTTGGTATGTGACACTGGCACACAACTAAGTATCTATCAGAGGAGCTAACAGCAAATGTTATTTACTGCTGTCTGTGTGTATTCTTAAGTAATCAGTACTGTTCTTTACATTAGTCAGTGATTTCTAGGCGTTCTCAAATTTGCACAAGTAGACTGAAAGGGACGTTGGGTGTATGTATTTCATTCATATGTTGCTGCTCAGATTGTCATGTGGCTTTAAATGTGACCTCAAGCTATTAAGTGAAACACACAAACACAGAGCACTCTGTCTGTTCTAGCCCTCCCGACACCTCTAATTTCTGTCCACTAACTGGTACTTCTTTCATAGGAAACACATTTCAGTCAAAAGGCCTTTTCACATCAGCCACTTACGTATATGTTCTGTACATATGCACGCACGCACGCACGCACACACACACACACACACACACACACACACACACATGTATGTATGTAGTCTAATTCAGTGGTTCTCAACCTGTGGGCTGGGACCCCCAGGGGGGTCCCCAAATTATTTTGGAAAAGGTTGAGAACCACTGGCCTAATTTGTCTTTCTGCCCCTCCCCCCACTCCAGGACAAATCAGCCCTCACTCCCCATCGCTAGGACAGAGGAACCATCATGCCATCCAGGAGGCTGCAGGGCCCAGCCACGTGGCTATCAATGCCATCTCTGCAAATATGGACTCTTTTGCCCGCGGACGCACAGCAATCCTCAAGAAGCAGCCGAGTCACATGGAGGCCGCACACTTCGGTGACCTTGGTATGCAGCCGCTGTTCATTATTGTTCAGAATCACCATCCTCGGATGCATCACAGCTTTTAGGAAGAAGTGGTTGCTGAAAGTGCTTCCTCTACCAACTGGCATCTGTCATTAGCATCCTGCTAATGACACATGCTTGTTAATCCTATGAAACACTTGAACTTCTTCATGCATCAGTTAGCCTATTGAGTCGCACTAACACCATAGGAAGCCTTTCAGAATTATGCCTATTAAAGGAGTAGTTCACCCCCAAAATGACTTTTTTTCTATTGATTACGCATGCCATGGAGACTTGAGTTCAATAATATTTTTTTGTATTTGTCGCATTCCTAAGACAAAAATGTGATTATAGTAAATTTACCCCCATTGATTCCGGATGGGGACCCTAATGCATGGCCCTGAATGGGGACCCAAATGAATGGCAGTGGATGGGGAAACCGTTAGGGTACTTTTTTTTTTACATTTATTTATTTATTTATATATAACAAGGGCCTTAGATTGCATATGTTATCTTGGCACCTTGAGGTGTGGCGGTGGCTATGTGACACTGCCCTTGTATTTAATGGCAGTACCTGTCAGGGCAGGTCCTTCAGACAAAGGCATGGATGACGCACACAGGAAACGGTAAACCTGTGCTGCAGCTTTGAGGCCGTTTGGGAATACTGAATGATATACTACAGTTGACTCCAGTTCTTTGAGTGAGCAGAGGCTTTCATCTTGGGAAGAGAACAGGAGGGAAAGATAAGAAGTTAGGTCAGGGAGGGTGAGGTGCAGTGCCGGTCAAGTCACCTCTGGCAGAGTGCCCAGTACTCACTAGCTGACACCACAGCTAACACTGATGAATGCAGTCTCTCATTGGTAGCTTGTGTTTTGACACTGCAAGTCACCCCTCTCTCAGATACTGTGCTGTTGGATTAGAAAATAAATTATATTTGGTCAGTGCGATGGCTAGGCTACACCACAAGGCATGGTTCTTAAAATGCTCTTGCTTTGTGTTTATGCCAAATTGTCCATGAAATTGCATATAGTCCAAAGCCTCCTTTTAAATGTTTTTGAGAGAAATGACAACAGCCTAAGCATCTGCTGATGCCACATACATTAGGTTATATGCCTAGGTGCCCAGACTGCTACCCCAGCGGTCCGTGCTGATAAAAATACATTCTTGTATCTTTATAATACAAATGGTCTAATCCATTGTAGAGAAAGAAAATCAGATTGCAATAGTTGCTTTTTTCAAAGCTGAACAATATCGACTAACACCCATCGTATTTGTTGATACCTGGCAAATTGGAAATCAAAACAAATAGGCATGTCTTATACCTTTAACTCTTGTAGGGGAAAAACATGTTAAAGAATCTGTAAAGCAATAACTATTCTCAGTTTGTCACAACACAGAGTAATGTCTTATTAACCAGCCAGCCACATTTGAATGTTTAAAAGAATTGCCATGTTTCGAAGATTCTATTTCAAAATCTTGAAGTATTATTCTCTGTTCTCTCTTCTCTGAACGCTATAGCGGGTTTTCTGATTCTGAAGCTTGTTTCCCCCAAATATCCCTGTTCACACAAAGTGTTTATTGTGTTGTTTGTTGAATATGGGAATGCATTGTTGAGTTTTGTTGGACTTAATGTGTGAGTCATAGTCATGTTTGGTGATTTATTTTTAAATTGTGTTTTTGTGTAATACCATGAATGTTTGTTCTGATCACACGCTCTGATCACCCGCTCTCCCATTTCCCATTAATGTTGAGTTTGTTTGAGTGTCACACGGCATTGTCGAACTTAAAAAAAAAAAAAAAGATCTACAAGCTTACAAGGCCAAATATTTGGCAATATCTTTTATAAAACTGAAAAAACTAGGCTTCCGTGATTGCAGTACTACAAAAACAAAGATGTCTGCCAATATGCAGGTTGCAGCCTGTGCGTCCTGTGTATTATTAGGGGTGGAGCAGAAATCACAGTTCGATGTCGGTAGCAGTTATGATCGGAATATGGTTACAGCCGCGTCAATCAAGTGATGATGGGAGAAAGTCAGTTTAAGTGATCTAACTCAGTGTTTCTCAATTGGGGGTACGTGTACCCCTAGGGGTACGCAGAGGTACAGCAGGGGGTACTCCAGACATTGCCCCCCAAAAAGTTAAATAGAAGTATAAATCATGCTAATATTGTTCATAGTTAAATAATCGACTACAATTGAATTAGGAGGGGGAAAAAACATGTAACTGTTATTTTTAATGATGACAAATGGAGAAACTTGATACGAGCCTGAGTTACTAACCCAAATTACATGGTACCAGGCATCTCAATTTCTTATTTATGATTTTATATTCTTGAAATGGGGGGTTATCATAGCATCATATACAGTACCACTATTTATTTATATTTTAATTACGGTTTTATAACCATAATGTTGTTGCCGGGTAAAGGGGGTACTTAGATTCAGAAATCATTGAAAGGGGGTACTCAAGCCAAAAAAGTTTGAGAAACACTGATCTAACTCATGCAGAATGTGTTTAGAAACTAATTCCTTTACAGGGTTTGTAAGGTATTTTAAATATTCATAGCTGTGGATGAGAGAGCGTTTTTTTGACAAGTATCTTGTATCAATGTCTTTACATTGTCCAGGACGATCCAGTGTGAACTACCTAACCCAGGATACCCGCTCTCGGCTATCAAAGACGGTGGACCAGATCCTCCGGGACCTCATCGCCGTACCCTACTTCATCCAGTTCATGGAGACGCGAGGTGCTGACCACCTGGTGCGCTTTTGGCTGGAGGCCGAGAGCTTCCGCTCCACTAGTTGGTCGCGGGTCCGAGCACACAGCCTCAACACGGTGAAACACAGCTCGCTGGCTGAGCCTGTCCCTGCTTCGCTAGACGGCATAGAGCACCCGGAGGCCGCCGACATAGACTTCCCTCCTAGCTCTCCGGAGGGCAGGGGTGAAACGCCTCCAGCCCCCCCAATGCACAGAGACTCCTTCAGCACGGAGGCAGCTCAGAGACCTGGAACGCCCAAAACAGACACCCCAAGCAGGCAGGCCTCTTCCAGGACAGGAACCCCCTTCAAACTACAGGCAAACAATGCCCTGAAAGCCCTCTCCGATAAACTCATGAAGAGTGAGTTGCCTTGAGGGAGATGTTCTTTATTTACTATTCAGCGATTGTGTAATTAAGGAAGTCAGTCGGACCCAAACAAATGGAATCATGGTGATCTCATTCAGGATCCACATGGAAATGGCGTGGCTCAAATATGGATCTCGGACTGACATATATGATGTACCAAATGACTAAATATTTGGGAAAGGTTTCAACCCGATCAGAATACCATTGATTTCCATTATCAAATTAAACTTAGATACTTCAAGTATAAAGCATACGTGGCCTACTGGCAGTGTGCACAAGAAATGTGTCAAGAAACCGGTCCAACGATTTGCAAGATTAGCTCCGGACAAACAAATAGACCGACAGACCCTTTTCTAGACAGCTAGAGCCAGACCGTAAAAACTTTAGAAAAGACTGGCCATATTATGTACAGTAATTGAATTAAATGATTCTTCTCTTGACTGTACACTGCACCTTTTACAGAGATCTACGCTAGGAATGAAATACTTTGTCTTCTTTAACACGACTGACACTTAAGGGGATTCCAGACGGTACGCGGTCACCGCCTGCTAGTAATTCATTTTCAATGAGAGGCGGGCGGCTATTTCGTCCGCGCAGCGAAGTTTAGAGGCGGCGAGGCAAGCGGGCGCAGTCCCGTGAAAATCCCCGCGAGCGTGCTCGTTTGTGCAATGCGTACGCGGGCGGTGAGAGATGGATTGTGTTCATCTTTGTGAAATACCGCGCAGCGTTTACTCAAAGAGCGAGTGTGTTAGTGTATCACCGCGGCGCGGTCCTCGCAGATCCAAGCGGGAGCCCCGGCGGCAACCGCTGTCCGTCTGTAGAGCGCCTTATACAGTATATGGTCTTGCAGGATCACAGGAATAGAGTTGCCCATTGTCTTTCTGTTTTTCAGGTATAGAGAGAGATGCTGTGGATATCTTCACCAAGTATGTCTCTCCAGATGCTGCTAGGCCCATCCCTATCACTGAACAGACCAGAAACGACATAGTTGGTAAATATTGATTGGTTAATTTGATGGTTCATCAAATTAATATTAATCTCTGCTGACAAACGTTTGACCAGCTGTCCCATGATAAAATACAGCAAAGACCAGCGGAATTAATGCCGTCATGTTTTGCGAATTTAAGCAAGGTCAATACATAATGGACAAACGGATACAGATGCTACAATTTAATTTATTTGGGTCACAGTTTTCTCTCATACAGTGGCATGAAGCTTCAATGTACAGATTCGTTTTGGTTATTCTACTGTTAATAATAGGTTCTTTCTTGGTTTACTGTATTTGATGTATTACCTTGTGCTGGCCTTGTAAGTTGCTCTGAATTAAGAGCATCTGATAAATGCCTAAATTGTAAATTACATGAATACAATTGACAATGCTCTGTTTTAGGAGGCATTAATGTATTGTGTGTCCTCTGTGCAGCTAAGATATGTGGAGAGGATGGACTGGTGGACCCAAACTGCTTTGTCATTGCACAGTCGGTAGTTGTCATCATCTTGGAACAACAGTGAGTTTCTGACTACTCATTTTCTAGGGGGAGTTAATGTTCTGAAAAGGCAGGGTCTCCTACTATAACTGTGTGTTTTGACACCCAGTATTAAAGTATAACTTGTGGCTTTGTCATCTTGGCCGTCATAGTCATGGTCATCTATGAGATCTCTTTGTTGTCAATTCCCCACCCAGGCACTTTAGTGAATTCCTGCGGAGCCACCATTTCTGTAAATACCAGATTGAAGTGCTGACTAGTGGCTCTGTGTTCCTGGCAGACATCTTGTTTTGTGAGTCGGCTCTCTTCTACTTCTCAGAGGTGAGCGTCTCGTATGTGTTTGCCGAACGGAGATTGTATTTTCACAATGAGCCATCACAGCATTACATTCATACACATAAAATAGATTGATCGAATTGGTAGAATAATGAATGTGCCTCTGAAAAGGGCAAGCATGCTCAGCCAACCTTATATACTATACAGTATACTTTTCCAGGGTCATTCACACTGAGCACTATGACTATGTTAAAAGAAATCATTCTTCTAAGCCAAGTAGATGTTCTTAATAGTTATCTTGCACAGAGGGAATTGCGCTTAAAAGAGGTTTAACTACGTATATGATGTTTTATTGCTCCCCCAGTATATGGAGAAAGAGGAAGCAGTGAATGTACTCCAGTTTTGGCTGGCAGCAGACAACTTCCAGGACCAGCTAGCAGCTAAGAAGGGCCAGTACGATGGCCAGGAGGCTCAGAATGATGCCATGATCCTCTACGACAAGTAGGCAATTCTCTTATTTATCATTAAAGGACAACTTTTACAACGAGAGTTCATATTTTAGATTGTAATTAGAGAAAAGAAAAAATGAGGGTTTCTATAGTTTTATTTTAATGATATTGATTTCTGTGTGTGGGGCATGCATACATAGTGGCTAAATATGTATTTTTAAGCCCATTCCCAACTGCAATCTTTCATGGGCAGATGTGACTTATGCGGGCTAGTAGTGTTACTGTAAATAGTAATAAAGAAATCGTCGGCTTATTGTGTCTAAAAATACATATTTAGCCACTTGTACGCATGCCCCCACCCACTGAAATCAAAATTGCTAAAATGGCTATAACGATAGCGATCTCTAATTACAATCTAAAATATGAACCGTTGTTAACAAAACATAACAAAAAGTTATCTTTTTTATATGCACTTGTTCATCTACTGCGCAGTAGCCACACAACTTAAAGATTGAACACACACACACACACACACACACACACACACACACACACACACACACACACACACACACTTCTTCAGAGAAGTCAGTGCAGGGTCATGCTCGGTACAGTAGGTTTGGGATTCAAGGGTACCATAGAGGTACAGTAATTAGTTCAGAGCAGTGCGTTGCACGCATCCAGTTTGTTGCTGGTGCTGGACACACAGTGAAAGTCCGCACAACAGCATAGTTTACCTAACACAGAAAATATTACATTTCTGCATTTTACCATGTAATATTTTCCGTGTGTTAAAGTAAACTAAACACTTATGAGCAATGCTTTTGTGCAGACTTCTATTCTTTTGTACCATAGAGGTAATAACCATCAACTCAAATTTCGAGCTCACATAGGCCATCAACAAGCGATCTCCAGGCATGTCTTGGGCTGTTCTTTCCAGTTGGTGCTAGGTCATCTTCTACATGGTCTTGGTGTGTGGTTCCAGGCAGAGTCCTGTAGGCTGTAGGCTATTTACTTTACTGCATGTAATCATGAGTAGACGGGTGGGCGACGGGTCCTTTTTTTGACGGCGGGGCGAATCTAGTTTTGATTTTTATATAATGACGGGTAACGGGTTGGTCCACGGATCTGATTAACGGGTGCGGGTTGTCAAAATTGGACAAAATTGGACAATTGGTTCCAGGTCATCTTCATGGTCTCTACAATCAAGTTGCATCACCAAATAAGTCTGTTTGACAGAGAAGTTTGCAGCTTACAAAAAGAAACCAAAAATACACAGGGAAGGGAAAACCTTCAAGACTGTAAGGTCTCCAGATTTATGAACATGGTATGTATGTTTAAAGTTATTCTCTGTTCTCTCCAGATATTTTTCACTCCAGGCCACCAACCCTCTAGGCTTTGGTGACTCGGTGCGGATGGAGATCGAGTCTAATATCTGCAGAGAGGGGGGGCCCCTCCCTGACTGTTTCACCACTCCACTCAGACAGGCTTGGACCACCATGGAGACGGTCAGATCATTTTATAAGCCTCACTCATTAAAAAGAAAGTTTGCAAGTAAAAAATAACTCAAAGGGTATCACTGCATCAAATGATTTTGAACTGAATATGAACTATTCTTATTCATGTTTAAAGACGAGAGAATAATAAAAACTAAAAGAAATTCCAATAAATGTGTTGAATATTAACCTAAATCCTTTTTAGTGATGTCATGAAGACATGCTAGAATAGATATTACAGAGGTGATAATAGAACACGATGATTTACATTAAATGTGTTATTTTACTTGCAAATATACTATAGTAGTGTAATAAATTCATAATCAGAAAATGTCATACCATCTTTGGTGACACTAAGTCTAAAGTGGTATTCACCTTTCAAAGATAGTTTTTCTGACAAAGGAAGATATTTTAGATTGCGTGGAATAAGGTCCCAGTTGTGCTGGTTCACTGTTCTGTGTACCAAAACGTTTCTGTTAGAACTATTCCTTTGACCCTTCACATGACCATCCTTTGAAGTTTACATGTTATACTTTGGGTTTCCATAAAACCAATGTAATGCTGTCACCCAAAGCCAAAAACAATGCCACTCAACTAATGTCACGCCACGTAGAAAATACACTGAAGGATGTTTTTCCTAACAGAGTTCACCGCCCTTTTGTTCTTCCAGGTCTATATGCCTGGCTTTCTGTCCAGTAACCTTTACTACAAATACCTGAGTGACCTCATCAACTCGGTACGGGCGGATGAATTCGTGAACTCCAGTGCCCAGGGACAGACTCCGCCCATAGACAGTGACCGTAGTTCAAATTCCAGCGAGGGCACTCATATTCAGGTAACCCCGCATTTGACCCTCATGTTCATCCGCTACTTGTAATGACATTTAGACCTATGCGTTCTTATTAGATGTCTTACAAATGTATTATGGTTGAAGTTGAAAGAGCTTGATCTTTGCTCTGGTATAATGTCAGCGGGCCTTTCAGTAGTTCTTTACAAGCTAACAAATCATGTTCCCAATCCCTGCTACTAATGCTGCTAAACATCTAATGTGTATTTTCCACATTACAGCAAAGTACCAAAAAAGCAGCAGTGAAGATCCTGAAGAACTTTGATGAGGCAATAACAGTGGACGCTGCTAGCCTGGACCCTGAGTCTCTGTACCAGCGGCCATATGCTGGGTGAGTGTCATCTGTCTTTCTCCTTCCTTCAGTCTTAGTATCAGCGGCCATATGCTGGGTGAATGCTGTCTGCCTCTTCCTTAATCAAGTGCTAAAACATGTAAGTGAGAGTGAGTTCATAGGTTCCCTCTTTTTGTTTGATGCAGAAAAATAAGGTCTGTGGTTAATGTAAAGGTGCCTCCACACCGAAAATACTACAGGAGACTTGTTCAAACTGTTCAGACTGCAAAGAACTGCAAAAAACTAAGCACATTGAATTTTCCAGCCGACTGTATGCCGACTGTAATTACTGTACAGTTTTGCGCATGCGCACTGTGTTGCCATATCGGCTTGTTACAAGCGACTTTGATCCTGTTTTTCTATAATGTTGCTAGTTGTGGGTTACTTTTGTTTGGGCATGTTTCTGAATTGTAGTTGCTTATTTGGCCTTGCTTTCAACATTCTTTTAGAAAATAGCTAATGTAATAGAGCTCAATAGGTTAAACTGGACGCTTCTTTAGGCCTTGTTTTCATAGACCTGGTCGCTTGTTTAACTCACAGAATCTGGCAACCGGGGAGCAGAAGCGGAGATGCTTCCTGTCCGGTGATTTCTTCTCCTCACACCAAAACAACACACATCACTATTACTATCGTTGCCTTGGAGTTGATTAGTATAGGAAATTGAGAGTTGAGATTGTGAATATGCTATTTAGTTAAAATGTGCAACAGGAAAATGTCTCTGGCTTATTAGGCTTGGTTTTGCTGCAGCAGTAGCAAACTAATGGTCCATTACAACTCGCTACAATTCACCGACGTCCAGGGGCGACTAAACAAAACTGAGCAAGTCCAGTCTTCCAGTTTTCCGTCGATAGCGTTCCCGACCCGCTGCCGAAAACCTACCGATGAGCTCCCGTTCGGCAACAGACGCTTTCCGCCGCCGATTCGGCCACGAATCTGTTTGGTTAAAAGGGGCCTTAAGCCTAAAAAGTAGTTTTGTTCTACGACAGAACTTATCGCTGTAAATATCACACCTATGTACTGTATGAATTTCATTGATTGCGAATCTAAAACGTCTGTTGAATTGTGGAGATTATCTTGTGTTAATATCTTTTAAGCTTTTGTTTGCTACAAATCTTTTTTGTTTGTTTCTTAACTAAGCTTTTTTTATTTTTATTATTTATTTATTTAAGTTTGTATAGCTGGAGTCTTAACTTGGTCCAGGACTATCTGGGGCTCAATAACGTCCTATTTGTCATTAGAGAGAGTTAGTCTCTTTACAGTAATGGGAGGGTTAGTTTATTTTACCTTGTCGTTCTGCTGAGAAGGATGACATTTGGGAATGTGCTTTCTTTACATTGTGCTTTCTCCTTTCTGCTCAGAAGGATGACGTTTGGGAAGGTGAATGAGCTGGGCCAGTTCATCAGGGAGGCTGAGCCAGAGCCGGATGTGAAGAAATCCAAAGGTATGATTTTACACAGATTCTGTCAAGTGTGTTCCCTTATTTTTTGTTCCTGCCTGCCTTGACACTATTTGTCTCATATTAATTTCACTGTAGGTCCTCCACCCTTTACCTGCTTCTATCTCCTTTGTTTTCAGTTTAGAATGTCACTATTCTCCATCCATTTTGAATATAACGTAGTTTCCTTCCCCCTAAAAGCCCCTAGCTAGAAAACCTGATGAAATATGCAGGAGGCTCCTCCTCCAACAAACACCCGCTACTCGTAGATCTAAGGAAAAGATAGCAATATGAAAGCTATCTATTATTTATTACGTCTTGCAGCACTGTCTCTGGGAATGAACTGGAGACCTGGAATGGCATAGAAGATCAAATATTATACATTTTCAGGCTAGATTTCATGGCTCAAATAGCCAAGTAGGCCATTGTCTCTCATGGATGCAGTAAACCGTATATGAATACAGTAATTATTGAAATGTTATATATCTGAAAGCATGCTTGAGGCCTTAGCATGCCCAGATTAAGCCTCAGTTTGATCATAATTGTATTCTTGGCAGATTAGCCTCTTGCCAGCCAGAGCAGTGCACTGAAAGTAGTTGCAGTATTTATTTCTTATTTTCTAGTCTATTCCCTTTTTTTCCCTCACTCGGCCTGTCTTTCCTCTCCTATCCAGGTTCCATGTTCTCTCAAGCCATGAAGAAGTGGGCCCAAGGCAACACGGATGAGGTGCGAAAACTAAAATGACAATTTAAGCATTTAGCAGACTCACTTAACCAGAGTGACTTGCAATAAGCAAGGTAAACAAATGCAGAGATCAAAATAATAACCTGTACATTGAAACTAGAAAGATGCAATTCACTCTTTGTCAAGTCCATGTCGCTCTGTTACTAGGTGGGACAACAAAGCCAGGGAAGATTATTTTTATAATGGAAGTGAATGGGGAAAAAAAATAATTTTCATAATTCATTTAAAGTACCAAAGGAAAAACATCTACGTGATATTAATAAAAAAGGAACAAAAAAGTACAGTTTCGAAAATACATGTTTTAATTAGTTTAATCCTCTGAAACAGGCAGAGGGCAGAGAGAGAGAGAGAGAGAGAGAGAGCAGTGCATCTTGGGTACCTCGCACTGACCAGGAAGTTGTGGAACTATAGCCTCGCTCTCAACATAAAATGTATTTTAATTGTAACTCTGCCCATTTAAAATATATGTACCCAATCAAATATGTTCCTATTTATCATGACAAAGCAAAAAATAAAATAAAAATATAAATAAATGTCAATTTAAAACTACACTCTCGCCATTAATATTAATGGTAGAATGTGGACTTTGTCCTACTGCATAACTCCGCCCCCGGTAGCAAAAGAGAATGATTTTTCCGTTTTTTTGCCAGTCAGGGACCAATCAGAAGGCTGACAAAGGGTCAATTGGAAATTGCAAGTGTGGTTGCTGTGAATGAATTTCGTCTTACCATTTGAATATTCCCCATTCAAGTCAATGGGGAAAATTAATTCAACTAATAAATAAATGTCCATATATGGAGATCTCTTGTCAGTCCTTGTCCCTTTTATGCCCATATTATATGGAGATCCCTGATGTCATCAATATTAAGCCCATATCTTGGAAAGCCCATATATGAACATACTGTGTCAGTCTCATGTGGTTTATGATGTCAGCCATCTCCATATTTGGGAAAGGTTAAAATCGTAATTAAAGTCAATGGAGAAAATGTATTCACAAATAAATGTATATAAATTAGACTATATATAACGTATCTCTTAGCAAAATAGCATGCATGCGTGTCCCGATGAAGCCCAGGTGCGTGCCACCAAAACTGTGGGAGGTTGAATAGATGGAATAAAGTACTATAGTATGGTTGCCCTGCAGGGCAACCACACTAACTATAGGATACCATGTAAACGATAAAACTAGCATCTGTCTAAATAATTTATCTAAATTTTAACATTATAAAATGATTATAATTGGGTGGCCTAGGCGAATACAGGATCCCCCCCCCCCCCCCTAGTTTGTTGTTTTTGTCATCATGCTGTTTTGTATGCTAGGCCCAGGAGGAGATGGCTTGGAAGATCGCCAAGATGATCGTCAATGATGTCGTCCACCAGTCAAACCATGACAGTCCTAGAAAGTCTACCAAGGTAAGAAAAACAATCCATCCATTTCTTAAGTATAAACAGCAAAATCCTTAATTCATACACTTCTATAGCAACCCACGTTAGTATGTTCACCATACCGTGCTGTGGTGTGTTCACAGCTGACTGTCCAGCATTTCTGAACTTTTTCCCGTTTGTTTTCTTCCAGCTATGACCTCCCCCTTCCACCCCGTTGAACCTAAGGAATATCTGTCCCAGAGGCAGACCTCACACTGGCCGAGCTGGGGATGGACTGTATGCAGCGCTTACCCTGCAATGTACTGCATTACTCTAAAGTCTAAAGAAAGAACAAGGCATTTTATCACCTCCTTTGTATGCGTGGGTGTGTGTGTGTGAAACAGAGCGTGTGTGTGTGTGTGTGTGTGTGTGTGTGTGTGTGTGTGTGTGTGTGTGTGTGTGTGTGTGTGTGTGTGTGTGTGTGTGTGTGTGTGTGTGTGTGTGTGTGTGTGTGTGTGTGTGTGTACACGGCACACGCTTCTAAGCACGCACATGCTTGAACGGATGGAAAACTTCAAGTTCCCCATCAATTCATTCTTCCAACTCCGTAATGCTATGAAGATGTGCGTGTGACCGCTGAGAAGTAAAGCCGAACAAAGCTGAGTAACATGGGACTTCTAGAACAAAAGCCCAGGGAAGGACCGCCTCAACACGGTGGAAAGATGAAGCTAGCTAAGGTGGCACTGCAGCTCTCTAACCATGCTCACAGAAAGGACCTATATAAGACTGATAAAAAACAAAGTTATCCTTTCTCCCTGCACCCAGTTGCACATCCTTCCCATTCCTCTAGCTTGAACATCCATTCCTTTTTTTTTAACTCCACTGAGGGGTCAGCCAACAGTGGATGTGATTGGGGGGGGGGGGGGGGGGGGCTGATGACGAGTGACGACACACCAGTCAGGGAGTGTTGTATAGTTTTATAATGATGCATACGCTCTGGAATATTTCTTTTGTCGATTGGTCGGTTGTTTTTTAACTTGACTGTGCCCCTCCTATTTATGTACTGTATAATGGCTAGAAATGTGATTGTGAAGACTGGAAGGGATTGGGAAGTGGTTCACCACCACCACCTTCTAGCCAACCATCCGTAGCAGCCACGTGGCACCTTGTTAAATATTTTACAGAGTGTAGAAGAAGAAATACTCCCAAATGAACCGAAATGCTCCAATTACAATGGAATCTCCAGACTCCTTATTCTAAATGTTCTATGTATGTAAAATTCTGGTTTACCCTGTAAGCTTTTTTTTTTTTTTTTCCTTTTCTTTTTTTTGTGAGTGTTGGCCTTTTTTAATGTATTATTGGAGAAAATCTCAATTATGACTGTTCCACTGGAAAGTGTAATCAGTAAATATATATTTTTCCAATTTTATTTCATTTTAACCTTACCCTGATGTGGAAAAGAACCAGAAAATGCTTTTGGTACTATGTACCACTAATATGTTTTCTGACATGTATGTGTACCTAATCTATAATATATTTAAATTGTGTTTGATTTAAATACATATATTATGAAATATTTGTGTCTGTTTTCAGTTTAACATGGTTGAGGCTTTATTATAAGGTGTGGTTATGGCCGTTATGGGTGGCTTACTACATGACATTTTTTATACATACATATATTATATATATAAAGGGCTTTATTTATTTGTTTATTTTTAACCATAAAGGTGGTTTTTAAAGTCAAAGTGATGGACGAAATGACCTTGTCAGTACGGTTTGGGTAGACGAGTCGTTTTTGACCAGATGGGGGCGATGTTGACCATGAATTGGTCCCCCAATACCTCGCAGTGAATACCAGTAGAGTCGCCGAAATGAAGGTCGCCCGGAATGGTCGCCGACAAGTGTCGCCGACGTGTTTGGAATAGTCGCCTGGCGTTATAGAAAACTCATCCAGGCAGTGAGAAATCTCATCGAGAATGGTCGCCGACGTGTTTGGAATAGTCGCCTATATTTATAAACCATTATAGACAACAAAGGTATAAAGGGAGTGAGTGAGTGAGTGAGTGAGTGAGTGGGGTATATATTTATAAACCATTATAGCCTATTTAGCATTTAAAACTCTGATGCCCAAAATAGACAACAAAGGGAGCGAGTGTAGGCTACCCTACCCATATGTCACCCATTCACACGTTACAGTAGTATACTACTACATGTTTTGTACCTGTGCTATTTAGAGAAACTATAGGGTCTAAGCTTTATAACTGTACAAGCTGGCTGCTGGCAACTTTGTCTCTGACCAACGACTACAACGTATTGGATGCACAGATCGCTTCGTTGGGATTAAAACCGCTCGTAGTCCTACCATAGTGGTGCGGTGGTACGTGGCTTTGGAAATAAACGTCATGAAACTTTACCTTTTTCTATGCAAACTTCTAATAAAGTCTTCAATCAATCCATTTCATCCTCCATGACACAAACTACTTTAACCGAGCCTATGCTCGCGCCTCCGACCAAGACGACACGAGGAAAACAGTGTGCATGCACTCCGTGCAGCTGTCAGTGTGTGCCAGGGACGTGCAGAGAATGTTAGAGAGGCAGGGGCTGACACTTCTAAAAGAGGTCAATTCTTTCAACATACTTGCATTCAAGTTCAGGAGCTGCATTCAGGTATATGGCACGGAAAAGGGCGTTTGCATTTCTTTCACCATAGTAAAAAAAACGCATTCATGGTCTAGACTGGAGAGCAGTAATGGCGAGTGCCAATGTGCGGCCGGAGGGCACTTTTTACCAGTGGATAAAAGGGCAGGGGCTCAAGCCCCTTTGATGTCTAATGTGTGCACGTGCCACTATGTGCTGAGTCGCGGCTCGCAACATGATGCTGTCAGACAGTAAAATAAAACTTTGTGGATATAGTTTGATATAATTAGGCCTACATTTCTGTTGATGTTTCAACCAAGGGACGAGTTTATTTTATTTGTGATTCCCCCAAAACACTCATGATAGCTGATACAACAGAAGTAAATGACATTTCACAGAAGATCGTTTTAATTAAAATGGTCGGATATTTTCACTACTTCATAATTATATTTTTTTATTTATGGAATTTCTTGTGATGTGTTTGCTTGACTGAAAATAATAATAGGCCTACATAATCAAGCGGTCGATCGGTGAACTGATGCACAGAGGAGGCATATAGCCTACACACTGGACCCATTGTACTATAGGCCTAGCTATAGCCTAGCTTTTGTCTTGAAATAAAAGATAATTTGACAGACAACAGCCTGCATACTGACCATAATGGAATGTTATTGCAGTCGGGGTTAGGCTATATTTCTTGCAAAAGATTTTAAGACAACGGGTGTGTCCGCATAACCTTATATAACGAAGTTGCTTTCATACTAGCTTTTTATTAGTGAACTAAAACAATATTTGACAGATATGACTAGCTTATACATTTTAGTTATGAATTGGAATGTTATATTATAGCAATTGATGCAACAATGATGTGTGGAACACTAATGGAGAGACATGGCACGCATTACGCGTCGTGCGTAATGCCATCCAGCCCATTTAATTGCGTTTTGCCATTGCCATATGGACAGAGAGATTTCTCACACGGGGCCATGTAGAAGTAATCAAAGCCATCAGCTGTAGCCTGTAAATGATCAGTCAATCAATTAAAAGGGTACCCACGTCCGTTTAGTTTGGCAGGTCCTGTGCAGGGCTGCAGGCTGAGTTTCAATTGTTTTTTACCGTCATATCAGACAGCGATTTATCTCCGACACAAATTGCCTATTATAGGCCTATTGTAATAGCCTACAATAATTGGCTGGGATGTAGGCCTAATATTACAATTAGTGTGATGATGTGAACTCTAAACGTTCCCCTAATCCCTAACTCTTGACGCAAAGCTATAAGATTCATGTGATATCCTACTCTATAATGTCAGGTCTAAGTTGTGGCATTTAGTACATTATTTCTATTTGATACCAGTGACATGCAGTGACATGCATTCTGAGACTCTCTCAGAATGCATTGATTTAATCGAATCTTAGAAAAAAGAAAGAAAAAAATTCTGCGCCTATTCTCATTTAATACTATTTCATACTGGCCTGGGATTGTTTTCTTAATAGGCCTATGATTGTTGAATGTCCATACAAAATGCACTTTGTATTTAGGCCTACTTTGAATTTCAAAGTGGGCTATTAATCTTTCTGTTTGGTGAAACAGATACTTGACTGTGCACATTTCAATATGATGTCAAATGCCACTTTGCTGCTTTGTCCATATGCGCTTAGGAAGCAAAGTAAGAGTAAGACACCAGTTTCATTCGAACATGGCTCGTCAATTATGAAGCGATTTAAAAAAATAAAACGTCACCTCATTCATTGGAAAGCCCCACTTCCATGACCAATGACTGTAGCCTATATATAGTAGCCTAGTGTTCCTATTAAATCTAAATATTTAAACGGTGGCTGATCTACCAGCTCTACAGACTCCTGTCCCAAAACTGACATTTCCTGATTCTCAAAGCTCTGAGCTTTGGTTGGCAGCTTGTAGATCGGCTATTTTCAAATAAACTAGGACTTATTAAGTGGATTGATTATGTATGTTTGTTAATGTCATCTATTAGTGATCTAAAAGCACAGTATTTTTTATGTGTGCCCATTGTCTCTCTCTCTCTCTCTCTCTCTCTCTCTCTCTCTCTCTCTCTCTCTCTCTCTCTCTCTCTAGTGACTTTGATTACTTCTACATGGCCCCGTATAGAGAAATCTCTCTGTCCATATGGCAATGGCAAAACGCAATTAAATGGGCTGGATGGCATTACGCACGACGCGTAGTGCCATGTCTCTCCATTAGTGTTCCACACATCATTGTTGCATCAATTGCTATAATATAACACCCCTTGTCTTAAAATCTTTTGCAAATTAAAAAGATCTTCTGTGAAATGTAATTTACTTCTGTTGTATCAGCTATCATGAGTGTTTTATATGGATATGGGGGAATCACAAACTCGTCCCTTGGTTGAAACATCAACAGAAATGTTGGCCTAATTATATCAAACTAGACCTATATCTACACAGTTTTATTTTACTGTCTGACAGGCATCATGTTGCGAGCCGCGACTCAGCACATAGTGGCATCGTTTGTGTCATGGAGGATGACATGGATTGATTGAAGACTTTATAGTTTGCATAGAAAAAGGTAAAGTGTCATGACGTTTATTTCCAAAGCCACGTCGTTGCGAGCCGCGACTCAGCACATAGTGGCATCGTTTGTGTCATGGAGGATGAAATGGATTGATTGAAGACTTTATAGTTTGCATAGAAAAAGGTAAAGTGTCATGACGTTTATTTCCAAAGCCACGTCGTTGCGAGCCGCGACTCAGCACATAGTGGCATCGTTTGTGTCATGGAGGATGAAATGGATTGATTGAAGACTTTATAGTTTGCATAGAAAAAGGTAAAGTGTCATGACGTTTATTTCCAAAGCCACGTCCTACCACCGCACCACTGTGGTAGGACTACGAGCGGTTTTAATCCCAACGAAGCGATCTGTGCAGTCAGACGTGCTGCTATTAAATCTGCAGATCCAATACATTTGTTTCTCTCGCAAATGACAATCTGGCAACACCACTGGCTGGCTGCTGCTGCGTCTCTGATTTCCTCTATCCCAACATAACCGCAATTTAGCTCATGTGTTTAAAGCAACAGTTGAGGGGCCAGGATGTTTAACAGAAGACAGGTACAGCTACAGTTATAAGCTTATGTAACGTGTGAATGGGTGACATATGAACACTCACTTGAATACTGGGCATCAGAGTTTTAAATGCTAAGTAGGCTACACTCACTTGAATACCCCTCACTCACTCACTCCCTTCCTTTATACCTTGTTGTCTATAATGGTATAAATATAGGCGACTAAGTAGGCTACACTCACTTGAATACCCCTCACTCACTCACTCACTCACTCACTCACTCACTCACTCACTCCCTTTATACCTTGTTGTCTATAATGGTATAAAAATAGGCGACTATTCCAAAAACGTCGGCGACACTGTCGGCGACATGTAAAAGCTGTCGGCGACAATTCCAAATCAGGCAGGCGAGAATTCCACCGAAATTGGTGAGCCTTCCTCGGCGACTCTTCCACGTTTTCCGGCGACCTTCATTTCGGCGAGATTACCTGTTACCCCTCGCAGTTATGGTGTATTATGTTTATTCTAAGTGTGCGCGGTCCTGTTTCACTCACTGGATCCTAAACCTCGAAAGTTACAGTATTAAAAACTTTGGTTTCAATTACAGATGCTGTTGCCGTGCTTATACTCTACGTCAACGTTTTGTTTTGTCCAGTGTTGGAAAGTAACTAAGTACATATAGGTCTACTTAAGCACAATTTTGAGGTAGGCCTATTTGTAGGCCTACTTTACTTCCTATTTACAATTTACAATACTTTTACTTCTACTCCACTACATCTCGGATCCAAATATTGTACTTTAATATTTGAAAAGTTGTCACTGGTTACTTTGTAGATTGAATATTATTACAAAACATACATTAACCTAAAATACATTTTGGCCATTTGAAAATAGCCGATCTACAAGCTCACAATGCAATGCATTGAGATGCTTTTTTCTTTTAAAAAAAAGGGGAAAAAAGGAAAGAGAACTTGAAATGCGACATTCTGCATAAAAGAGTAGAGCCTAAGTACTTTAGTAGGCTACATTCTAAATTGGACTTTTACTAGTTGACTAACGGATTATTTCTATATTGCAGTATTGAGAAAAAAATTGTGAGTACTTTTTCCCACCACTGATACTAGTCTGTTTTATCTGGTTTTGTCACTACATAAAGCTAAGAGATTGAGAGGAGAGGAGAGGACAGAACAGAACAGAACAGAGGAGACGCCCATCTCACTGTTTAGCGCGCAACGAGCCGCACTAGTACATGGGACCAGTGGAGGCTTCCTGGCAACACGATACACACGCACGGTCTCTAAAACAAAAGTCCACCATGTGTGGTAGAAAAAGCAAGTTACTCGAGCACAGCCAACAAAATACCTGCGATAGAACGAAGTCGTAACTATTTTTTTCGTATGGAAATAACCGCATATCCTACACGGGCGACCAGAAATTGAATAGATTGACTGACAGACAGTTGCGCATCTCTGTTTTGGGTGTGACAAACATTTTATGAGCTGTATGGCTGTATCACATTTTGGGATTTAAATGGGTCTTTCTTTAACAGCTCTAACACAGCAGAAGCTTGATTTTCAGTCCAGGTTTTGATCTTTTTGAGGGCTTTCCCCTCTTAAACACAAGACTGTCTACCAGAGACATTACATTGTTGATTGACGCATATGTTTCGCTGATGTAGTGTCTCTGTCAGGTGCAGCTCAACTTGATCTCGGGCTGAGCTCAGAGTGAGCTCAAATGCATTCACTGCTGTACCGGGATCAGAAGAAAGAAGCCGGGATTGGGATTGATCTGTCTCCGGGCTTTATGCCCCAAGCTGCCAGGATGTTCAGCTGTGTGGGCTGCTTTTGGGTGCTCCTCTCGTCCGTCCTGGTCGCCGTCTGCAGTTTTAGTTTCATATCCCCTGCCTGGATCGTGAAGGACCATCTGAAGAACAAGGACTCTGTGAGCTTCGGCTTGCTGTGGCACTGCTCAGAGTCCCTGGACCACATGTACAGATGCTACACGTTTGGGGGACTGGGTAAATTCGCCGAGATCCCGTCAAGCTCCTGGCAGGTACAAATCCACCTTACATCCACATGGCCAGATTGGCCACTGGGCTACATGATACATGCAGGATAAACAAAAGAAGCAGTAATATTGCAGCCATTATCAATGGTGGCCATTGGTGGGAAAAGTACTCAAATGTTTTACATAAGTGAAAGTATCCATACTGCAATGTAGAAATACTCTACAAGTAGAATTAAACATTTACTTAAAAGTACAGAAGTAGGCCTGCCTATTGGTATCAAAATATACTTAAAGCAGAAAGTAAGCTGAAAGTACTCATGCAGAATGTCCCATTTCACAAGTGTTCACATCCATGTATAAAATATATTAAAACATTATTTTTTTGTTGAAAATAGCAGATCTACAAGCTTTTCAAATGGCCGAAATGTGTTAATTTATGTTTTGTAATAATAGTCAAAATCTACAAAGTAACTAGTAGCTATAAAGTTGTCAAATAATTGTAGTGGAGTAGGCTAAAAGTCTAATATTTGGCTCCCAGATGTAGTGGAGTAGAAGTACAAGTACTGACAATTGGAAATACTCCAGTAAAGTACAAATACCTCAAAATTGTACTTAAATACAGTACTCGAGTAAATGAACTTAGTTACTTTACACCACTGGCCATTATATTAAAGTTGCAATTAATGAATGGATCCTAGTAGTGACTGAGGCATTGACTTTTGTCCTGTCAGCCCCTCTATGCACTTGAAGTAATAGTCAAACCAATTGCTCATGCATCTGGGGGTGTATGAACATGTCAGAGATGTCAATAGTAGCTAGCTGTAGTTTGTTACAGTGCTTCAACTGAAAGTATCCATAATCCAATGATGGAATGTACTATAGGCTACCTTCTACCCACCCCCAGAGAAAGACGGATAAAGGGAGAGGGAGTAAGAGATACAGATGCAGATGACTAGCATATTCTTAATATTTTTCCTCAGCAGCAGACGAAGCTGCCTTGCTTCAGTTATCACAGTTATTAACATGTCAAGAAGCAGTTCAACTAAATGTAGCTTTCACTGTGTGATATCAGCACTTCACATGAAGCGTGAGGACAGTGTCTTCAGCAGACATCAAAAAGTTCAACTGAATTGAAAACTTAATTTTTGAAGCATTCTTTAATTAAATGTTATTATATATATTGTGTTTTTTTTTTTTTTTTTTTTTTGTGTGCTTGCTTGAAATTCATCGTTTGGAGCACGTCAGTCCATTCAGAAGACATGGGCCACTTGATGTTCCATGCAAGAAATGTCATTCTTTACGGCTAGCAGGAGACCCCCCCCCCCTGGCAGCATCCTGTATAAAACCCAGCTGTGGCAGCATAGAGTTATGATTTATGTATGAATGAGAATTAGCATTTGAAAGGGAGATATTAATAAGTCATTGCTTTTGTGATTTTTAGAATGAGGGGTATGTGGATGTGGAAGAATGCAGTGCTTGTTTTGTTTTCTGTTTCAAAGGCAAGCAGTGCACACGTGATGAAACACTATACATCATAACGTGTGCACCTCAACCAGTTGGATGCAATACAGTATGTAAGTACAGTGTACAGAAACAGACAGAGAGAAGCCTCTGTAGTATCGCTGTCTTCATTTCAGTTCACGTCTCAGCAGTGTCCGTGGCCTGTTTGACTTCTTTAACAGTTCCATTGCTTGGAAAGTTATCAGCAAGGCAATTCAGGCAGTGAGTCAGTTATCCAAGTATAAGCCAAAAACACGCAGTCACTCAGCCAAGCAGCTTTTCTGTCAGGTACCCAGAGAGATCCTGATGGGATAGTTTCTTTTTTATTGTATTATTATTTTTTGGTAATTTTTTACATGGCTAGATATGTCAATGGCAAAGCTAAGTATGGCACCCTGCTCCCTTGGCCATTAATAAAGGTGATGGTGCCATTAAGATTTCAACATGCCCATTTGATCACCCACCCCACCACTCTTCGCTGATGTGTACATTTTGCTGATGCCCTCCATTTTTAAATAACCCTACCTTTCAATGACCCATGCAAACAACAAATGGAAACTCAATGTGAATGTGCAGGCAGACCCATGCATCTATGCATGAGCATGTCACAGAAACGCACACGCACGCACGCACGCGCACACACACACACACACACACACACACACACACACACACACACACACACACACTTTCCATCAACCACAGCGACCTGCCTGTGTTCCATTCTGGTTGTGTTTGATTAAAATGCTCCTGTGCGTTAGCCTGTGCAGTCTCCACTCTCCAGCGGTGAAGAACTGGCTACAGCTGACCCAAGAGCTGCACGCTGATCATCACGTGACTTAGCTGAGGGAGAAAACCAAGTGAAGAACGACTGCCTACGTGCTCGGCCTCTTTGCGCTCTGGTTTGCGAGGCTTTCTGTTCTCTACATGTCAAAAGCTTTCATCCAGAATGTTGGCTGGCACTGAGGTGCCTCTGACAGGATAGAGGCAAAATGTTGACAAGATTGTCACTGCCACTTATAGTGACCTTGACCTGATTCTTAGGAAGGGGAAAGCCTATTACTAGTGATAGAATGCACCCACTATACACTCAATAGCACTTTTTGCCATCAGGACAACGGTACATAGTACTGAAGTTGCAAGGTCAGGCTCAGAGATCATTTGTCCCTAGCCTCCCTACTAGTATAATACTTTCGAACAAATGGGCATTACCTCTGTTCTGCACATAATGTGACCCCTCTCCCTAACTAGTCTACTTTTTTCTCTGTAATGCGATGTGTATTGTGATTTTATTTTGATGTTTGTGTCCTGATGGCTGCTTGGCGCAAAAGGAATTTCAGCAAGAACTAATAAAGAATCTATCTATCTATATCAATCTTTGACAACTACACAAATACTTATTTTCTGCAGAGTAGTTCAGAATAATTTTGCTGTTGCTTTTGGTTATTTTCTCCATAACTTGCTGCTGGGTTGTTTAATTTTCCATCACTGCAAGGAAATGTGTAGCCTTCATGTGGCCCATGGTTCAGGAGCTCCTCTTTCTATAGCGTGAGGCAGCTTGATGTACAGGTACATCTCCAAGCCATGACGTATAATATAAGCACACACCCTCGACATGATGCTATATGTCACAGGGACACACCTCAATCCAACCCTTGATGTTGTTTTTATAGTCTTTAGTATGACTCGGCTGGGAATTGAACTCCCAATCTCAGGGCGGACACTCTAATCACAAGACCACTAAGCTGGTGCAATATACAGTATGTGTCTAGCATGTTAACTGCATTCTGCATAAACACCACGTTTGTGTGTGTTAATACAATTGTGTTTGTGCTGTGGTGTCATGCTTCAGCAGGTGTTTGGGAAGAAGGTTTAACACTGCTGTGACCTGCTGCTCGCCTGCCAGAAAACACCCTCACTTTAACTTGTTGTTAACAGCTTATGTGCTCCCTGCCACTTCACAGTACTAAACACTGAAGCTGGATTAGCTTGTCCCCTGTAGTATTCTGTCTAGCAGTTCCAACACACACAACTGTGTGTGTGAAGGGCATATCTGAATGTACTTTCAGTGGGAAAAGCGTGTGAGAGAGAGTGAGTGTGCATGTCAAATGAAAGTGTTTTCTGTCTCTGTGTGATGGTCTGTGTGTTTGCATTTCTTGTACTGTACTTGTTCATTGAATGAGTGGTATTGTAGCTTATTCAGAGCCCCAGACATTAACGGATTATAATGTCCAAAGTGCCTCCTTCAGGTCCCATTCACTTGCGTTGTCTTATTTTGAAGGCCAGAAGTCCACCGCGCAGTCACTTCCGGTCTGACGTCATCGGATCGTGCGCCGGAACCGATCGTTCTCCACGTGGAGTTGTGTAATGGCCGACCGGAGCTTTTATCATTGTGTAACATAAGCGAGCATCTGCCTCCATCCTAGCTTCTAAAGTGTAGTTTTGAGATAATGGACATTAAAGATGAGATCCCCCGTCCACCTCAATGTTATGGATGGGACTATTTTGTGCTCGTGGAGCCGTGATGATGCAAAATCAGCGACGGATTTCGTCTCCGGACCCGCGGCCATTCTTCTCGGTAATGTACTCGCCGTTACAGTAATCTATTACTTTTCCCGAGATATCTTGTGAATGGCACTACAGTAATCTATTACTTTTCCCGAGACATCTCGTGAATGGCACTAGATGAGTTAAGAGTCATGTCTGGTCTCCAAGAACAGTGAAATTGTCTCAAGTCATCTTTTGTCTTTCTTCTCTCAGAAACTGGCAGAGAGATTTATACCAAAACAATCCTCATGTTTAGTCTCCCCCATGTCTGATTGCCAAGAAGACATATTAGTTATTTTTATGGCTTAAAAAAAAAGTCATTTCAAATTAAAGTTCTGAACTCAGTAATGGTCTATGAGTAGCTCGTGTATACACCAAATATATTTGCACTATAATTTGATCGGGGGCTGTGTGGATAAGGTTGTAATCCAAGTATTCTGTTTACCAGATTTCTTCTTCCCAAGGTTTTGGTTGTTTCACACACAAAATCACTTCCGCTGACATTTCTAAATTGTAAAATGCTGCAACACAGCCTATTCTCTCCTGCGTTTTGCAGAAAAGTGCTCTTTAGCTACCATGTGTAATCCTATGCCATATAATATTTTATACTGTTAATGTACAGTAGATGTCTGGTGAAGAACTTTATGTGCAGTAAAAGTGGAGTTTCAACTGTAAGCCCATTGCATTACAGTTCCTAGTCATTCTCTTAACCAAATCTTCTGTGCATTCTGTGTTCAGAGAAATATAACTGCCCCAAGATCCTTACAGTTTGTCTTACGTTAACATGATTCATTCTACTTTCATTGATGCTCTGACGGTGTTAAAAATCACTGATGTTGCAAAATGGTACCTCATTTAAAATAGCTGCAAAGATTCCCAAGGGCTAGTTATAGGGCAATAAATGTCTTTGCCGAAAATATCATATCTACAAACTCCTAGGGTTCAAGTGTGCAAACAGATCTACCACACTCTAGTTATTACTTCGTTATTGTGGATGAAATGAACTCTTTGAACCAGAACATGATATTTTTTCTCTTGGAGAGAGCAGGTAGCTCAGGGTTTCACCAGTGAGCCCGCTGAACCTAATGGAATGATGGATAAGGTAGGGACTCTGTTTCCTTGAACAGCATAAAAGAAGAGAATGGCTATCCTCTGGGTGGTCCCCTACTGCTGCATTCAAGGCCCCACAAGGACCCACAGATTACAATGGCACAGGGCTCAATGGCTTCCCTGTCACTTACCGAGATGCACACCATCTCAACCAATCAAAAGTGCTCTTTCTGCTCTTGTTGGAAGCTGACATATTGTACATACTATTAAAACCTCTATATTCTCTCTCTCTCTCTCTCCCTCCCCCCGTGCTTTCTTGTCCTCTCTGTCTTGTCAGAGCTGGCCGTATTCACTTCAGGACTAATGGGATACCTCTGTGGTGAAAGCCATTTGTGGGAGAAGCGTGTCTGACTATAGATGATGTTATGAGGTCCTAATGTGCTTGGTGTGTATTCCTATTTTCCCCATGGGGCATGAGAGGCTGCCCAGACACTATGAGAGCTATATCAGAGCAGTAAAAAAAGAAAAGGATGCTTGGCGAAGGCAATTGTCTGGCTACATTCTCCTGCTGACCTCATTCTGTTTAGAAGCTCACAGAGTACTGCCACATAGGAACATTCAGTGCAACACACACACGCGCACGTGCACGCACACACACGCACGCACACACACACACACACACACACACACACACACACACACACACACACACACACACACACACACACACACACACTAACATGATCCATAGAGACAGTGATATGATGTACAGTACAGTTGTTGTTCATGTCAGCACTTATACGGTAATTAGGGGTTCAGACAGAGTCCTGCTGGGGGTGGGGGGGGGGGGCTTAGGGAATATGAAATGAAGATAGATAGCACTACAGTATACCCACCATCCATTTTTAGCAACTGAAAGAGGCAGGCTAATGAATAATAAAACTTTCCTGGGCTAAAACCAACAAACTATAAAGTTGAACCAAAGTGTCAGACTTTATGAACTTGAAGTAGTAAGGGTCAGGTGGGGACAGGCTTTAGCTTGTGCCACCCCAGTGACGTGCTAGAGCATTGCAGAGGAGGCACACACACAGCCAGACAGACATACGTGATGGTGAAAGGTGAAAGGTGGTTGGGACAGTCAGCAGGAAGTTACTAATGTTATGCATTATTATGTTTGGCATTATTTATAAAAGTTGCTCTAAAATACAGCATACACACAAACAAGCAGGAGCACTTCTTACCTCGGGAGTTTTGTCTGAAGGAACGCCCACTGTCCCAGACCCCCGGTGCAGTTTAACCACATGAACCATAGCGTCCCTATTTTGGGCATAATATGAAAACATTTGGTAAAATAAGACAATATTTGGCAAAAATAGATGTACTGTATGTGCTATTTTTATATTTGACATTAACATTATAATGGGTTTAAGTAGTTGACATTGACATACTCATGTATCCTCCCGTGACAGATCACGTCTGAAGTACATTTTTGCGACCATAGGTCGCATGTTCAGTATGAAAACCTGCAAATCATGTCCGTCCGTCACATGTCACGCTGAGGCGTGACGACTCATTAAAAGTTAATGAGGCGTCACATGTCAGATTGACATGAGGCGTGATGCCTCATGTCACGCTGTCATCCCTGATCCCTCATCAATACACGTCTTGTCCCTTTTATGCCTATATATGGAGATCTCTGATGTCATTAATATTAAGCCCATATCTGGGAATGCCCATATAAGGACACATTGTGTGTCAGCCTCATGTGGTCTATGACTTCAGATATATGATGTCAGACGTCAGTCATCTCCATATTTGGGAAAATATGGCCATATTTTGTCCAACTTAAACATCTAACCAGGTCTGTGAATTATTTTGGTCAAAGTTGATCCCATGCCAAAGTGCCAGCGATCGCTCAGCAGTCTGCCGTCACCCAGGCGGATGCGTGCACGTGCCCATGTGCGCTGAAAGGTCGCTTCTCGCCCTTAGGGTGTCTTAGTAGTTCCAACCATCGGTCGCAGTTTAGTATGTGAACCGTCACAGCTTGACCGTATCTCTGTCTGTTTGTCTGTAACGCCTGACACTGTGGTTCCCCTGACACATTACTGTGACATCACAGTAATGTCAGATACTCAGAGCAGGGATCTCCATATATGGGCATAAAGGCTGACACATCACTGTGACATCACAGGTGACATCACAGTGATGTCAGATACTCAGAGCAAGGATCTCCATATATGGGCATAAAAGGGATCTCCATATATGGGCATAAAAGGGATTGTATGTATGATGTCAGACGACAGAATCCATATATGGCCAAGACAGATGATCGCTTTTCGCCCTTAGGTGCCTTACTGGTATATATACTGTATATACTTATACATGTACAGTATATACACATACGCACGTACATACACACACACACACACACACACACACACACACACACACACACACACACACACACACACACACACACACACACACACACACACACACACACACACTGTTTCAAATATTTGTATTGGTTTTGACTTTAAGCATGAAAGGACATGATGCAAGGACAATGAAACATTTCAAAGAAAAACACACACACACACGCACACACACAAACACACTAACTCCAGTCAGTCAGTGTGGTGGCATCGCTGCAGCCGCGTCTCTGCCTCTAGTGACCCCCGCATCTTGTACAGCATACCACTCTGACAGGTCAATATCATGGCCTCGGAGACACCATGAACACACAAACAGACAAACAGACTACTGGCTGGATTTGGAGGATGAACCCTAATGATTTTGGTCATGGCCATTTCTTTAGTGCCACCCTTAGACCAAATCTTCCAGCACATAATTAGTCGCTTGTCCGTCCAACACATATCTTGCTTGGAAATAATCTATGTAAACTACTATGTAAACTGTTTGAAACTGACCTTGCTGTTAGTGGGGCTTTTAGACTGTTGGTCTTGTTTCAGCCTGGGCTCCATATTCCCCCTTATAGTTTCTATAATGCTGATTACTTATGATATAAATGTCATCACTTTTTTAAATGTTGAACTTGATGCAAAGCTGTTTAAAACATGCTTTAAACAAGAAAAATGGAGTCCAGATTGCAAAAGTAGGAATACAAAATATACAGGCTTTTTGACGTTTTACTAACCTGTTCTCCCCTAAATCGTTTTTCATGAGACCGTTTTGCAGCAGAACCACACATCATCTGCCTGGGCTGGCGCTGGCATGCTGCCTAGCCAAGCATTTCACAACAATTGCTTTATGGGACAAACTCATCCTTGGCCCAAGGCTCAGTTGGCAAGTCTTGGTGTTTGTATAATTGTGTGTTCGCTCACATTATATATACGTATCACAAAAATTACTATGTGACACTAGTCGAGAAAATACGTGCTATCCACAAGTTTCCAACGTCCCATCGTGCAGAAGGTGTGCTGCGGTTTCCGGCGTGAGATTGTATGTCTGCTGTTCTCCGGATGTGTCCCACATAATGCTACAGCAAATTCTCGCGGAAACAGGTGGATAGGTTCTCTGAGAGCTAACCTTGCATGAAATAGATGGTGTAGTAAGAAGTTGTTGCACAGGCATACTCACAAGGCACTGATATACTTCAAGGTCATGTTCCGACTATTGAAAAAAATTAACGGTGGCTAGTTCATCGATAAAGGGAATAATTTCTGAAAGATAGATGTGTGTGAAGGCACTGGAGGCATCCCAATTCTGCTGTTACTGTTGTCCAAACGAAAAAGTTGTCTTACACCTTGGATCGAATTTAAAATAGGTATGTAAACGGATGAATGCAGTTTGTCACGGCTTGCTCCAGTATGACTGTGCCACACACTGATCCAGTCAGTGATGTAGCCTTCCTGGCTTCGGGTCAGCCTAGAGGGCAATCCAATCTCAAACAAATTCTGTTCAGGTGATTGAAAGAGGTTTGTCACAAATTCCTACATGTGGGATTTGGGATCTGTGCTGGCTTTGGGGGAGTGTGGCGGCAGGCGCCAAATGCCAAGAGGTCGGTGCTATATAAGGGACTGGGATTGAACCTGCGGAGGAACAGCTGTCTGTATGATGGATAGAGCAGGTGGCTTTGAGAGAGAGAGGAAGAGGGAGAGGGATGGAAACATGTTGATCTGCATTTTATAACCGTCCAGGAATGAGATGGAGAGGAAATCGGTCTGACGGAAATGGAGGGGAATTTATTATCGAGTCAGGCTTGATGGATGTGGGTGTTACCTGCAGCTATACGATGATATTCTGCTGCTTTATTCCCATCCAGCCCTAAACTCTACAGCACTTAATGCAACACAAAATGTGAAGTGATGGTGTCTCCCGTTCAGGTCCCTTTCGTCGAATCCATCGGCGGTCCGAAAAATGATAGACATGTATGTAATGTTTATTCAAATGACCTGGCATCAGAAAATCCATTGACGCTTTTGAGCGACTCTCTCCCTCTCTCTCTCTCTCTCTTTCTCTCTCTCTGTCCCTCTCTCTCTCTTATGAATTATACACTTTGCTTTTGTGATATTTAAGACCCTCTGATCAGCAATTCCCAGGCAGACACAGCTAGCTGTCTGACTAATAGGAGAAGGGGTGGGATAGAGCGAAGGAGCACTGTTTCCTTCGCAAGGGAACATGCTGAGTCAGCGTGTTCCGGGAGGCCGCTGTCCATTTGTTAAGCGGCCTGTCACTTCCACCGCCTTCATTGTGGATCCCGAGGGTAGTTTATGTATTGATTTAACAGGGAGCCTTCTTCCATTTTTTAACATAAATGATGGCTCACTTGGCTTGATGCATAGGAGTCTGTTGTAGCCGTGAGCCGGTCGCCATCAGTAGTCACAGCACAGAGGCCATTGATAATCCAACATACCAGGACAGAACACCTCACTGCTCCTATAGGGTAATTCTACCACAGGTACTCCTGTCCTGTGTCGTTAATGTAGTCTGTAATAGAGATTTTGTATATATTTTGTGTGATTATGAGGTATTTATGTCTCCGCCACGCCAGGCTGAAAGGCATGGCAGAGGCCCGAGACTATGTTTTGCACCCTGTCCGTCTGTCCGTCCATGTGTGAGCAGCTAATGTCCAGCACCGTTAGGCTGTTGGCAGGGAAACTGTGCACACACACTAAGCCAGCGGTCCAGGCATATAGCTTATTTTCTAAGTAAGTATGCATAACCAGGTGTGTCGCACCAAATTCTGGGCCCTGGGTACTTTAACTATTGAAAAATAGCAGATATACAAGCTGGTGCCGCGCTGCGAGCTCGTAGATCTGCTATTTTTGAAAAATCATGAAAGTCGTTGAATATTTCAAATCCTTTTCTATGTCAGTGGTGCTCAAACTTTTTCATGTGAAGGTAGTAGTATTTGACCACGGACCCCCATCTCAATACATATATACATATATTCAAAGATTTGCACACATTTTCACAACTTTTAAAATATAGCAGATCTACAAGTTCGGAGCACGGCACTCGGTGCTGTGCTGTGAGCTTGTAGATCTGCTATTTTTCAATAGCTAAAGTATAAAATAAAATAATTAAGGCCCCTCCATCTTGGGCCCTAGTAACTCAGCCCCACTCCCCCCCCCCCCTTGTGACGCCCCTGTGCATAACCAATTCTTATTTACTAGAGGTTTGGACCGCTATGCGGCCCTCACATCTAGAGTTCAGGTCACTACCCGGCCCTCACACGCCCTCATACGTTGGGAACCCTTCTTGCACGCGCACCGTTGTACTTTGGAGGGCTTTTCTATGCTTGCTGCACTTCGGGACATGGAACAAATGCAAATGATTCACACATGAACACACATTTAATTTACAAACAAGTGGAATAAATCATCTGATATACCTACTGTATTATGCCCACAAATCAAGGCTGTACATACAGTACACATTCATGAATCTGACAGGTCTTTACTTTGATTGATTGATTGATTGATTGATTGATTGAAGAGTTTATTAGCAGTTTACAATAGGAACAAGTACAGTTTCATGACAGCACAAATTACTGGTACAAGGTCAACTAAAAGGATCTCCTAGTAAGCTTTACGGCTTATTTACACAGGAACCACTTTATGTATCTCATATAACATTGAAAGACAGATAGTACTTTGCATAGGATAACAACAATTACAAAAGCAAAAAAAAAAGAAAAGCAGACTTACACAGAAATATCGTAGAAATGTAACAAGAGCTTTGTGCATGACACCCAGTTTGAAATCTGCTACCTTTGCTGTCATAAAGATGAACCCATGGCCATGTATCTCCATGCTCTGATTATAAATCTTATGACTTTTACCCGCACAATATAATGTAGATAGAAAATAGAAAAAAGGCACTCCAGAATTCAATTTGCCGATAAAACATCTGTGTTCCCGAGTAGAGGACAAAATGTCTGACAACATACAGCTCTTAGAGAAAAGACAAGATTGGGTGACAGATAATTCATCAAGTTTATTTTGAAAGAAATCGCTGTCACAGCTCGCCACCCTGCCCTCAGGCTGCCGTCTGCTAACTTGAGGCAGGCAGGGAATTATAATATTGAAACAACTGACCTATCTTCTAGCTTAACGTTTGAATGAAATATTTTCTTCCGTTGTTGTTGCTGCTTTATTGTCTGATATTACTTGCCAGTCAGTCTCTCATTCAGTGACATTGGTGTAGCACCAGGCTGTAAATCTGTTATCAATCGGTAAGTTACAGACTAAGGGATTAGTTCTCAAGTGTCAAGCTTTGGCTCTTGACTTGTTCTTGTTCCTGTCATAGCTCATATGAACTGCAGGGATTTCTTTAAAAATAGCTTTAATTGTCTCTGAGGCTATATGGGGTGATGTTAAAATAATATTCTAATATTCAAAACAACTGGAAGCTGAAATGTAAGGATGACTTTACTCTCAAACTGAAACTAATAAATTTAATGTGTATAGAAAACTGGCATGGCTATTGTAGTCTTTTAGTATTACTCTACCACATGATAAAATAACAAACTGTAACAAACTAACTTATACCCGCTTTACTTTTCTATTATGAGGCAGTTCTTTAGGATAGCTTTGTCTGTTGACCATTTAAGAATTAAATTACTTTTGTGAAGAAGAACAAAATCACATGAAGGGAGAATTGTATTTTCACTATAAATGGTTAATCACAGCTTTAACTTATTGTACAGTATATTCACAAGCTAATATGCAGCTGCTGAGTCAGATAAGTGAGTGTAATTAGTGACCTGCTGCATAATAACGAGCTCATCATGTAAAGATGAAGGAGCACTGCACCTTGTTGCATCATTCTTACTCCATGTTCTCTGTAGGAGAGACCAGGGGTGTCACAAGGGGGGGGAAAGTGGGACTGAGTTACTAGGGCCCAAGGTGGAGGGGCCTTAATTATGTTTTACTTTAGCTATGGAAAAATAGCAGATATACAAGCTCACAGCGCAGCACCAAGTGCCGCGCTGCGAGCTTGTAGATCTGCTATTTTTGAAAAGTCATGAAAATGTGTGCAAATCTTTTTTTCAAGTCTGTGCAAGTCTTTTTTTAAGCAAACATTTGTAACTCAAATTTTGCTTCTGGGGGGGGGTCCCTGGAACTAAATATTTTGAGATGGGGGTCCGTGGCCAAATACTAATCATTTTGGGGGTCCTTCACATGAAAAAGTTTGAGCACCACTGACACAGAAACATAGATTTTTCAAAAAACCTTAGAAGGATTAATTGCACAAATGTTCACGATTATTCAAAAATAGCAGATCTACAAGCTCGCAGTGCTGCGAGCTTGTATATCTGCTATTTTTCAATAGTTAAAGCACAAAATAATTGTGCCGGGGCCCGCAGTGAATCCTTGTACCCAGGGCCAATAATTTGGTGCGACACCCCTGGCTGGCTGGGATACTTGAGATTCAGCTGAAGTTCTTTCTTCTTAGGACATTATTGGACTACCATGATGTAACTGTTTCCCAAACCGGGCAACACTTAATCTAGCCATCTTCAAACTGATTTGTGTTCAAAACAAATCTGACCTCAAAGTTCACCACTGTAGGCCCAGTTGCTCAAATAATGATAGTGACTTCTGCTTAAACAGAAAACTGAGGTTACAGATTTTTCTCTGATCAGAGTCTCTAAGTGTCTTCATATTTATCTTGCACTAGAAGCTCGGCCGCTCTTCGGGCGGCCGAGCGTCTAGTCGGCGACCTGGCCAACTCGGGAACAATGTAAATAGGGAATGGATGCCCCGCCCTTTAATGCAAACCTCATTATACCTGTTGTCATAGGATCCGTTTTGACCATCTGTTTGCGTGTGTCCATTTATCCCCATATATGGAGATATCTGTCTGTCTACGTCCATTTTATGCCCATATATGGAGATCTCTGTAGGACCCGTTTTGACCATCTGTTTGCCTGTGTCCATTTATGCCCATATATGGAGTTATCTGTCTCTAAGCGTCCATTTCATGCCCATATATGGAGATCTCTGTAGGACCCGTATTGACCATCTGTTTGCCTGTGTCCATTTATGCTCATATATGGAGATATCTGTATCTGTCTGTCTGCATCCATCTTATGCCCATATATGGAGATCTCTGTATCTGTTTGTCTGTGTCCCTTTATTCCCATTATGGAGATCTCTGTATCTGTCTGTGCCTCCGACTGTGTTGCAGACACAGTGCCGGTTCCCCCTTTAAATGCAAACCCCATTATACCTGTTGTCATATATGGACACAGGCCATATGTTTGCCTGTGTCCATTTAAGCCCATATATGAACATCAGAACACGTCATACTGATGACATTCAATACGTAACCATGGCATTTTTTGTTGACTCGTGTGGTGTACTTGATCTCAGAGCCTTTTATGATGTGATGTCACAATGAGTCAGCGCTTGCGCCGGTTTCCTCCTGGCGCAAGCGCTGCCTGATTTCAACAATCATCTCCGCATACGGAGATTCCGAACGTTTCGCACCGTTTCGGGAAAACCGCGCATTGGGTCGAGCCAAGGCCCGGCACTGCACTCCACGCTGCGGCAGGGAACGCGCGTGCCGAACTGAAGCCGGTGGGAAAACGGTTCTCGAGATACGCGGATTACATACACACACACACACGCAGACACGCAGAGATTTCTCGCATTTATAGTAAGATAGACCACAAGAGCTTAAAATGCATATAAATTGGGAGGGAATATGTGCCATCTTGAATATGCCTTTCCAGTAGTCGGCTTTTTCCGCTTTTTGTACGCTTTTCCTAAGCTTTTAGTATGTTATGCTTTAGCATACCCAATAGTAAGAGAATCCATTGAAAAATCTCTTCCATCAATTATTTGGGGTTTCAACTATATACTGACCTATTTGGTTAAACCTTATACCCATACCTAACATATATCATGCCAAAAATCACTTTTCACCAAGTGCACAATTGTTATGATTTTTTACATAATATATATTTTCCTAGATTTTTAGTATGTTCTTAAGCTTGTCCGGGTACCAGAATCAGTTGGAAATCCTTTGCAATTTTTCTTTCCATTCGAGATATAGCCATTTTAAACTCCCCGCAGCCATCTGGGACGCCATCTTGAAAATGACGGCTTTCTGGGAGGTAAATTTTGGTAGACTTTTACCGTAGGTCGCAGTTAACTATGAAAATCGGCAGATCCTGTCAGAGGGTAACGCCTCAATGTCTATAGTCCTGTCTATAGTCCTTGACCTGTTTTGACATCACATTGTTGTGACATTACATTGTTGACCCATATTTGGCAATGCCTGTTGTGACATCACATTGTTATGACATCACATTGTTGACCCATATTTGTCAATGCCCATACTGTATATGGCTGCTCCCAGATGATGCCTTGTTAGGGGAACCACATCTAATGTAAGTGTAAATCACCCTGAAGTATCATGAACCTTTTTTCAATCCACAACAGGGTGAACTGGTTGAGGAATTAGAGTGCCTAGTATTAGGGATGGGTCGTTAATCATTATTATTGTGATTAAAAACACTCACAATAATCATATTGTGGAGATTTGAATTTATCGTGAAATGATCCTCCGCCATGCACTGGGATCAATTCACCTTTTATTTGCTGAGCTGCATATCCGGTATTAAACCTCTAATTGCTGCTGTAAGATGGACCTGGAAATATTGTACTTGATACAGTTTTTTTCACTCTCTACCAAATATCTTTGCCAAAAAATAGCCGATCTTGTATATCTGCTATTTTTTGGCAAAGGATAATGGATGTTGGGGAAAATATCGCATTTGTTTTGGTCACAATTATCGTGACATGAAATATTCATATATCCCATCCCTACCTAGTATACTGAAACTTAGATGACCATCCGAAGGCTTATCCAGGCTGCCTAACTGATGAAACGGAGCAGTGTGGTGGAGGCAGTTATATAGTAGCATTTCTTGTTGTAGCATTTCTTGTTGCTATGGTATTGTATGCATGAATTATGAAATGTGCACGTGGGACCAGTGGTAGAGCAGAGCATGCATACATGATGAAAATGCTATCTGGGCTAACGGGGCTGTGTGGGTTCAGATAGAGCATGAGAGAGATTAGATTAGCCCACCCACGCTCAGAAATATATTCACTCATTCGTTGGGTATAGTCTGATTTTACTTATAGTATGTGTCCTCAAAGTTTTTTTGTTAGTGTGTGTGTGAAGTTATATTGAGTCTAACTTTTCCCTTGAGTGTAGATGATTAGAATAGCTTGGTAAAGAATGTTTTTATATTCATGTCAACTACAGACTGACTCAAGCCTCTTGGCAAATATATTTTTCTCACCTACTAAAATGCCTTAGAAGATGGGTGGATTAGCATGTAGATAAAACATCAGACTCTTAATGGCACCGCTGAGGCAACCATCCTAGAATATAGAGAATACACCATTCTGTCCACTTTGAACAGGCAGTCATTCAGCTCCCACTCTTCTACATCTCTCTCTTGCTCGCTTGCATACTCGTCCTCTTATTATGTGCCCTCTCTTCGAGTCCCTCACATGAAAATGCATGATGCGTGTGGAGCTCACAGCAGGGTACTGGTACAACGAGTACATCAGATAACAAGAGTAATGCACAACGGTATTAATTCACTTGTACACATAACACATGTAACCTAGGGGTGTGATTTTTCCTGACCTTTCATTCAACGTCCAAGTGACGAAAGTTGTCCAATCCTGTACTTCCAGATTTGGAATATTGGCAAAAATGAAATCCTGCCTCATCACACTTGATTACTGTACCTCCCTCTGCTCTGGCCTTAACAATAAAGCTACTGTATATCCTGCCTCCAGTTAGTACAGAACTCTGCTGCCATTTTTATTTCTTTTATTCTGTTGTATTTTATTTTATTTCTTCAGTTTTATTTAAAGCATTCGGTGACCTTGTTTGATGTCCTTTATAGTTACTTATTATTGTATAACAAAACAGACAGGAGAGACTTGTCTCCTTGGGTTTCCTTTCGTTTGATTGTGTGTCTCCCCCCCCACCATCCCCATTGTTGTCGTGCCCTACCCCCCATTATGAGAGCGGTATAATATTCTGTCTACGCTCTGAGGATGTCATCATTAAACTGGGCTTTTTCCATACACTTCAGACTAGCCATTTGATCTCCCCTCATCTCACTGCCTCCCGACTGATCTGATTGTGATGTATTCTGAAGCGCAGAGCGACGGGCGGAAGAGAGAAGAGAAGACCTGGTGAATTAGTGAGGCAAGGGTCAGGGAGGAAGTTCGAGGAAGAGACGGTTATTTTATCCTCTGTACCTGACCCCGTTACCAGCTACTAAATACCCCCACAACCCCCCACCCCCTGGGGCATTTAACTACTATTTCATTGAGAGGAGTGAGAGAGACATAGAGGGAGAGAGAGAGAAGGGGGAGAGAGATAGGGAGCGAGAGAGAGGCAATAGTGGAGAGAGAAGAGGCTTTTGTGTGGCTATGAGACTGCTAATATGGGACCCAAGCCCCCCAGGGAGAGAATCAAGGAGTGAAGATGGCAGAGCATCAAACTCTTGTCTCATGTACAGTACATTGTTGAACTGTAGGCCCTCTCGACTCACGCTCATCATCAGTGTGGTTGTGTAGAGATGTGCGATGATGCTCTGTGGTGTTACATACGTACACATATTTGTACCTCTGCTTTGCAGGAATCGGCGCTGATGCGTAGCTACACTAGTAAGACGCCTCAGGGCGACATGCAACCTAGCAAGGTCTTGCCAATTCTTGGTCATCTGGCCAGTGATGTATATCGGACCAGTTACCCATATATGGAGACCCCTGGTAACCATATATGGAGATCCATGTACTGTATATGGTACATCACTTTTATGCCCATACATGGAGATCACTGTCTGAACCAGCCACACAGATACGGGCCATGTCTTGGCCATCTGGCCAGTGATGTATATCGTTGACATCAGGGATCTTCATATATGGGCATAAAAGGGATTCTGGGGAATACCCATATATGGACTTTTACATAGGTGATGTCACCTGTGATATCACCTGTGATGTCACAGTGATGTTTCAAGGGAATCACTGTCAGGCGTGACCTTCAGAGATACACGGATACGTGGACAAGATGTGCCAGATGTTTCATCACAGTGACATCAGAGCATGATGTCAGAGCAGCAAACCGAGAGACCGTAAAAATGTGTTCATACACAGAGACAAGCTGTGACATTTCTCACGCAAAAAATGATGTGTGTGTGGGGGGATAGGCTGCCAGATGAATGTTTGATTGCTTAATTGGCCTATAAAGGGAACACAGTTCATAACCCCTCATCACTGATGAATGATGAAAGACTTTACCCGTGATTTCTGTGTCTTTTGATTTGAACAATACTGCAGGCTGCTTGCTTTGTATAGTGTTGTTGAAGTGGCGCTGTGTGGAGCCGTCGTCTTCAGAGCGATGTGACTCTTAAAATAGAAATGAGTTCCCCCAGTTGTACCATAGCCACTAACACTGATAACTTACATAAGATGTAGTGTGTGTGCTTCTATACCGGAGGTTGTGCTTGTGCATAGAGAAGTTTCTCCTTTGGGAGGCCGGTCTGCCTCCACCTGCGTTCTGTGAACTATACTAGGTGTGGAACTCCAAGTGTGATTTATGTGTATGCCAACTAGGCTGCATGAGAACTTTATTTACCCTCATTGCAGATGAAAGTTTCTCCCTTTTTTGAGCGGTGGTCACAACGCTCCTATACGTGGCCGTGTGTGTGGGTCTGTCTGTCTGTTTGTCTGTTTGTCTGTCTGTCTGTCTGTCTGTCTCCGGGTATGTAGCCTGCAGTAACCTTTTCTGACCACACATGTTAAGGGAGGGGCGCTGTTGTTCAGGATAGGCCAGGCATAGGCCAGGCACACTCACACACAAACACACACAGGGGGCACACACACACACACACACACACACACACAGGGGGCACACACACACACACACACACACACACACCACCGCTCAGTTCACACGAGTGTGATTTTATTGATTGTCCTAATAACCAAAAGGTGTTTATGTACAATGAAAGTCAGATGTGTTCAGCATATTTGAAATGCAGAAGAATTCTTATGGCCCACATGGCTGAGCTATTTTGGGCAATGTCTCCCATCAAAAGCCAATCGAGTATTAGTGCTGGTATATGCACAGCCTTATCGCAGAGACGCCATTGTTCCTGCAGCAAGCAGACCTCTAGCTCACAACAACCATCAGTGGCATGAACACTTGGCAGATTTGGGATCATGGAGACTTGGGCTGCCTGTTGTTGTGACTCTGATATGACTTCAAATCAATAGCATGATTATTTCAAACTTTTGCCTAGATTATGATTAGTGAATGATTATTAAAAAATATATAAAATTACCCACAAAAATATAGAAAACTTCAGTTGATTATTTCTCCTCTTTAATAATACCAATTGGTATTGTATTTTATATAATATTTATCGCCGATTTGTCACCTTTACAGCGATGTACAGCTTGTAAGGATCGGGCATTTGCGGAATTAGCAACAGCTAAACATGTGGGTAGCGCCCAAAGAAAATTGCCCAAATCCCCTGCAATATTGTTCTGTTGGTATTCTTGTTTTGAGTTGCTTGGTGGATTGAGTGATTGCACTCACGCACAGTAATAAGGGAAAAAAACTTCATACATTGGCCATTTTTCCACTTTATTATTATTTTATTTGTTCTAATTTTACACTCAGTGTCAGGGACCTCAGTAGTGTGTGGAAGATCCATACACAGCCACAACAGCTTGGTACCTCCTCCTCATGCTGGTCACCAACCTAGCTACATTTTTCCATGGGATGGCATCCCATTAGGATTTGTAGAAAGTCGGCCAACGTGGCTCTGTTGGTCACTCTAGCACATACAGCACGCCCAAGCTGATCCCACAAGTGTTCAATTGGGTTGAGGTCTGGACTCACGGCAGGCCATTCCATCCTCTCCACTCGCAAACTCTGGAGGTAATTTGTGATGATCCTGGCTCTGTGGTCAGCTTGGGCGTGCTGTATGTGCTAGAGTGACCAACAGAACCACGCTGGTTCTATGATGAAGGGTTTATTCATCATTCCCAAGCCATCGGTGGGCTTGGGGCTCCAGGTGGTGCAGCAGGTGGTGGTTAGTGGCTGTGACAGGGAGGCTGCCTGGCCTGCCTGGGGTCCTAGCCAGGGTGGAGCCAGGCCAGGGCAACTGGGGGCTGCTGTGAATGTGGTGTAGGAAAAAACTTGAAAGTTAATATGCAGTAGACTCAACCACACACACTCACTTTCGATCAGATTACCGATATGGCAGAATCAATACCGATCTGATACCGATCCGATACAGATACCGATCCGATATAGAGCATTTTTGATATATTTCTTTGAAATATGATATATAAATAATAAGTAAAATACAATATTTATGATCGGTCATTTTCGCTGCGATCAGATCTACGTTTTTTAGGCGATATCGG